>NC_073273.2:13863214-14168928 GCF_029289425.2 Pan paniscus
TGACAAACTTCTTTGTGATGTGTACATTCATCTCACAGAGTTGAACCTTGCTTTTCATTGAGCAGTTTTGAAACACACTTTTTGTAGAATTTGAAAGTGGACCTTTGGATTGCTTGGAGGCCTATGGTGGAAAAGGAAATATCTTCACATAAAGACTAGACAGAAGCATTGTGACAAACTCCTTTGTGATGTGTGCATTCAACTCACAGAGTTGAACCTTTCTTTTGACTGAGCAACTTTGAAACACTCTCTCTGTAGAATCTCCCAGTGGATATTTGCAGTGGCTTGAGGCCTCTGACGGAAAAGGAAATATCTTCACATAACAAGTAGACAGAAGCACTCAGACAAACTTTTTTGTGATGTGTGCATTCTTCTCACAGAGTTGAACCTTAATTTTCATTGAGCAGTTTTGAAACACTCTTTTTGTAGAATCTGCAAGTAGTCATTTGGAGCGCTTTGAGGCCTTTGTTGGAAAACGAAATGTCTTCATATAATAACTAGACAGAAGCATTCTGAGAAACTTATTTGTGATATCTGCATTCATCTCACAGAGTTGAATCTTTCCTTTGATTCAGCAGCTTTGAAACACTCTTTTCGTAGAATCTGCTAGTGGACATTTGGAGCGCTTCGAGGCCTATGGTGGAAAAGGCAATATCTTCACATAAAAACTAGACAGAAGCCTTCTGACAAACTTCTTTGTGATGTGTGAATTTATTTCATAGATTTCAACTTTCTTGTGATTGAGCAGTTGTGAAACACTCTTTTTGTAGAATCTGCAAGTGGACATTTGGAACGCTATGAAGCCTAAGGTGGAAAAGGAAATATCTTCACATAAAAATTAGACAGACGCATTTTGACAAACTTCTTCGAGATGTGTGCATTCATCTCACAGAGTTGAACCTTTCTTTTGATTAAGCAATCTTGAAACACTCTTTCTGTAGAATCTGCAAGTGGATATTTGTTGTGCTTTGAGGCCTACGGTGGAAAAGGAAATATCTTCAAATAAAAACTTGACAGAAGCACTCTGAGAGCCTCCTTTGGGCTGTGTGCATTTCTCTCTCAGACTTGACCCTTTCTTTTGATTGAGCATCTTTGAAAGACCACTTTTGTAATAAATGCAAGTGGACATTCGAAGTGCTTTGAGGCCTATGGTGGAAAAGAAAATATCTTCACATCAGAAGGAGACAGAAGCATTCTGACCAATTTCTTTGTGGTGTGTGCATTAATCTCACAGAGTTAAACCTTACTTTCCATTGAGCCATTTTGAAACACTTTTCGTAGAATCTGCAAGTGGACATTTGAAGCGCTTGGAGGCCTAGGGTCGAAAAAGAAATATAGTCACATACAAACTAGATGGAAGCCTTCTGACAAACTTCTTTCTGATGTGTGCATTCATCTCACAGAGTTGAACCTTTCTTTTGATTGAGCAGCTTTGAAACCCTCTTTTTGTAGAATTTGCATGTGAACATTTGAAGCGCTTTGAGGCCTGTGGAGCAAAAGGAAATATCTCCACCTAAAAACTAGACAGAAGCATTCTGACAAACTTCTTTGTGATGTGTGCATTCATCTCACAGAGTTGATCCTTACTTTTCATTGAGCAGTTTTGAAACACTCTTTTTGTAGAATCTGCAGGTGGATATTTGGAGGGCTTTGAGGCCTCTGGTGGATAACGAAATATCTTCACATAATAACTAGACAGAAGAATTCTCACAAACTTCTTTGTAATGTGAGCATTCGTCTCACAGAGTTGAACTGTTCTTTTGACTGGGCAGCTTTGAAAGAGTACTTTTATCAAATCTGCAAGTGGACATTTGGATCGCTTTGAGGCCTCTGGTGGAAAAGGAAATAGCTTCACAATAAAACTGGAGAGAAGCGTTCTGACAAACTTCTTTGTGATGTGTACATTCATCTCACAGAGTTGAACCTTGCTTTTCATTGAGCAGTTTTGAAACACACTTTTTGTAGAATTTGAAAGTGGACCTTTGGATTGCTTGGAGGCCTATGGTGGAAAAGGAAATATCTTCACATAAAGACTAGACAGAAGCATTGTGACAAACTCCTTTGTGATGTGTGCATTCAACTCACAGAGTTGAACCTTTCTTTTGACTGAGCAACTTTGAAACACTCTCTCTGTAGAATCTCCCAGTGGATATTTGCAGTGGCTTGAGGCCTCTGACGGAAAAGGAAATATCTTCACATAACAAGTAGACAGAAGCACTCAGACAAACTTTTTTGTGATGTGTGCATTCTTCTCACAGAGTTGAACCTTAATTTTCATTGAGCAGTTTTGAAACACTCTTTTTGTAGAATCTGCAAGTAGTCATTTGGAGCGCTTTGAGGCCTTTGTTGGAAAACGAAATGTCTTCATATAATAACTAGACAGAAGCATTCTGAGAAACTTATTTGTGATATCTGCATTCATCTCACAGAGTTGAATCTTTCCTTTGATTCAGCAGCTTTGAAACACTCTTTTCGTAGAATCTGCTAGTGGACATTTGGAGCGCTTCGAGGCCTATGGTGGAAAAGGCAATATCTTCACATAAAAACTAGACAGAAGCCTTCTGACAAACTTCTTTGTGATGTGTGAATTTATTTCATAGATTTCAACTTTCTTGTGATTGAGCAGTTGTGAAACACTCTTTTTGTAGAATCTGCAAGTGGACATTTGGAACGCTATGAAGCCTAAGGTGGAAAAGGAAATATCTTCACATAAAAATTAGACAGACGCATTTTGACAAACTTCTTCGAGATGTGTGCATTCATCTCACAGAGTTGAACCTTTCTTTTGATTAAGCAATCTTGAAACACTCTTTCTGTAGAATCTGCAAGTGGATATTTGTTGTGCTTTGAGGCCTACGGTGGAAAAGGAAATATCTTCAAATAAAAACTTGACAGAAGCACTCTGAGAGCCTCCTTTGGGCTGTGTGCATTTCTCTCTCAGACTTGACCCTTTCTTTTGATTGAGCATCTTTGAAAGACCACTTTTGTAATAAATGCAAGTGGACATTCGAAGTGCTTTGAGGCCTATGGTGGAAAAGAAAATATCTTCACATCAGAAGGAGACAGAAGCATTCTGACCAATTTCTTTGTGGTGTGTGCATTAATCTCACAGAGTTAAACCTTACTTTCCATTGAGCCATTTTGAAACACTTTTCGTAGAATCTGCAAGTGGACATTTGAAGCGCTTGGAGGCCTAGGGTCGAAAAAGAAATATAGTCACATACAAACTAGATGGAAGCCTTCTGACAAACTTCTTTCTGATGTGTGCATTCATCTCACAGAGTTGAACCTTTCTTTTGATTGAGCAGCTTTGAAACCCTCTTTTTGTAGAATTTGCATGTGAACATTTGAAGCGCTTTGAGGCCTGTGGAGCAAAAGGAAATATCTCCACCTAAAAACTAGACAGAAGCATTCTGACAAACTTCTTTGTGATGTGTGCATTCATCTCACAGAGTTGATCCTTACTTTTCATTGAGCAGTTTTGAAACACTCTTTTTGTAGAATCTGCAGGTGGATATTTGGAGGGCTTTGAGGCCTCTGGTGGATAACGAAATATCTTCACATAATAACTAGACAGAAGAATTCTCACAAACTTCTTTGTAATGTGAGCATTCGTCTCACAGAGTTGAACTGTTCTTTTGACTGGGCAGCTTTGAAAGAGTACTTTTATCAAATCTGCAAGTGGACATTTGGATCGCTTTGAGGCCTCTGGTGGAAAAGGAAATAGCTTCACAATAAAACTGGAGAGAAGCGTTCTGACAAACTTCTTTGTGATGTGTACATTCATCTCACAGAGTTGAACCTTGCTTTTCATTGAGCAGTTTTGAAACACACTTTTTGTAGAATTTGAAAGTGGACCTTTGGATTGCTTGGAGGCCTATGGTGGAAAAGGAAATATCTTCACATAAAGACTAGACAGAAGCATTGTGACAAACTCCTTTGTGATGTGTGCATTCAACTCACAGAGTTGAACCTTTCTTTTGACTGAGCAACTTTGAAACACTCTCTCTGTAGAATCTCCCAGTGGATATTTGCAGTGGCTTGAGGCCTCTGACGGAAAAGGAAATATCTTCACATAACAAGTAGACAGAAGCACTCAGACAAACTTTTTTGTGATGTGTGCATTCTTCTCACAGAGTTGAACCTTAATTTTCATTGAGCAGTTTTGAAACACTCTTTTTGTAGAATCTGCAAGTAGTCATTTGGAGCGCTTTGAGGCCTTTGTTGGAAAACGAAATGTCTTCATATAATAACTAGACAGAAGCATTCTGAGAAACTTATTTGTGATATCTGCATTCATCTCACAGAGTTGAATCTTTCCTTTGATTCAGCAGCTTTGAAACACTCTTTTCGTAGAATCTGCTAGTGGACATTTGGAGCGCTTCGAGGCCTATGGTGGAAAAGGCAATATCTTCACATAAAAACTAGACAGAAGCCTTCTGACAAACTTCTTTGTGATGTGTGAATTTATTTCATAGATTTCAACTTTCTTGTGATTGAGCAGTTGTGAAACACTCTTTTTGTAGAATCTGCAAGTGGACATTTGGAACGCTATGAAGCCTAAGGTGGAAAAGGAAATATCTTCACATAAAAATTAGACAGACGCATTTTGACAAACTTCTTCGAGATGTGTGCATTCATCTCACAGAGTTGAACCTTTCTTTTGATTAAGCAATCTTGAAACACTCTTTCTGTAGAATCTGCAAGTGGATATTTGTTGTGCTTTGAGGCCTACGGTGGAAAAGGAAATATCTTCAAATAAAAACTTGACAGAAGCACTCTGAGAGCCTCCTTTGGGCTGTGTGCATTTCTCTCTCAGACTTGACCCTTTCTTTTGATTGAGCATCTTTGAAAGACCACTTTTGTAATAAATGCAAGTGGACATTCGAAGTGCTTTGAGGCCTATGGTGGAAAAGAAAATATCTTCACATCAGAAGGAGACAGAAGCATTCTGACCAATTTCTTTGTGGTGTGTGCATTAATCTCACAGAGTTAAACCTTACTTTCCATTGAGCCATTTTGAAACACTTTTCGTAGAATCTGCAAGTGGACATTTGAAGCGCTTGGAGGCCTAGGGTCGAAAAAGAAATATAGTCACATACAAACTAGATGGAAGCCTTCTGACAAACTTCTTTCTGATGTGTGCATTCATCTCACAGAGTTGAACCTTTCTTTTGATTGAGCAGCTTTGAAACCCTCTTTTTGTAGAATTTGCATGTGAACATTTGAAGCGCTTTGAGGCCTGTGGAGCAAAAGGAAATATCTCCACCTAAAAACTAGACAGAAGCATTCTGACAAACTTCTTTGTGATGTGTGCATTCATCTCACAGAGTTGATCCTTACTTTTCATTGAGCAGTTTTGAAACACTCTTTTTGTAGAATCTGCAGGTGGATATTTGGAGGGCTTTGAGGCCTCTGGTGGATAACGAAATATCTTCACATAATAACTAGACAGAAGAATTCTCACAAACTTCTTTGTAATGTGAGCATTCGTCTCACAGAGTTGAACTGTTCTTTTGACTGGGCAGCTTTGAAAGAGTACTTTTATCAAATCTGCAAGTGGACATTTGGATCGCTTTGAGGCCTCTGGTGGAAAAGGAAATAGCTTCACAATAAAACTGGAGAGAAGCGTTCTGACAAACTTCTTTGTGATGTGTACATTCATCTCACAGAGTTGAACCTTGCTTTTCATTGAGCAGTTTTGAAACACACTTTTTGTAGAATTTGAAAGTGGACCTTTGGATTGCTTGGAGGCCTATGGTGGAAAAGGAAATATCTTCACATAAAGACTAGACAGAAGCATTGTGACAAACTCCTTTGTGATGTGTGCATTCAACTCACAGAGTTGAACCTTTCTTTTGACTGAGCAACTTTGAAACACTCTCTCTGTAGAATCTCCCAGTGGATATTTGCAGTGGCTTGAGGCCTCTGACGGAAAAGGAAATATCTTCACATAACAAGTAGACAGAAGCACTCAGACAAACTTTTTTGTGATGTGTGCATTCTTCTCACAGAGTTGAACCTTAATTTTCATTGAGCAGTTTTGAAACACTCTTTTTGTAGAATCTGCAAGTAGTCATTTGGAGCGCTTTGAGGCCTTTGTTGGAAAACGAAATGTCTTCATATAATAACTAGACAGAAGCATTCTGAGAAACTTATTTGTGATATCTGCATTCATCTCACAGAGTTGAATCTTTCCTTTGATTCAGCAGCTTTGAAACACTCTTTTCGTAGAATCTGCTAGTGGACATTTGGAGCGCTTTGAGGCCTATGGTGGAAAAGGCAATATCTTCACATAAAAACTAGACAGAAGCCTTCTGACAAACTTCTTTGTGATGTGTGAATTTATTTCATAGATTTCAACTTTCTTGTGATTGAGCAGTTGTGAAACACTCTTTTTGTAGAATCTGCAAGTGGACATTTGGAACGCTATGAAGCCTAAGGTGGAAAAGGAAATATCTTCACATAAAAATTAGACGCATTTTGACAAACTTCTTCGAGATGTGTGCACTCATCTCACAGAGTTGAACCTTTCTTTTGATTAAGCAATCTTGAAACACTCTTTCTGTAGAATCTGCAAGTGGATATTTGTTGTGCTTTGAGGCCTACGGTGGAAAAGGAAATATCTTCAAATAAAAACTTGACAGAAGCACTCTGAGAGCCTCCTTTAGGCTGTGTGCATTTATCTCTCAGACTTGACCCTTTCTTTTGATTGAGCATCTTTGAAAGACCACTTTTGTAATAAATGCAAGTGGACATTCGAAGTGCTTTGAGGCCTATGGTGGAAAAGAAAATATCTTCACATCAGAAGGAGACAGAAGCATTCTGACCAATTTCTTTGTGGTGTGTGCATTAATCTCACAGAGTTAAACCTTACTTTCCATTGAGCCATTTTGAAACACTTTTCGTAGAATCTGCAAGTGGACATTTGAAGCGCTTGGAGGCCTAGGGTCGAAAAAGAAATATAGTCACATACAAACTAGATGGAAGCCTTCTGACAAACTTCTTTCTGATGTGTGCATTCATCTCACAGAGTTGAACCTTTCTTTTGATTGAGCAGCTTTGAAACCCTCTTTTTGTAGAATTTGCATGTGAACATTTGAAGCGCTTTGAGGCCTGTGGAGCAAAAGGAAATATCTCCACCTAAAAACTAGACAGAAGCATTCTGACAAACTTCTTTGTGATGTGTGCATTCATCTCACAGAGTTGATCCTTACTTTTCATTGAGCAGTTTTGAAACACTCTTTTTGTAGAATCTGCAGGTGGATATTTGGAGGGCTTTGAGGCCTCTGGTGGATAACGAAATATCTTCACATAATAACTAGACAGAAGAATTCTCACAAACTTCTTTGTAATGTGAGCATTCGTCTCACAGAGTTGAACTGTTCTTTTGACTGGGCAGCTTTGAAAGAGTACTTTTATCAAATCTGCAAGTGGACATTTGGATCGCTTTGAGGCCTCTGGTGGAAAAGGAAATAGCTTCACAATAAAACTGGAGAGAAGCGTTCTGACAAACTTCTTTGTGATGTGTACATTCATCTCACAGAGTTGAACCTTGCTTTTCATTGAGCAGTTTTGAAACACACTTTTTGTAGAATTTGAAAGTGGACCTTTGGATTGCTTGGAGGCCTATGGTGGAAAAGGAAATATCTTCACATAAAGACTAGACAGAAGCATTGTGACAAACTCCTTTGTGATGTGTGCATTCAACTCACAGAGTTGAACCTTTCTTTTGACTGAGCAACTTTGAAACACTCTCTCTGTAGAATCTCCCAGTGGATATTTGCAGTGGCTTGAGGCCTCTGACGGAAAAGGAAATATCTTCACATAACAAGTAGACAGAAGCACTCAGACAAACTTTTTTGTGATGTGTGCATTCTTCTCACAGAGTTGAACCTTAATTTTCATTGAGCAGTTTTGAAACACTCTTTTTGTAGAATCTGCAAGTAGTCATTTGGAGCGCTTTGAGGCCTTTGTTGGAAAACGAAATGTCTTCATATAATAACTAGACAGAAGCATTCTGAGAAACTTATTTGTGATATCTGCATTCATCTCACAGAGTTGAATCTTTCCTTTGATTCAGCAGCTTTGAAACACTCTTTTCGTAGAATCTGCTAGTGGACATTTGGAGCGCTTTGAGGCCTATGGTGGAAAAGGCAATATCTTCACATAAAAACTAGACAGAAGCCTTCTGACAAACTTCTTTGTGATGTGTGAATTTATTTCATAGATTTCAACTTTCTTGTGATTGAGCAGTTGTGAAACACTCTTTTTGTAGAATCTGCAAGTGGACATTTGGAACGCTATGAAGCCTAAGGTGGAAAAGGAAATATCTTCACATAAAAATTAGACAGACGCATTTTGACAAACTTCTTCGAGATGTGTGCATTCATCTCACAGAGTTGAACCTTTCTTTTGATTAAGCAATCTTGAAACACTCTTTTTGTAGAATCTGCAAGTGGATATTTGTTGTGCTTTGAGGCCTACGGTGGAAAAGGAAATATCTTCAAATAAAAACTTGACAGAAGCACTCTGAGAGCCTCCTTTGGGCTGTGTGCATTTCTCTCTCAGACTTGACCCTTTCTTTTGATTGAGCATCTTTGAAAGACCACTTTTGTAATAAATGCAAGTGGACATTCGAAGTGCTTTGAGGCCTATGGTGGAAAAGAAAATATCTTCACATCAGAAGGAGACAGAAGCATTCTGACCAATTTCTTTGTGGTGTGTGCATTAATCTCACAGAGTTAAACCTTACTTTCCATTGAGCCATTTTGAAACACTTTTCGTAGAATCTGCAAGTGGACATTTGAAGCGCTTGGAGGCCTAGGGTCGAAAAAGAAATATATTCACATACAAACTAGATGGAAGCCTTCTGACAAACTTCTTTCTGATGTGTGCATTCATCTCACAGAGTTGAACCTTTCTTTTGATTGAGCAGCTTTGAAACCCTCTTTTTGTAGAATTTGCATGTGAACATTTGAAGCGCTTTGAGGCCTGTGGAGCAAAAGGAAATATCTCCACCTAAAAACTAGACAGAAGCATTCTGACAAACTTCTTTGTGATGTGTGCATTCATCTCACAGAGTTGATCCTTACTTTTCATTGAGCAGTTTTGAAACACTCTTTTTGTAGAATCTGCAGGTGGATATTTGGAGGGCTTTGAGGCCTCTGGTGGATAACGAAATATCTTCACATAATAACTAGACAGAAGAATTCTCACAAACTTCTTTGTAATGTGAGCATTCGTCTCACAGAGTTGAACTGTTCTTTTGACTGGGCAGCTTTGAAAGAGTACTTTTATCAAATCTGCAAGTGGACATTTGGATCGCTTTGAGGCCTCTGGTGGAAAAGGAAATAGCTTCACAATAAAACTGGAGAGAAGCGTTCTGACAAACTTCTTTGTGATGTGTACATTCATCTCACAGAGTTGAACCTTGCTTTTCATTGAGCAGTTTTGAAACACACTTTTTGTAGAATTTGAAAGTGGACCTTTGGATTGCTTGGAGGCCTATGGTGGAAAAGGAAATATCTTCACATAAAGACTAGACAGAAGCATTGTGACAAACTCCTTTGTGATGTGTGCATTCAACTCACAGAGTTGAACCTTTCTTTTGACTGAGCAACTTTGAAACACTCTCTCTGTAGAATCTCCCAGTGGATATTTGCAGTGGCTTGAGGCCTCTGACGGAAAAGGAAATATCTTCACATAACAAGTAGACAGAAGCACTCAGACAAACTTTTTTGTGATGTGTGCATTCTTCTCACAGAGTTGAACCTTAATTTTCATTGAGCAGTTTTGAAACACTCTTTTTGTAGAATCTGCAAGTAGTCATTTGGAGCGCTTTGAGGCCTTTGTTGGAAAACGAAATGTCTTCATATAATAACTAGACAGAAGCATTCTGAGAAACTTATTTGTGATATCTGCATTCATCTCACAGAGTTGAATCTTTCCTTTGATTCAGCAGCTTTGAAACACTCTTTTCGTAGAATCTGCTAGTGGACATTTGGAGCGCTTCGAGGCCTATGGTGGAAAAGGCAATATCTTCACATAAAAACTAGACAGAAGCCTTCTGACAAACTTCTTTGTGATGTGTGAATTTATTTCATAGATTTCAACTTTCTTGTGATTGAGCAGTTGTGAAACACTCTTTTTGTAGAATCTGCAAGTGGACATTTGGAACGCTATGAAGCCTAAGGTGGAAAAGGAAATATCTTCACATAAAAATTAGACAGACGCATTTTGACAAACTTCTTCGAGATGTGTGCATTCATCTCACAGAGTTGAACCTTTCTTTTGATTAAGCAATCTTGAAACACTCTTTCTGTAGAATCTGCAAGTGGATATTTGTTGTGCTTTGAGGCCTACGGTGGAAAAGGAAATATCTTCAAATAAAAACTTGACAGAAGCACTCTGAGAGCCTCCTTTGGGCTGTGTGCATTTCTCTCTCAGACTTGACCCTTTCTTCTGATTGAGCATCTTTGAAAGACCACTTTTGTAATAAATGCAAGTGGACATTCGAAGTGCTTTGAGGCCTATGGTGGAAAAGAAAATATCTTCACATCAGAAGGAGACAGAAGCATTCTGACCAATTTCTTTGTGGTGTGTGCATTAATCTCACAGAGTTAAACCTTACTTTCCATTGAGCCATTTTGAAACACTTTTCGTAGAATCTGCAAGTGGACATTTGAAGCGCTTGGAGGCCTAGGGTCGAAAAAGAAATATATTCACATACAAACTAGATGGAAGCCTTCTGACAAACTTCTTTCTGATGTGTGCATTCATCTCACAGAGTTGAACCTTTCTTTTGATTGAGCAGCTTTGAAACCCTCTTTTTGTAGAATTTGCCTGTGAACATTTGAAGCGCTTTGAGGCCTGTGGAGCAAAAGGAAATATCTCCACCTAAAAACTAGACAGAAGCATTCTGACAAACTTCTTTGTGATGTGTGCATTCATCTCACAGAGTTGATCCTTACTTTTCATTGAGCAGTTTTGAAACACTCTTTTTGTAGAATCTGCAGGTGGATATTTGGAGGGCTTTGAGGCCTCTGGTGGATAACGAAATATCTTCACATAATAACTAGACAGAAGAATTCTCACAAACTTCTTTGTAATGTGAGCATTCGTCTCACAGAGTTGAACTGTTCTTTTGACTGGGCAGCTTTGAAAGAGTACTTTTATCAAATCTGCAAGTGGACATTTGGATCGCTTTGAGGCCTCTGGTGGAAAAGGAAATAGCTTCACAATAAAACTGGAGAGAAGCGTTCTGACAAACTTCTTTGTGATGTGTACATTCATCTCACAGAGTTGAACCTTGCTTTTCATTGAGCAGTTTTGAAACACACTTTTTGTAGAATTTGAAAGTGGACCTTTGGATTGCTTGGAGGCCTATGGTGGAAAAGGAAATATCTTCACATAAAGACTAGACAGAAGCATTGTGACAAACTCCTTTGTGATGTGTGCATTGAACTCACAGAGTTGAACCTTTCTTTTGACTGAGCAACTTTGAAACACTCTCTCTGTAGAATCTCCCAGTGGATATTTGCAGTGGCTTGAGGCCTCTGACGGAAAAGGAAATATCTTCACATAACAAGTAGACAGAAGCACTCAGACAAACTTTTTTGTGATGTGTGCATTCTTCTCACAGAGTTGAACCTTAATTTTCATTGAGCAGTTTTGAAACACTCTTTTTGTAGAATCTGCAAGTAGTCATTTGGAGCGCTTTGAGGCCTTTGTTGGAAAACGAAATGTCTTCATATAATAACTAGACAGAAGCATTCTGAGAAACTTATTTGTGATATCTGCATTCATCTCACAGAGTTGAATCTTTCCTTTGATTCAGCAGCTTTGAAACACTCTTTTCGTAGAATCTGCTAGTGGACATTTGGAGCGCTTCGAGGCCTATGGTGGAAAAGGCAATATCTTCACATAAAAACTAGACAGAAGCCTTCTGACAAACTTCTTTGTGATGTGTGAATTTATTTCATAGATTTCAACTTTCTTGTGATTGAGCAGTTGTGAAACACTCTTTTTGTAGAATCTGCAAGTGGACATTTGGAACGCTATGAAGCCTAAGGTGGAAAAGGAAATATCTTCACATAAAAATTAGACAGACGCATTTTGACAAACTTCTTCGAGATGTGTGCATTCATCTCACAGAGTTGAACCTTTCTTTTGATTAAGCAATCTTGAAACACTCTTTCTGTAGAATCTGCAAGTGGATATTTGTTGTGCTTTGAGGCCTACGGTGGAAAAGGAAATATCTTCAAATAAAAACTTGACAGAAGCACTCTGAGAGCCTCCTTTGGGCTGTGTGCATTTCTCTCTCAGACTTGACCCTTTCTTTTGATTGAGCATCTTTGAAAGACCACTTTTGTAATAAATGCAAGTGGACATTCGAAGTGCTTTGAGGCCTATGGTGGAAAAGAAAATATCTTCACATCAGAAGGAGACAGAAGCATTCTGACCAATTTCTTTGTGGTGTGTGCATTAATCTCACAGAGTTAAACCTTACTTTCCATTGAGCCATTTTGAAACACTTTTCGTAGAATCTGCAAGTGGACATTTGAAGCGCTTGGAGGCCTAGGGTCGAAAAAGAAATATATTCACATACAAACTAGATGGAAGCCTTCTGACAAACTTCTTTCTGATGTGTGCATTCATCTCACAGAGTTGAACCTTTCTTTTGATTGAGCAGCTTTGAAACCCTCTTTTTGTAGAATTTGCCTGTGAACATTTGAAGCGCTTTGAGGCCTGTGGAGCAAAAGGAAATATCTCCACCTAAAAACTAGACAGAAGCATTCTGACAAACTTCTTTGTGATGTGTGCATTCATCTCACAGAGTTGATCCTTACTTTTCATTGAGCAGTTTTGAAACACTCTTTTTGTAGAATCTGCAGGTGGATATTTGGAGGGCTTTGAGGCCTCTGGTGGATAACGAAATATCTTCACATAATAACTAGACAGAAGAATTCTCACAAACTTCTTTGTAATGTGAGCATTCGTCTCACAGAGTTGAACTGTTCTTTTGACTGGGCAGCTTTGAAAGAGTACTTTTATCAAATCTGCAAGTGGACATTTGGATCGCTTTGAGGCCTCTGGTGGAAAAGGAAATAGCTTCACAATAAAACTGGAGAGAAGCGTTCTGACAAACTTCTTTGTGATGTGTACATTCATCTCACAGAGTTGAACCTTGCTTTTCATTGAGCAGTTTTGAAACACACTTTTTGTAGAATTTGAAAGTGGACCTTTGGATTGCTTGGAGGCCTATGGTGGAAAAGGAAATATCTTCACATAAAGACTAGACAGAAGCATTGTGACAAACTCCTTTGTGATGTGTGCATTCAACTCACAGAGTTGAACCTTTCTTTTGACTGAGCAACTTTGAAACACTCTCTCTGTAGAATCTCCCAGTGGATATTTGCAGTGGCTTGAGGCCTCTGACGGAAAAGGAAATATCTTCACATAACAAGTAGACAGAAGCACTCAGACAAACTTTTTTGTGATGTGTGCATTCTTCTCACAGAGTTGAACCTTAATTTTCATTGAGCAGTTTTGAAACACTCTTTTTGTAGAATCTGCAAGTAGTCATTTGGAGCGCTTTGAGGCCTTTGTTGGAAAACGAAATGTCTTCATATAATAACTAGACAGAAGCATTCTGAGAAACTTATTTGTGATATCTGCATTCATCTCACAGAGTTGAATCTTTCCTTTGATTCAGCAGCTTTGAAACACTCTTTTCGTAGAATCTGCTAGTGGACATTTGGAGCGCTTCGAGGCCTATGGTGGAAAAGGCAATATCTTCACATAAAAACTAGACAGAAGCCTTCTGACAAACTTCTTTGTGATGTGTGAATTTATTTCATAGATTTCAACTTTCTTGTGATTGAGCAGTTGTGAAACACTCTTTTTGTAGAATCTGCAAGTGGACATTTGGAACGCTATGAAGCCTAAGGTGGAAAAGGAAATATCTTCACATAAAAATTAGACAGACGCATTTTGACAAACTTCTTCGAGATGTGTGCATTCATCTCACAGAGTTGAACCTTTCTTTTGATTAAGCAATCTTGAAACACTCTTTTTGTAGAATCTGCAAGTGGATATTTGTTGTGCTTTGAGGCCTACGGTGGAAAAGGAAATATCTTCAAATAAAAACTTGACAGAAGCACTCTGAGAGCCTCCTTTGGGCTGTGTGCATTTCTCTCTCAGACTTGACCCTTTCTTTTGATTGAGCATCTTTGAAAGACCACTTTTGTAATAAATGCAAGTGGACATTCGAAGTGCTTTGAGGCCTATGGTGGAAAAGAAAATATCTTCACATCAGAAGGAGACAGAAGCATTCTGACCAATTTCTTTGTGGTGTGTGCATTAATCTCACAGAGTTAAACCTTACTTTCCATTGAGCCATTTTGAAACACTTTTCGTAGAATCTGCAAGTGGACATTTGAAGCGCTTGGAGGCCTAGGGTCGAAAAAGAAATATATTCACATACAAACTAGATGGAAGCCTTCTGACAAACTTCTTTCTGATGTGTGCATTCATCTCACAGAGTTGAACCTTTCTTTTGATTGAGCAGCTTTGAAACCCTCTTTTTGTAGAATTTGCCTGTGAACATTTGAAGCGCTTTGAGGCCTGTGGAGCAAAAGGAAATATCTCCACCTAAAAACTAGACAGAAGCATTCTGACAAACTTCTTTGTGATGTGTGCATTCATCTCACAGAGTTGATCCTTACTTTTCATTGAGCAGTTTTGAAACACTCTTTTTGTAGAATCTGCAGGTGGATATTTGGAGGGCTTTGAGGCCTCTGGTGGATAACGAAATATCTTCACATAATAACTAGACAGAAGAATTCTCACAAACTTCTTTGTAATGTGAGCATTCGTCTCACAGAGTTGAACTGTTCTTTTGACTGGGCAGCTTTGAAAGAGTACTTTTATCAAATCTGCAAGTGGACATTTGGATCGCTTTGAGGCCTCTGGTGGAAAAGGAAATAGCTTCACAATAAAACTGGAGAGAAGCGTTCTGACAAACTTCTTTGTGATGTGTACATTCATCTCACAGAGTTGAACCTTGCTTTTCATTGAGCAGTTTTGAAACACACTTTTTGTAGAATTTGAAAGTGGACCTTTGGATTGCTTGGAGGCCTATGGTGGAAAAGGAAATATCTTCACATAAAGACTAGACAGAAGCATTGTGACAAACTCCTTTGTGATGTGTGCATTCAACTCACAGAGTTGAACCTTTCTTTTGACTGAGCAACTTTGAAACACTCTCTCTGTAGAATCTCCCAGTGGATATTTGCAGTGGCTTGAGGCCTCTGACGGAAAAGGAAATATCTTCACATAACAAGTAGACAGAAGCACTCAGACAAACTTTTTTGTGATGTGTGCATTCTTCTCACAGAGTTGAACCTTAATTTTCATTGAGCAGTTTTGAAACACTCTTTTTGTAGAATCTGCAAGTAGTCATTTGGAGCGCTTTGAGGCCTTTGTTGGAAAACGAAATGTCTTCATATAATAACTAGACAGAAGCATTCTGAGAAACTTATTTGTGATATCTGCATTCATCTCACAGAGTTGAATCTTTCCTTTGATTCAGCAGCTTTGAAACACTCTTTTCGTAGAATCTGCTAGTGGACATTTGGAGCGCTTCGAGGCCTATGGTGGAAAAGGCAATATCTTCACATAAAAACTAGACAGAAGCCTTCTGACAAACTTCTTTGTGATGTGTGAATTTATTTCATAGATTTCAACTTTCTTGTGATTGAGCAGTTGTGAAACACTCTTTTTGTAGAATCTGCAAGTGGACATTTGGAACGCTATGAAGCCTAAGGTGGAAAAGGAAATATCTTCACATAAAAATTAGACAGACGCATTTTGACAAACTTCTTCGAGATGTGTGCATTCATCTCACAGAGTTGAACCTTTCTTTTGATTAAGCAATCTTGAAACACTCTTTTTGTAGAATCTGCAAGTGGATATTTGTTGTGCTTTGAGGCCTACGGTGGAAAAGGAAATATCTTCAAATAAAAACTTGACAGAAGCACTCTGAGAGCCTCCTTTGGGCTGTGTGCATTTCTCTCTCAGACTTGACCCTTTCTTTTGATTGAGCATCTTTGAAAGACCACTTTTGTAATAAATGCAAGTGGACATTCGAAGTGCTTTGAGGCCTATGGTGGAAAAGAAAATATCTTCACATCAGAAGGAGACAGAAGCATTCTGACCAATTTCTTTGTGGTGTGTGCATTAATCTCACAGAGTTAAACCTTACTTTCCATTGAGCCATTTTGAAACACTTTTCGTAGAATCTGCAAGTGGACATTTGAAGCGCTTGGAGGCCTAGGGTCGAAAAAGAAATATATTCACATACAAACTAGATGGAAGCCTTCTGACAAACTTCTTTCTGATGTGTGCATTCATCTCACAGAGTTGAACCTTTCTTTTGATTGAGCAGCTTTGAAACCCTCTTTTTGTAGAATTTGCCTGTGAACATTTGAAGCGCTTTGAGGCCTGTGGAGCAAAAGGAAATATCTCCACCTAAAAACTAGACAGAAGCATTCTGACAAACTTCTTTGTGATGTGTGCATTCATCTCACAGAGTTGATCCTTACTTTTCATTGAGCAGTTTTGAAACACTCTTTTTGTAGAATCTGCAGGTGGATATTTGGAGGGCTTTGAGGCCTCTGGTGGATAACGAAATATCTTCACATAATAACTAGACAGAAGAATTCTCACAAACTTCTTTGTAATGTGAGCATTCGTCTCACAGAGTTGAACTGTTCTTTTGACTGGGCAGCTTTGAAAGAGTACTTTTATCAAATCTGCAAGTGGACATTTGGATCGCTTTGAGGCCTCTGGTGGAAAAGGAAATAGCTTCACAATAAAACTGGAGAGAAGCGTTCTGACAAACTTCTTTGTGATGTGTACATTCATCTCACAGAGTTGAACCTTGCTTTTCATTGAGCAGTTTTGAAACACACTTTTTGTAGAATTTGAAAGTGGACCTTTGGATTGCTTGGAGGCCTATGGTGGAAAAGGAAATATCTTCACATAAAGACTAGACAGAAGCATTGTGACAAACTCCTTTGTGATGTGTGCATTCAACTCACAGAGTTGAACCTTTCTTTTGACTGAGCAACTTTGAAACACTCTCTCTGTAGAATCTCCCAGTGGATATTTGCAGTGGCTTGAGGCCTCTGACGGAAAAGGAAATATCTTCACATAACAAGTAGACAGAAGCACTCAGACAAACTTTTTTGTGATGTGTGCATTCTTCTCACAGAGTTGAACCTTAATTTTCATTGAGCAGTTTTGAAACACTCTTTTTGTAGAATCTGCAAGTAGTCATTTGGAGCGCTTTGAGGCCTTTGTTGGAAAACGAAATGTCTTCATATAATAACTAGACAGAAGCATTCTGAGAAACTTATTTGTGATATCTGCATTCATCTCACAGAGTTGAATCTTTCCTTTGATTCAGCAGCTTTGAAACACTCTTTTCGTAGAATCTGCTAGTGGACATTTGGAGCGCTTCGAGGCCTATGGTGGAAAAGGCAATATCTTCACATAAAAACTAGACAGAAGCCTTCTGACAAACTTCTTTGTGATGTGTGAATTTATTTCATAGATTTCAACTTTCTTGTGATTGAGCAGTTGTGAAACACTCTTTTTGTAGAATCTGCAAGTGGACATTTGGAACGCTATGAAGCCTAAGGTGGAAAAGGAAATATCTTCACATAAAAATTAGACAGACGCATTTTGACAAACTTCTTCGAGATGTGTGCATTCATCTCACAGAGTTGAACCTTTCTTTTGATTAAGCAATCTTGAAACACTCTTTTTGTAGAATCTGCAAGTGGATATTTGTTGTGCTTTGAGGCCTACGGTGGAAAAGGAAATATCTTCAAATAAAAACTTGACAGAAGCACTCTGAGAGCCTCCTTTGGGCTGTGTGCATTTCTCTCTCAGACTTGACCCTTTCTTTTGATTGAGCATCTTTGAAAGACCACTTTTGTAATAAATGCAAGTGGACATTCGAAGTGCTTTGAGGCCTATGGTGGAAAAGAAAATATCTTCACATCAGAAGGAGACAGAAGCATTCTGACCAATTTCTTTGTGGTGTGTGCATTAATCTCACAGAGTTAAACCTTACTTTCCATTGAGCCATTTTGAAACACTTTTCGTAGAATCTGCAAGTGGACATTTGAAGCGCTTGGAGGCCTAGGGTCGAAAAAGAAATATAGTCACATACAAACTAGATGGAAGCCTTCTGACAAACTTCTTTCTGATGTGTGCATTCATCTCACAGAGTTGAACCTTTCTTTTGATTGAGCAGCTTTGAAACCCTCTTTTTGTAGAATTTGCCTGTGAACATTTGAAGCGCTTTGAGGCCTGTGGAGCAAAAGGAAATATCTCCACCTAAAAACTAGACAGAAGCATTCTGACAAACTTCTTTGTGATGTGTGCATTCATCTCACAGAGTTGATCCTTACTTTTCATTGAGCAGTTTTGAAACACTCTTTTTGTAGAATCTGCAGGTGGATATTTGGAGGGCTTTGAGGCCTCTGGTGGATAACGAAATATCTTCACATAATAACTAGACAGAAGAATTCTCACAAACTTCTTTGTAATGTGAGCATTCGTCTCACAGAGTTGAACTGTTCTTTTGACTGGGCAGCTTTGAAAGAGTACTTTTATCAAATCTGCAAGTGGACATTTGGATCGCTTTGAGGCCTCTGGTGGAAAAGGAAATAGCTTCACAATAAAACTGGAGAGAAGCGTTCTGACAAACTTCTTTGTGATGTGTACATTCATCTCACAGAGTTGAACCTTGCTTTTCATTGAGCAGTTTTGAAACACACTTTTTGTAGAATTTGAAAGTGGACCTTTGGATTGCTTGGAGGCCTATGGTGGAAAAGGAAATATCTTCACATAAAGACTAGACAGAAGCATTGTGACAAACTCCTTTGTGATGTGTGCATTCAACTCACAGAGTTGAACCTTTCTTTTGACTGAGCAACTTTGAAACACTCTCTCTGTAGAATCTCCCAGTGGATATTTGCAGTGGCTTGAGGCCTCTGACGGAAAAGGAAATATCTTCACATAACAAGTAGACAGAAGCACTCAGACAAACTTTTTTGTGATGTGTGCATTCTTCTCACAGAGTTGAACCTTAATTTTCATTGAGCAGTTTTGAAACACTCTTTTTGTAGAATCTGCAAGTAGTCATTTGGAGCGCTTTGAGGCCTTTGTTGGAAAACGAAATGTCTTCATATAATAACTAGACAGAAGCATTCTGAGAAACTTATTTGTGATATCTGCATTCATCTCACAGAGTTGAATCTTTCCTTTGATTCAGCAGCTTTGAAACACTCTTTTCGTAGAATCTGCTAGTGGACATTTGGAGCGCTTCGAGGCCTATGGTGGAAAAGGCAATATCTTCACATAAAAACTAGACAGAAGCCTTCTGACAAACTTCTTTGTGATGTGTGAATTTATTTCATAGATTTCAACTTTCTTGTGATTGAGCAGTTGTGAAACACTCTTTTTGTAGAATCTGCAAGTGGACATTTGGAACGCTATGAAGCCTAAGGTGGAAAAGGAAATATCTTCACATAAAAATTAGACAGACGCATTTTGACAAACTTCTTCGAGA
Organism: Pan paniscus; assembly: GCF_029289425.2. Lineage (NCBI taxonomy): Eukaryota > Metazoa > Chordata > Mammalia > Primates > Hominidae > Pan > Pan paniscus. The sequence continues at coordinate 13,882,863 of NC_073273.2, forward strand.
TGTGTGCATTCATCTCACAGAGTTGAACCTTTCTTTTGATTAAGCAATCTTGAAACACTCTTTTTGTAGAATCTGCAAGTGGATATTTGTTGTGCTTTGAGGCCTACGGTGGAAAAGGAAATATCTTCAAATAAAAACTTGACAGAAGCACTCTGAGAGCCTCCTTTGGGCTGTGTGCATTTCTCTCTCAGACTTGACCCTTTCTTTTGATTGAGCATCTTTGAAAGACCACTTTTGTAATAAATGCAAGTGGACATTCGAAGTGCTTTGAGGCCTATGGTGGAAAAGAAAATATCTTCACATCAGAAGGAGACAGAAGCATTCTGACCAATTTCTTTGTGGTGTGTGCATTAATCTCACAGAGTTAAACCTTACTTTCCATTGAGCCATTTTGAAACACTTTTCGTAGAATCTGCAAGTGGACATTTGAAGCGCTTGGAGGCCTAGGGTCGAAAAAGAAATATAGTCACATACAAACTAGATGGAAGCCTTCTGACAAACTTCTTTCTGATGTGTGCATTCATCTCACAGAGTTGAACCTTTCTTTTGATTGAGCAGCTTTGAAACCCTCTTTTTGTAGAATTTGCCTGTGAACATTTGAAGCGCTTTGAGGCCTGTGGAGCAAAAGGAAATATCTCCACCTAAAAACTAGACAGAAGCATTCTGACAAACTTCTTTGTGATGTGTGCATTCATCTCACAGAGTTGATCCTTACTTTTCATTGAGCAGTTTTGAAACACTCTTTTTGTAGAATCTGCAGGTGGATATTTGGAGGGCTTTGAGGCCTCTGGTGGATAACGAAATATCTTCACATAATAACTAGACAGAAGAATTCTCACAAACTTCTTTGTAATGTGAGCATTCGTCTCACAGAGTTGAACTGTTCTTTTGACTGGGCAGCTTTGAAAGAGTACTTTTATCAAATCTGCAAGTGGACATTTGGATCGCTTTGAGGCCTCTGGTGGAAAAGGAAATAGCTTCACAATAAAACTGGAGAGAAGCGTTCTGACAAACTTCTTTGTGATGTGTACATTCATCTCACAGAGTTGAACCTTGCTTTTCATTGAGCAGTTTTGAAACACACTTTTTGTAGAATTTGAAAGTGGACCTTTGGATTGCTTGGAGGCCTATGGTGGAAAAGGAAATATCTTCACATAAAGACTAGACAGAAGCATTGTGACAAACTCCTTTGTGATGTGTGCATTCAACTCACAGAGTTGAACCTTTCTTTTGACTGAGCAACTTTGAAACACTCTCTCTGTAGAATCTCCCAGTGGATATTTGCAGTGGCTTGAGGCCTCTGACGGAAAAGGAAATATCTTCACATAACAAGTAGACAGAAGCACTCAGACAAACTTTTTTGTGATGTGTGCATTCTTCTCACAGAGTTGAACCTTAATTTTCATTGAGCAGTTTTGAAACACTCTTTTTGTAGAATCTGCAAGTAGTCATTTGGAGCGCTTTGAGGCCTTTGTTGGAAAACGAAATGTCTTCATATAATAACTAGACAGAAGCATTCTGAGAAACTTATTTGTGATATCTGCATTCATCTCACAGAGTTGAATCTTTCCTTTGATTCAGCAGCTTTGAAACACTCTTTTCGTAGAATCTGCTAGTGGACATTTGGAGCGCTTCGAGGCCTATGGTGGAAAAGGCAATATCTTCACATAAAAACTAGACAGAAGCCTTCTGACAAACTTCTTTGTGATGTGTGAATTTATTTCATAGATTTCAACTTTCTTGTGATTGAGCAGTTGTGAAACACTCTTTTTGTAGAATCTGCAAGTGGACATTTGGAACGCTATGAAGCCTAAGGTGGAAAAGGAAATATCTTCACATAAAAATTAGACAGACGCATTTTGACAAACTTCTTCGAGATGTGTGCATTCATCTCACAGAGTTGAACCTTTCTTTTGATTAAGCAATCTTGAAACACTCTTTTTGTAGAATCTGCAAGTGGATATTTGTTGTGCTTTGAGGCCTACGGTGGAAAAGGAAATATCTTCAAATAAAAACTTGACAGAAGCACTCTGAGAGCCTCCTTTGGGCTGTGTGCATTTCTCTCTCAGACTTGACCCTTTCTTTTGATTGAGCATCTTTGAAAGACCACTTTTGTAATAAATGCAAGTGGACATTCGAAGTGCTTTGAGGCCTATGGTGGAAAAGAAAATATCTTCACATCAGAAGGAGACAGAAGCATTCTGACCAATTTCTTTGTGGTGTGTGCATTAATCTCACAGAGTTAAACCTTACTTTCCATTGAGCCATTTTGAAACACTTTTCGTAGAATCTGCAAGTGGACATTTGAAGCGCTTGGAGGCCTAGGGTCGAAAAAGAAATATATTCACATACAAACTAGATGGAAGCCTTCTGACAAACTTCTTTCTGATGTGTGCATTCATCTCACAGAGTTGAACCTTTCTTTTGATTGAGCAGCTTTGAAACCCTCTTTTTGTAGAATTTGCCTGTGAACATTTGAAGCGCTTTGAGGCCTGTGGAGCAAAAGGAAATATCTCCACCTAAAAACTAGACAGAAGCATTCTGACAAACTTCTTTGTGATGTGTGCATTCATCTCACAGAGTTGATCCTTACTTTTCATTGAGCAGTTTTGAAACACTCTTTTTGTAGAATCTGCAGGTGGATATTTGGAGGGCTTTGAGGCCTCTGGTGGATAACGAAATATCTTCACATAATAACTAGACAGAAGAATTCTCACAAACTTCTTTGTAATGTGAGCATTCGTCTCACAGAGTTGAACTGTTCTTTTGACTGGGCAGCTTTGAAAGAGTACTTTTATCAAATCTGCAAGTGGACATTTGGATCGCTTTGAGGCCTCTGGTGGAAAAGGAAATAGCTTCACAATAAAACTGGAGAGAAGCGTTCTGACAAACTTCTTTGTGATGTGTACATTCATCTCACAGAGTTGAACCTTGCTTTTCATTGAGCAGTTTTGAAACACACTTTTTGTAGAATTTGAAAGTGGACCTTTGGATTGCTTGGAGGCCTATGGTGGAAAAGGAAATATCTTCACATAAAGACTAGACAGAAGCATTGTGACAAACTCCTTTGTGATGTGTGCATTCAACTCACAGAGTTGAACCTTTCTTTTGACTGAGCAACTTTGAAACACTCTCTCTGTAGAATCTCCCAGTGGATATTTGCAGTGGCTTGAGGCCTCTGACGGAAAAGGAAATATCTTCACATAACAAGTAGACAGAAGCACTCAGACAAACTTTTTTGTGATGTGTGCATTCTTCTCACAGAGTTGAACCTTAATTTTCATTGAGCAGTTTTGAAACACTCTTTTTGTAGAATCTGCAAGTAGTCATTTGGAGCGCTTTGAGGCCTTTGTTGGAAAACGAAATGTCTTCATATAATAACTAGACAGAAGCATTCTGAGAAACTTATTTGTGATATCTGCATTCATCTCACAGAGTTGAATCTTTCCTTTGATTCAGCAGCTTTGAAACACTCTTTTCGTAGAATCTGCTAGTGGACATTTGGAGCGCTTCGAGGCCTATGGTGGAAAAGGCAATATCTTCACATAAAAACTAGACAGAAGCCTTCTGACAAACTTCTTTGTGATGTGTGAATTTATTTCATAGATTTCAACTTTCTTGTGATTGAGCAGTTGTGAAACACTCTTTTTGTAGAATCTGCAAGTGGACATTTGGAACGCTATGAAGCCTAAGGTGGAAAAGGAAATATCTTCACATAAAAATTAGACAGACGCATTTTGACAAACTTCTTCGAGATGTGTGCATTCATCTCACAGAGTTGAACCTTTCTTTTGATTAAGCAATCTTGAAACACTCTTTTTGTAGAATCTGCAAGTGGATATTTGTTGTGCTTTGAGGCCTACGGTGGAAAAGGAAATATCTTCAAATAAAAACTTGACAGAAGCACTCTGAGAGCCTCCTTTGGGCTGTGTGCATTTCTCTCTCAGACTTGACCCTTTCTTTTGATTGAGCATCTTTGAAAGACCACTTTTGTAATAAATGCAAGTGGACATTCGAAGTGCTTTGAGGCCTATGGTGGAAAAGAAAATATCTTCACATCAGAAGGAGACAGAAGCATTCTGACCAATTTCTTTGTGGTGTGTGCATTAATCTCACAGAGTTAAACCTTACTTTCCATTGAGCCATTTTGAAACACTTTTCGTAGAATCTGCAAGTGGACATTTGAAGCGCTTGGAGGCCTAGGGTCGAAAAAGAAATATATTCACATACAAACTAGATGGAAGCCTTCTGACAAACTTCTTTCTGATGTGTGCATTCATCTCACAGAGTTGAACCTTTCTTTTGATTGAGCAGCTTTGAAACCCTCTTTTTGTAGAATTTGCCTGTGAACATTTGAAGCGCTTTGAGGCCTGTGGAGCAAAAGGAAATATCTCCACCTAAAAACTAGACAGAAGCATTCTGACAAACTTCTTTGTGATGTGTGCATTCATCTCACAGAGTTGATCCTTACTTTTCATTGAGCAGTTTTGAAACACTCTTTTTGTAGAATCTGCAGGTGGATATTTGGAGGGCTTTGAGGCCTCTGGTGGATAACGAAATATCTTCACATAATAACTAGACAGAAGAATTCTCACAAACTTCTTTGTAATGTGAGCATTCGTCTCACAGAGTTGAACTGTTCTTTTGACTGGGCAGCTTTGAAAGAGTACTTTTATCAAATCTGCAAGTGGACATTTGGATCGCTTTGAGGCCTCTGGTGGAAAAGGAAATAGCTTCACAATAAAACTGGAGAGAAGCGTTCTGACAAACTTCTTTGTGATGTGTACATTCATCTCACAGAGTTGAACCTTGCTTTTCATTGAGCAGTTTTGAAACACACTTTTTGTAGAATTTGAAAGTGGACCTTTGGATTGCTTGGAGGCCTATGGTGGAAAAGGAAATATCTTCACATAAAGACTAGACAGAAGCATTGTGACAAACTCCTTTGTGATGTGTGCATTCAACTCACAGAGTTGAACCTTTCTTTTGACTGAGCAACTTTGAAACACTCTCTCTGTAGAATCTCCCAGTGGATATTTGCAGTGGCTTGAGGCCTCTGACGGAAAAGGAAATATCTTCACATAACAAGTAGACAGAAGCACTCAGACAAACTTTTTTGTGATGTGTGCATTCTTCTCACAGAGTTGAACCTTAATTTTCATTGAGCAGTTTTGAAACACTCTTTTTGTAGAATCTGCAAGTAGTCATTTGGAGCGCTTTGAGGCCTTTGTTGGAAAACGAAATGTCTTCATATAATAACTAGACAGAAGCATTCTGAGAAACTTATTTGTGATATCTGCATTCATCTCACAGAGTTGAATCTTTCCTTTGATTCAGCAGCTTTGAAACACTCTTTTCGTAGAATCTGCTAGTGGACATTTGGAGCGCTTCGAGGCCTATGGTGGAAAAGGCAATATCTTCACATAAAAACTAGACAGAAGCCTTCTGACAAACTTCTTTGTGATGTGTGAATTTATTTCATAGATTTCAACTTTCTTGTGATTGAGCAGTTGTGAAACACTCTTTTTGTAGAATCTGCAAGTGGACATTTGGAACGCTATGAAGCCTAAGGTGGAAAAGGAAATATCTTCACATAAAAATTAGACAGACGCATTTTGACAAACTTCTTCGAGATGTGTGCATTCATCTCACAGAGTTGAACCTTTCTTTTGATTAAGCAATCTTGAAACACTCTTTTTGTAGAATCTGCAAGTGGATATTTGTTGTGCTTTGAGGCCTACGGTGGAAAAGGAAATATCTTCAAATAAAAACTTGACAGAAGCACTCTGAGAGCCTCCTTTGGGCTGTGTGCATTTCTCTCTCAGACTTGACCTTTCTTTTGATTGAGCATCTTTGAAAGACCACTTTTGTAATAAATGCAAGTGGACATTCGAAGTGCTTTGAGGCCTATGGTGGAAAAGAAAATATCTTCACATCAGAAGGAGACAGAAGCATTCTGACCAATTTCTTTGTGGTGTGTGCATTAATCTCACAGAGTTAAACCTTACTTTCCATTGAGCCATTTTGAAACACTTTTCGTAGAATCTGCAAGTGGACATTTGAAGCGCTTGGAGGCCTAGGGTCGAAAAAGAAATATATTCACATACAAACTAGATGGAAGCCTTCTGACAAACTTCTTTCTGATGTGTGCATTCATCTCACAGAGTTGAACCTTTCTTTTGATTGAGCAGCTTTGAAACCCTCTTTTTGTAGAATTTGCCTGTGAACATTTGAAGCGCTTTGAGGCCTGTGGAGCAAAAGGAAATATCTCCACCTAAAAACTAGACAGAAGCATTCTGACAAACTTCTTTGTGATGTGTGCATTCATCTCACAGAGTTGATCCTTACTTTTCATTGAGCAGTTTTGAAACACTCTTTTTGTAGAATCTGCAGGTGGATATTTGGAGGGCTTTGAGGCCTCTGGTGGATAACGAAATATCTTCACATAATAACTAGACAGAAGAATTCTCACAAACTTCTTTGTAATGTGAGCATTCGTCTCACAGAGTTGAACTGTTCTTTTGACTGGGCAGCTTTGAAAGAGTACTTTTATCAAATCTGCAAGTGGACATTTGGATCGCTTTGAGGCCTCTGGTGGAAAAGGAAATAGCTTCACAATAAAACTGGAGAGAAGCGTTCTGACAAACTTCTTTGTGATGTGTACATTCATCTCACAGAGTTGAACCTTGCTTTTCATTGAGCAGTTTTGAAACACACTTTTTGTAGAATTTGAAAGTGGACCTTTGGATTGCTTGGAGGCCTATGGTGGAAAAGGAAATATCTTCACATAAAGACTAGACAGAAGCATTGTGACAAACTCCTTTGTGATGTGTGCATTCAACTCACAGAGTTGAACCTTTCTTTTGACTGAGCAACTTTGAAACACTCTCTCTGTAGAATCTCCCAGTGGATATTTGCAGTGGCTTGAGGCCTCTGACGGAAAAGGAAATATCTTCACATAACAAGTAGACAGAAGCACTCAGACAAACTTTTTTGTGATGTGTGCATTCTTCTCACAGAGTTGAACCTTAATTTTCATTGAGCAGTTTTGAAACACTCTTTTTGTAGAATCTGCAAGTAGTCATTTGGAGCGCTTTGAGGCCTTTGTTGGAAAACGAAATGTCTTCATATAATAACTAGACAGAAGCATTCTGAGAAACTTATTTGTGATATCTGCATTCATCTCACAGAGTTGAATCTTTCCTTTGATTCAGCAGCTTTGAAACACTCTTTTCGTAGAATCTGCTAGTGGACATTTGGAGCGCTTCGAGGCCTATGGTGGAAAAGGCAATATCTTCACATAAAAACTAGACAGAAGCCTTCTGACAAACTTCTTTGTGATGTGTGAATTTATTTCATAGATTTCAACTTTCTTGTGATTGAGCAGTTGTGAAACACTCTTTTTGTAGAATCTGCAAGTGGACATTTGGAACGCTATGAAGCCTAAGGTGGAAAAGGAAATATCTTCACATAAAAATTAGACAGACGCATTTTGACAAACTTCTTCGAGATGTGTGCATTCATCTCACAGAGTTGAACCTTTCTTTTGATTAAGCAATCTTGAAACACTCTTTTTGTAGAATCTGCAAGTGGATATTTGTTGTGCTTTGAGGCCTACGGTGGAAAAGGAAATATCTTCAAATAAAAACTTGACAGAAGCACTCTGAGAGCCTCCTTTGGGCTGTGTGCATTTCTCTCTCAGACTTGACCCTTTCTTTTGATTGAGCATCTTTGAAAGACCACTTTTGTAATAAATGCAAGTGGACATTCGAAGTGCTTTGAGGCCTATGGTGGAAAAGAAAATATCTTCACATCAGAAGGAGACAGAAGCATTCTGACCAATTTCTTTGTGGTGTGTGCATTAATCTCACAGAGTTAAACCTTACTTTCCATTGAGCCATTTTGAAACACTTTTCGTAGAATCTGCAAGTGGACATTTGAAGCGCTTGGAGGCCTAGGGTCGAAAAAGAAATATATTCACATACAAACTAGATGGAAGCCTTCTGACAAACTTCTTTCTGATGTGTGCATTCATCTCACAGAGTTGAACCTTTCTTTTGATTGAGCAGCTTTGAAACCCTCTTTTTGTAGAATTTGCCTGTGAACATTTGAAGCGCTTTGAGGCCTGTGGAGCAAAAGGAAATATCTCCACCTAAAAACTAGACAGAAGCATTCTGACAAACTTCTTTGTGATGTGTGCATTCATCTCACAGAGTTGATCCTTACTTTTCATTGAGCAGTTTTGAAACACTCTTTTTGTAGAATCTGCAGGTGGATATTTGGAGGGCTTTGAGGCCTCTGGTGGATAACGAAATATCTTCACATAATAACTAGACAGAAGAATTCTCACAAACTTCTTTGTAATGTGAGCATTCGTCTCACAGAGTTGAACTGTTCTTTTGACTGGGCAGCTTTGAAAGAGTACTTTTATCAAATCTGCAAGTGGACATTTGGATCGCTTTGAGGCCTCTGGTGGAAAAGGAAATAGCTTCACAATAAAACTGGAGAGAAGCGTTCTGACAAACTTCTTTGTGATGTGTACATTCATCTCACAGAGTTGAACCTTGCTTTTCATTGAGCAGTTTTGAAACACACTTTTTGTAGAATTTGAAAGTGGACCTTTGGATTGCTTGGAGGCCTATGGTGGAAAAGGAAATATCTTCACATAAAGACTAGACAGAAGCATTGTGACAAACTCCTTTGTGATGTGTGCATTCAACTCACAGAGTTGAACCTTTCTTTTGACTGAGCAACTTTGAAACACTCTCTCTGTAGAATCTCCCAGTGGATATTTGCAGTGGCTTGAGGCCTCTGACGGAAAAGGAAATATCTTCACATAACAAGTAGACAGAAGCACTCAGACAAACTTTTTTGTGATGTGTGCATTCTTCTCACAGAGTTGAACCTTAATTTTCATTGAGCAGTTTTGAAACACTCTTTTTGTAGAATCTGCAAGTAGTCATTTGGAGCGCTTTGAGGCCTTTGTTGGAAAACGAAATGTCTTCATATAATAACTAGACAGAAGCATTCTGAGAAACTTATTTGTGATATCTGCATTCATCTCACAGAGTTGAATCTTTCCTTTGATTCAGCAGCTTTGAAACACTCTTTTCGTAGAATCTGCTAGTGGACATTTGGAGCGCTTCGAGGCCTATGGTGGAAAAGGCAATATCTTCACATAAAAACTAGACAGAAGCCTTCTGACAAACTTCTTTGTGATGTGTGAATTTATTTCATAGATTTCAACTTTCTTGTGATTGAGCAGTTGTGAAACACTCTTTTTGTAGAATCTGCAAGTGGACATTTGGAACGCTATGAAGCCTAAGGTGGAAAAGGAAATATCTTCACATAAAAATTAGACAGACGCATTTTGACAAACTTCTTCGAGATGTGTGCATTCATCTCACAGAGTTGAACCTTTCTTTTGATTAAGCAATCTTGAAACACTCTTTTTGTAGAATCTGCAAGTGGATATTTGTTGTGCTTTGAGGCCTACGGTGGAAAAGGAAATATCTTCAAATAAAAACTTGACAGAAGCACTCTGAGAGCCTCCTTTGGGCTGTGTGCATTTCTCTCTCAGACTTGACCCTTTCTTTTGATTGAGCATCTTTGAAAGACCACTTTTGTAATAAATGCAAGTGGACATTCGAAGTGCTTTGAGGCCTATGGTGGAAAAGAAAATATCTTCACATCAGAAGGAGACAGAAGCATTCTGACCAATTTCTTTGTGGTGTGTGCATTAATCTCACAGAGTTAAACCTTACTTTCCATTGAGCCATTTTGAAACACTTTTCGTAGAATCTGCAAGTGGACATTTGAAGCGCTTGGAGGCCTAGGGTCGAAAAAGAAATATATTCACATACAAACTAGATGGAAGCCTTCTGACAAACTTCTTTCTGATGTGTGCATTCATCTCACAGAGTTGAACCTTTCTTTTGATTGAGCAGCTTTGAAACCCTCTTTTTGTAGAATTTGCCTGTGAACATTTGAAGCGCTTTGAGGCCTGTGGAGCAAAAGGAAATATCTCCACCTAAAAACTAGACAGAAGCATTCTGACAAACTTCTTTGTGATGTGTGCATTCATCTCACAGAGTTGATCCTTACTTTTCATTGAGCAGTTTTGAAACACTCTTTTTGTAGAATCTGCAGGTGGATATTTGGAGGGCTTTGAGGCCTCTGGTGGATAACGAAATATCTTCACATAATAACTAGACAGAAGAATTCTCACAAACTTCTTTGTAATGTGAGCATTCGTCTCACAGAGTTGAACTGTTCTTTTGACTGGGCAGCTTTGAAAGAGTACTTTTATCAAATCTGCAAGTGGACATTTGGATCGCTTTGAGGCCTCTGGTGGAAAAGGAAATAGCTTCACAATAAAACTGGAGAGAAGCGTTCTGACAAACTTCTTTGTGATGTGTACATTCATCTCACAGAGTTGAACCTTGCTTTTCATTGAGCAGTTTTGAAACACACTTTTTGTAGAATTTGAAAGTGGACCTTTGGATTGCTTGGAGGCCTATGGTGGAAAAGGAAATATCTTCACATAAAGACTAGACAGAAGCATTGTGACAAACTCCTTTGTGATGTGTGCATTCAACTCACAGAGTTGAACCTTTCTTTTGACTGAGCAACTTTGAAACACTCTCTCTGTAGAATCTCCCAGTGGATATTTGCAGTGGCTTGAGGCCTCTGACGGAAAAGGAAATATCTTCACATAACAAGTAGACAGAAGCACTCAGACAAACTTTTTTGTGATGTGTGCATTCTTCTCACAGAGTTGAACCTTAATTTTCATTGAGCAGTTTTGAAACACTCTTTTTGTAGAATCTGCAAGTAGTCATTTGGAGCGCTTTGAGGCCTTTGTTGGAAAACGAAATGTCTTCATATAATAACTAGACAGAAGCATTCTGAGAAACTTATTTGTGATATCTGCATTCATCTCACAGAGTTGAATCTTTCCTTTGATTCAGCAGCTTTGAAACACTCTTTTCGTAGAATCTGCTAGTGGACATTTGGAGCGCTTCGAGGCCTATGGTGGAAAAGGCAATATCTTCACATAAAAACTAGACAGAAGCCTTCTGACAAACTTCTTTGTGATGTGTGAATTTATTTCATAGATTTCAACTTTCTTGTGATTGAGCAGTTGTGAAACACTCTTTTTGTAGAATCTGCAAGTGGACATTTGGAACGCTATGAAGCCTAAGGTGGAAAAGGAAATATCTTCACATAAAAATTAGACAGACGCATTTTGACAAACTTCTTCGAGATGTGTGCATTCATCTCACAGAGTTGAACCTTTCTTTTGATTAAGCAATCTTGAAACACTCTTTTTGTAGAATCTGCAAGTGGATATTTGTTGTGCTTTGAGGCCTACGGTGGAAAAGGAAATATCTTCAAATAAAAACTTGACAGAAGCACTCTGAGAGCCTCCTTTGGGCTGTGTGCATTTCTCTCTCAGACTTGACCCTTTCTTTTGATTGAGCATCTTTGAAAGACCACTTTTGTAATAAATGCAAGTGGACATTCGAAGTGCTTTGAGGCCTGTGGTGGAAAAGAAAATATCTTCACATCAGAAGGAGACAGAAGCATTCTGACCAATTTCTTTGTGGTGTGTGCATTAATCTCACAGAGTTAAACCTTACTTTCCATTGAGCCATTTTGAAACACTTTTCGTAGAATCTGCAAGTGGACATTTGAAGCGCTTGGAGGCCTAGGGTCGAAAAAGAAATATAGTCACATACAAACTAGATGGAAGCCTTCTGACAAACTTCTTTCTGATGTGTGCATTCATCTCACAGAGTTGAACCTTTCTTTTGATTGAGCAGCTTTGAAACCCTCTTTTTGTAGAATTTGCCTGTGAACATTTGAAGCGCTTTGAGGCCTGTGGAGCAAAAGGAAATATCTCCACCTAAAAACTAGACAGAAGCATTCTGACAAACTTCTTTGTGATGTGTGCATTCATCTCACAGAGTTGATCCTTACTTTTCATTGAGCAGTTTTGAAACACTCTTTTTGTAGAATCTGCAGGTGGATATTTGGAGGGCTTTGAGGCCTCTGGTGGATAACGAAATATCTTCACATAATAACTAGACAGAAGAATTCTCACAAACTTCTTTGTAATGTGAGCATTCGTCTCACAGAGTTGAACTGTTCTTTTGACTGGGCAGCTTTGAAAGAGTACTTTTATCAAATCTGCAAGTGGACATTTGGATCGCTTTGAGGCCTCTGGTGGAAAAGGAAATAGCTTCACAATAAAACTGGAGAGAAGCGTTCTGACAAACTTCTTTGTGATGTGTACATTCATCTCACAGAGTTGAACCTTGCTTTTCATTGAGCAGTTTTGAAACACACTTTTTGTAGAATTTGAAAGTGGACCTTTGGATTGCTTGGAGGCCTATGGTGGAAAAGGAAATATCTTCACATAAAGACTAGACAGAAGCATTGTGACAAACTCCTTTGTGATGTGTGCATTCAACTCACAGAGTTGAACCTTTCTTTTGACTGAGCAACTTTGAAACACTCTCTCTGTAGAATCTCCCAGTGGATATTTGCAGTGGCTTGAGGCCTCTGACGGAAAAGGAAATATCTTCACATAACAAGTAGACAGAAGCACTCAGACAAACTTTTTTGTGATGTGTGCATTCTTCTCACAGAGTTGAACCTTAATTTTCATTGAGCAGTTTTGAAACACTCTTTTTGTAGAATCTGCAAGTAGTCATTTGGAGCGCTTTGAGGCCTTTGTTGGAAAACGAAATGTCTTCATATAATAACTAGACAGAAGCATTCTGAGAAACTTATTTGTGATATCTGCATTCATCTCACAGAGTTGAATCTTTCCTTTGATTCAGCAGCTTTGAAACACTCTTTTCGTAGAATCTGCTAGTGGACATTTGGAGCGCTTCGAGGCCTATGGTGGAAAAGGCAATATCTTCACATAAAAACTAGACAGAAGCCTTCTGACAAACTTCTTTGTGATGTGTGAATTTATTTCATAGATTTCAACTTTCTTGTGATTGAGCAGTTGTGAAACACTCTTTTTGTAGAATCTGCAAGTGGACATTTGGAACGCTATGAAGCCTAAGGTGGAAAAGGAAATATCTTCACATAAAAATTAGACAGACGCATTTTGACAAACTTCTTCGAGATGTGTGCATTCATCTCACAGAGTTGAACCTTTCTTTTGATTAAGCAATCTTGAAACACTCTTTTTGTAGAATCTGCAAGTGGATATTTGTTGTGCTTTGAGGCCTACGGTGGAAAAGGAAATATCTTCAAATAAAAACTTGACAGAAGCACTCTGAGAGCCTCCTTTGGGCTGTGTGCATTTCTCTCTCAGACTTGACCCTTTCTTTTGATTGAGCATCTTTGAAAGACCACTTTTGTAATAAATGCAAGTGGACATTCGAAGTGCTTTGAGGCCTATGGTGGAAAAGAAAATATCTTCACATCAGAAGGAGACAGAAGCATTCTGACCAATTTCTTTGTGGTGTGTGCATTAATCTCACAGAGTTAAACCTTACTTTCCATTGAGCCATTTTGAAACACTTTTCGTAGAATCTGCAAGTGGACATTTGAAGCGCTTGGAGGCCTAGGGTCGAAAAAGAAATATAGTCACATACAAACTAGATGGAAGCCTTCTGACAAACTTCTTTCTGATGTGTGCATTCATCTCACAGAGTTGAACCTTTCTTTTGATTGAGCAGCTTTGAAACCCTCTTTTTGTAGAATTTGCCTGTGAACATTTGAAGCGCTTTGAGGCCTGTGGAGCAAAAGGAAATATCTCCACCTAAAAACTAGACAGAAGCATTCTGACAAACTTCTTTGTGATGTGTGCATTCATCTCACAGAGTTGATCCTTACTTTTCATTGAGCAGTTTTGAAACACTCTTTTTGTAGAATCTGCAGGTGGATATTTGGAGGGCTTTGAGGCCTCTGGTGGATAACGAAATATCTTCACATAATAACTAGACAGAAGAATTCTCACAAACTTCTTTGTAATGTGAGCATTCGTCTCACAGAGTTGAACTGTTCTTTTGACTGGGCAGCTTTGAAAGAGTACTTTTATCAAATCTGCAAGTGGACATTTGGATCGCTTTGAGGCCTCTGGTGGAAAAGGAAATAGCTTCACAATAAAACTGGAGAGAAGCGTTCTGACAAACTTCTTTGTGATGTGTACATTCATCTCACAGAGTTGAACCTTGCTTTTCATTGAGCAGTTTTGAAACACACTTTTTGTAGAATTTGAAAGTGGACCTTTGGATTGCTTGGAGGCCTATGGTGGAAAAGGAAATATCTTCACATAAAGACTAGACAGAAGCATTGTGACAAACTCCTTTGTGATGTGTGCATTGAACTCACAGAGTTGAACCTTTCTTTTGACTGAGCAACTTTGAAACACTCTCTCTGTAGAATCTCCCAGTGGATATTTGCAGTGGCTTGAGGCCTCTGACGGAAAAGGAAATATCTTCACATAACAAGTAGACAGAAGCACTCAGACAAACTTTTTTGTGATGTGTGCATTCTTCTCACAGAGTTGAACCTTAATTTTCATTGAGCAGTTTTGAAACACTCTTTTTGTAGAATCTGCAAGTAGTCATTTGGAGCGCTTTGAGGCCTTTGTTGGAAAACGAAATGTCTTCATATAATAACTAGACAGAAGCATTCTGAGAAACTTATTTGTGATATCTGCATTCATCTCACAGAGTTGAATCTTTCCTTTGATTCAGCAGCTTTGAAACACTCTTTTCGTAGAATCTGCTAGTGGACATTTGGAGCGCTTCGAGGCCTATGGTGGAAAAGGCAATATCTTCACATAAAAACTAGACAGAAGCCTTCTGACAAACTTCTTTGTGATGTGTGAATTTATTTCATAGATTTCAACTTTCTTGTGATTGAGCAGTTGTGAAACACTCTTTTTGTAGAATCTGCAAGTGGACATTTGGAACGCTATGAAGCCTAAGGTGGAAAAGGAAATATCTTCACATAAAAATTAGACAGACGCATTTTGACAAACTTCTTCGAGATGTGTGCATTCATCTCACAGAGTTGAACCTTTCTTTTGATTAAGCAATCTTGAAACACTCTTTTTGTAGAATCTGCAAGTGGATATTTGTTGTGCTTTGAGGCCTACGGTGGAAAAGGAAATATCTTCAAATAAAAACTTGACAGAAGCACTCTGAGAGCCTCCTTTGGGCTGTGTGCATTTCTCTCTCAGACTTGACCCTTTCTTTTGATTGAGCATCTTTGAAAGACCACTTTTGTAATAAATGCAAGTGGACATTCGAAGTGCTTTGAGGCCTATGGTGGAAAAGAAAATATCTTCACATCAGAAGGAGACAGAAGCATTCTGACCAATTTCTTTGTGGTGTGTGCATTAATCTCACAGAGTTAAACCTTACTTTCCATTGAGCCATTTTGAAACACTTTTCGTAGAATCTGCAAGTGGACATTTGAAGCGCTTGGAGGCCTAGGGTCGAAAAAGAAATATAGTCACATACAAACTAGATGGAAGCCTTCTGACAAACTTCTTTCTGATGTGTGCATTCATCTCACAGAGTTGAACCTTTCTTTTGATTGAGCAGCTTTGAAACCCTCTTTTTGTAGAATTTGCATGTGAACATTTGAAGCGCTTTGAGGCCTGTGGAGCAAAAGGAAATATCTCCACCTAAAAACTAGACAGAAGCATTCTGACAAACTTCTTTGTGATGTGTGCATTCATCTCACAGAGTTGATCCTTACTTTTCATTGAGCAGTTTTGAAACACTCTTTTTGTAGAATCTGCAGGTGGATATTTGGAGGGCTTTGAGGCCTCTGGTGGATAACGAAATATCTTCACATAATAACTAGACAGAAGAATTCTCACAAACTTCTTTGTAATGTGAGCATTCGTCTCACAGAGTTGAACTGTTCTTTTGACTGGGCAGCTTTGAAAGAGTACTTTTATCAAATCTGCAAGTGGACATTTGGATCGCTTTGAGGCCTCTGGTGGAAAAGGAAATAGCTTCACAATAAAACTGGAGAGAAGCGTTCTGACAAACTTCTTTGTGATGTGTACATTCATCTCACAGAGTTGAACCTTGCTTTTCATTGAGCAGTTTTGAAACACACTTTTTGTAGAATTTGAAAGTGGACCTTTGGATTGCTTGGAGGCCTATGGTGGAAAAGGAAATATCTTCACATAAAGACTAGACAGAAGCATTGTGACAAACTCCTTTGTGATGTGTGCATTCAACTCACAGAGTTGAACCTTTCTTTTGACTGAGCAACTTTGAAACACTCTCTCTGTAGAATCTCCCAGTGGATATTTGCAGTGGCTTGAGGCCTCTGACGGAAAAGGAAATATCTTCACATAACAAGTAGACAGAAGCACTCAGACAAACTTTTTTGTGATGTGTGCATTCTTCTCACAGAGTTGAACCTTAATTTTCATTGAGCAGTTTTGAAACACTCTTTTTGTAGAATCTGCAAGTAGTCATTTGGAGCGCTTTGAGGCCTTTGTTGGAAAACGAAATGTCTTCATATAATAACTAGACAGAAGCATTCTGAGAAACTTATTTGTGATATCTGCATTCATCTCACAGAGTTGAATCTTTCCTTTGATTCAGCAGCTTTGAAACACTCTTTTCGTAGAATCTGCTAGTGGACATTTGGAGCGCTTCGAGGCCTATGGTGGAAAAGGCAATATCTTCACATAAAAACTAGACAGAAGCCTTCTGACAAACTTCTTTGTGATGTGTGAATTTATTTCATAGATTTCAACTTTCTTGTGATTGAGCAGTTGTGAAACACTCTTTTTGTAGAATCTGCAAGTGGACATTTGGAACGCTATGAAGCCTAAGGTGGAAAAGGAAATATCTTCACATAAAAATTAGACAGACGCATTTTGACAAACTTCTTCGAGATGTGTGCATTCATCTCACAGAGTTGAACCTTTCTTTTGATTAAGCAATCTTGAAACACTCTTTCTGTAGAATCTGCAAGTGGATATTTGTTGTGCTTTGAGGCCTACGGTGGAAAAGGAAATATCTTCAAATAAAAACTTGACAGAAGCACTCTGAGAGCCTCCTTTGGGCTGTGTGCATTTCTCTCTCAGACTTGACCCTTTCTTTTGATTGAGCATCTTTGAAAGACCACTTTTGTAATAAATGCAAGTGGACATTCGAAGTGCTTTGAGGCCTATGGTGGAAAAGAAAATATCTTCACATCAGAAGGAGACAGAAGCATTCTGACCAATTTCTTTGTGGTGTGTGCATTAATCTCACAGAGTTAAACCTTACTTTCCATTGAGCCATTTTGAAACACTTTTCGTAGAATCTGCAAGTGGACATTTGAAGCGCTTGGAGGCCTAGGGTCGAAAAAGAAATATAGTCACATACAAACTAGATGGAAGCCTTCTGACAAACTTCTTTCTGATGTGTGCATTCATCTCACAGAGTTGAACCTTTCTTTTGATTGAGCAGCTTTGAAACCCTCTTTTTGTAGAATTTGCATGTGAACATTTGAAGCGCTTTGAGGCCTGTGGAGCAAAAGGAAATATCTCCACCTAAAAACTAGACAGAAGCATTCTGACAAACTTCTTTGTGATGTGTGCATTCATCTCACAGAGTTGATCCTTACTTTTCATTGAGCAGTTTTGAAACACTCTTTTTGTAGAATCTGCAGGTGGATATTTGGAGGGCTTTGAGGCCTCTGGTGGATAACGAAATATCTTCACATAATAACTAGACAGAAGAATTCTCACAAACTTCTTTGTAATGTGAGCATTCGTCTCACAGAGTTGAACTGTTCTTTTGACTGGGCAGCTTTGAAAGAGTACTTTTATCAAATCTGCAAGTGGACATTTGGATCGCTTTGAGGCCTCTGGTGGAAAAGGAAATAGCTTCACAATAAAACTGGAGAGAAGCGTTCTGACAAACTTCTTTGTGATGTGTACATTCATCTCACAGAGTTGAACCTTGCTTTTCATTGAGCAGTTTTGAAACACACTTTTTGTAGAATTTGAAAGTGGACCTTTGGATTGCTTGGAGGCCTATGGTGGAAAAGGAAATATCTTCACATAAAGACTAGACAGAAGCATTGTGACAAACTCCTTTGTGATGTGTGCATTCAACTCACAGAGTTGAACCTTTCTTTTGACTGAGCAACTTTGAAACACTCTCTCTGTAGAATCTCCCAGTGGATATTTGCAGTGGCTTGAGGCCTCTGACGGAAAAGGAAATATCTTCACATAACAAGTAGACAGAAGCACTCAGACAAACTTTTTTGTGATGTGTGCATTCTTCTCACAGAGTTGAACCTTAATTTTCATTGAGCAGTTTTGAAACACTCTTTTTGTAGAATCTGCAAGTAGTCATTTGGAGCGCTTTGAGGCCTTTGTTGGAAAACGAAATGTCTTCATATAATAACTAGACAGAAGCATTCTGAGAAACTTATTTGTGATATCTGCATTCATCTCACAGAGTTGAATCTTTCCTTTGATTCAGCAGCTTTGAAACACTCTTTTCGTAGAATCTGCTAGTGGACATTTGGAGCGCTTCGAGGCCTATGGTGGAAAAGGCAATATCTTCACATAAAAACTAGACAGAAGCCTTCTGACAAACTTCTTTGTGATGTGTGAATTTATTTCATAGATTTCAACTTTCTTGTGATTGAGCAGTTGTGAAACACTCTTTTTGTAGAATCTGCAAGTGGACATTTGGAACGCTATGAAGCCTAAGGTGGAAAAGGAAATATCTTCACATAAAAATTAGACAGACGCATTTTGACAAACTTCTTCGAGATGTGTGCATTCATCTCACAGAGTTGAACCTTTCTTTTGATTAAGCAATCTTGAAACACTCTTTTTGTAGAATCTGCAAGTGGATATTTGTTGTGCTTTGAGGCCTACGGTGGAAAAGGAAATATCTTCAAATAAAAACTTGACAGAAGCACTCTGAGAGCCTCCTTTGGGCTGTGTGCATTTCTCTCTCAGACTTGACCCTTTCTTTTGATTGAGCATCTTTGAAAGACCACTTTTGTAATAAATGCAAGTGGACATTCGAAGTGCTTTGAGGCCTGTGGTGGAAAAGAAAATATCTTCACATCAGAAGGAGACAGAAGCATTCTGACCAATTTCTTTGTGGTGTGTGCATTAATCTCACAGAGTTAAACCTTACTTTCCATTGAGCCATTTTGAAACACTTTTCGTAGAATCTGCAAGTGGACATTTGAAGCGCTTGGAGGCCTAGGGTCGAAAAAGAAATATAGTCACATACAAACTAGATGGAAGCCTTCTGACAAACTTCTTTCTGATGTGTGCATTCATCTCACAGAGTTGAACCTTTCTTTTGATTGAGCAGCTTTGAAACCCTCTTTTTGTAGAATTTGCATGTGAACATTTGAAGCGCTTTGAGGCCTGTGGAGCAAAAGGAAATATCTCCACCTAAAAACTAGACAGAAGCATTCTGACAAACTTCTTTGTGATGTGTGCATTCATCTCACAGAGTTGATCCTTACTTTTCATTGAGCAGTTTTGAAACACTCTTTTTGTAGAATCTGCAGGTGGATATTTGGAGGGCTTTGAGGCCTCTGGTGGATAACGAAATATCTTCACATAATAACTAGACAGAAGAATTCTCACAAACTTCTTTGTAATGTGAGCATTCGTCTCACAGAGTTGAACTGTTCTTTTGACTGGGCAGCTTTGAAAGAGTACTTTTATCAAATCTGCAAGTGGACATTTGGATCGCTTTGAGGCCTCTGGTGGAAAAGGAAATAGCTTCACAATAAAACTGGAGAGAAGCGTTCTGACAAACTTCTTTGTGATGTGTACATTCATCTCACAGAGTTGAACCTTGCTTTTCATTGAGCAGTTTTGAAACACACTTTTTGTAGAATTTGAAAGTGGACCTTTGGATTGCTTGGAGGCCTATGGTGGAAAAGGAAATATCTTCACATAAAGACTAGACAGAAGCATTGTGACAAACTCCTTTGTGATGTGTGCATTCAACTCACAGAGTTGAACCTTTCTTTTGACTGAGCAACTTTGAAACACTCTCTCTGTAGAATCTCCCAGTGGATATTTGCAGTGGCTTGAGGCCTCTGACGGAAAAGGAAATATCTTCACATAACAAGTAGACAGAAGCACTCAGACAAACTTTTTTGTGATGTGTGCATTCTTCTCACAGAGTTGAACCTTAATTTTCATTGAGCAGTTTTGAAACACTCTTTTTGTAGAATCTGCAAGTAGTCATTTGGAGCGCTTTGAGGCCTTTGTTGGAAAACGAAATGTCTTCATATAATAACTAGACAGAAGCATTCTGAGAAACTTATTTGTGATATCTGCATTCATCTCACAGAGTTGAATCTTTCCTTTGATTCAGCAGCTTTGAAACACTCTTTTCGTAGAATCTGCTAGTGGACATTTGGAGCGCTTCGAGGCCTATGGTGGAAAAGGCAATATCTTCACATAAAAACTAGACAGAAGCCTTCTGACAAACTTCTTTGTGATGTGTGAATTTATTTCATAGATTTCAACTTTCTTGTGATTGAGCAGTTGTGAAACACTCTTTTTGTAGAATCTGCAAGTGGACATTTGGAACGCTATGAAGCCTAAGGTGGAAAAGGAAATATCTTCACATAAAAATTAGACAGACGCATTTTGACAAACTTCTTCGAGATGTGTGCATTCATCTCACAGAGTTGAACCTTTCTTTTGATTAAGCAATCTTGAAACACTCTTTTTGTAGAATCTGCAAGTGGATATTTGTTGTGCTTTGAGGCCTACGGTGGAAAAGGAAATATCTTCAAATAAAAACTTGACAGAAGCACTCTGAGAGCCTCCTTTGGGCTGTGTGCATTTCTCTCTCAGACTTGACCCTTTCTTTTGATTGAGCATCTTTGAAAGACCACTTTTGTAATAAATGCAAGTGGACATTCGAAGTGCTTTGAGGCCTATGGTGGAAAAGAAAATATCTTCACATCAGAAGGAGACAGAAGCATTCTGACCAATTTCTTTGTGGTGTGTGCATTAATCTCACAGAGTTAAACCTTACTTTCCATTGAGCCATTTTGAAACACTTTTCGTAGAATCTGCAAGTGGACATTTGAAGCGCTTGGAGGCCTAGGGTCGAAAAAGAAATATAGTCACATACAAACTAGATGGAAGCCTTCTGACAAACTTCTTTCTGATGTGTGCATTCATCTCACAGAGTTGAACCTTTCTTTTGATTGAGCAGCTTTGAAACCCTCTTTTTGTAGAATTTGCATGTGAACATTTGAAGCGCTTTGAGGCCTGTGGAGCAAAAGGAAATATCTCCACCTAAAAACTAGACAGAAGCATTCTGACAAACTTCTTTGTGATGTGTGCATTCATCTCACAGAGTTGATCCTTACTTTTCATTGAGCAGTTTTGAAACACTCTTTTTGTAGAATCTGCAGGTGGATATTTGGAGGGCTTTGAGGCCTCTGGTGGATAACGAAATATCTTCACATAATAACTAGACAGAAGAATTCTCACAAACTTCTTTGTAATGTGAGCATTCGTCTCACAGAGTTGAACTGTTCTTTTGACTGGGCAGCTTTGAAAGAGTACTTTTATCAAATCTGCAAGTGGACATTTGGATCGCTTTGAGGCCTCTGGTGGAAAAGGAAATAGCTTCACAATAAAACTGGAGAGAAGCGTTCTGACAAACTTCTTTGTGATGTGTACATTCATCTCACAGAGTTGAACCTTGCTTTTCATTGAGCAGTTTTGAAACACACTTTTTGTAGAATTTGAAAGTGGACCTTTGGATTGCTTGGAGGCCTATGGTGGAAAAGGAAATATCTTCACATAAAGACTAGACAGAAGCATTGTGACAAACTCCTTTGTGATGTGTGCATTCAACTCACAGAGTTGAACCTTTCTTTTGACTGAGCAACTTTGAAACACTCTCTCTGTAGAATCTCCCAGTGGATATTTGCAGTGGCTTGAGGCCTCTGACGGAAAAGGAAATATCTTCACATAACAAGTAGACAGAAGCACTCAGACAAACTTTTTTGTGATGTGTGCATTCTTCTCACAGAGTTGAACCTTAATTTTCATTGAGCAGTTTTGAAACACTCTTTTTGTAGAATCTGCAAGTAGTCATTTGGAGCGCTTTGAGGCCTTTGTTGGAAAACGAAATGTCTTCATATAATAACTAGACAGAAGCATTCTGAGAAACTTATTTGTGATATCTGCATTCATCTCACAGAGTTGAATCTTTCCTTTGATTCAGCAGCTTTGAAACACTCTTTTCGTAGAATCTGCTAGTGGACATTTGGAGCGCTTCGAGGCCTATGGTGGAAAAGGCAATATCTTCACATAAAAACTAGACAGAAGCCTTCTGACAAACTTCTTTGTGATGTGTGAATTTATTTCATAGATTTCAACTTTCTTGTGATTGAGCAGTTGTGAAACACTCTTTTTGTAGAATCTGCAAGTGGACATTTGGAACGCTATGAAGCCTAAGGTGGAAAAGGAAATATCTTCACATAAAAATTAGACAGACGCATTTTGACAAACTTCTTCGAGATGTGTGCATTCATCTCACAGAGTTGAACCTTTCTTTTGATTAAGCAATCTTGAAACACTCTTTTTGTAGAATCTGCAAGTGGATATTTGTTGTGCTTTGAGGCCTAGGGTGGAAAAGGAAATATCTTCAAATAAAAACTTGACAGAAGCACTCTGAGAGCCTCCTTTGGGCTGTGTGCATTTCTCTCTCAGACTTGACCCTTTCTTTTGATTGAGCATCTTTGAAAGACCACTTTTGTAATAAATGCAAGTGGACATTCGAAGTGCTTTGAGGCCTGTGGTGGAAAAGAAAATATCTTCACATCAGAAGGAGACAGAAGCATTCTGACCAATTTCTTTGTGGTGTGTGCATTAATCTCACAGAGTTAAACCTTACTTTCCATTGAGCCATTTTGAAACACTTTTCGTAGAATCTGCAAGTGGACATTTGAAGCGCTTGGAGGCCTAGGGTCGAAAAAGAAATATAGTCACATACAAACTAGATGGAAGCCTTCTGACAAACTTCTTTCTGATGTGTGCATTCATCTCACAGAGTTGAACCTTTCTTTTGATTGAGCAGCTTTGAAACCCTCTTTTTGTAGAATTTGCATGTGAACATTTGAAGCGCTTTGAGGCCTGTGGAGCAAAAGGAAATATCTCCACCTAAAAACTAGACAGAAGCATTCTGACAAACTTCTTTGTGATGTGTGCATTCATCTCACAGAGTTGATCCTTACTTTTCATTGAGCAGTTTTGAAACACTCTTTTTGTAGAATCTGCAGGTGGATATTTGGAGGGCTTTGAGGCCTCTGGTGGATAACGAAATATCTTCACATAATAACTAGACAGAAGAATTCTCACAAACTTCTTTGTAATGTGAGCATTCGTCTCACAGAGTTGAACTGTTCTTTTGACTGGGCAGCTTTGAAAGAGTACTTTTATCAAATCTGCAAGTGGACATTTGGATCGCTTTGAGGCCTCTGGTGGAAAAGGAAATAGCTTCACAATAAAACTGGAGAGAAGCGTTCTGACAAACTTCTTTGTGATGTGTACATTCATCTCACAGAGTTGAACCTTGCTTTTCATTGAGCAGTTTTGAAACACACTTTTTGTAGAATTTGAAAGTGGACCTTTGGATTGCTTGGAGGCCTATGGTGGAAAAGGAAATATCTTCACATAAAGACTAGACAGAAGCATTGTGACAAACTCCTTTGTGATGTGTGCATTCAACTCACAGAGTTGAACCTTTCTTTTGACTGAGCAACTTTGAAACACTCTCTCTGTAGAATCTCCCAGTGGATATTTGCAGTGGCTTGAGGCCTCTGACGGAAAAGGAAATATCTTCACATAACAAGTAGACAGAAGCACTCAGACAAACTTTTTTGTGATGTGTGCATTCTTCTCACAGAGTTGAACCTTAATTTTCATTGAGCAGTTTTGAAACACTCTTTTTGTAGAATCTGCAAGTAGTCATTTGGAGCGCTTTGAGGCCTTTGTTGGAAAACGAAATGTCTTCATATAATAACTAGACAGAAGCATTCTGAGAAACTTATTTGTGATATCTGCATTCATCTCACAGAGTTGAATCTTTCCTTTGATTCAGCAGCTTTGAAACACTCTTTTCGTAGAATCTGCTAGTGGACATTTGGAGCGCTTCGAGGCCTATGGTGGAAAAGGCAATATCTTCACATAAAAACTAGACAGAAGCCTTCTGACAAACTTCTTTGTGATGTGTGAATTTATTTCATAGATTTCAACTTTCTTGTGATTGAGCAGTTGTGAAACACTCTTTTTGTAGAATCTGCAAGTGGACATTTGGAACGCTATGAAGCCTAAGGTGGAAAAGGAAATATCTTCACATAAAAATTAGACAGACGCATTTTGACAAACTTCTTCGAGATGTGTGCATTCATCTCACAGAGTTGAACCTTTCTTTTGATTAAGCAATCTTGAAACACTCTTTTTGTAGAATCTGCAAGTGGATATTTGTTGTGCTTTGAGGCCTACGGTGGAAAAGGAAATATCTTCAAATAAAAACTTGACAGAAGCACTCTGAGAGCCTCCTTTGGGCTGTGTGCATTTCTCTCTCAGACTTGACCCTTTCTTTTGATTGAGCATCTTTGAAAGACCACTTTTGTAATAAATGCAAGTGGACATTCGAAGTGCTTTGAGGCCTGTGGTGGAAAAGAAAATATCTTCACATCAGAAGGAGACAGAAGCATTCTGACCAATTTCTTTGTGGTGTGTGCATTAATCTCACAGAGTTAAACCTTACTTTCCATTGAGCCATTTTGAAACACTTTTCGTAGAATCTGCAAGTGGACATTTGAAGCGCTTGGAGGCCTAGGGTCGAAAAAGAAATATATTCACATACAAACTAGATGGAAGCCTTCTGACAAACTTCTTTCTGATGTGTGCATTCATCTCACAGAGTTGAACCTTTCTTTTGATTGAGCAGCTTTGAAACCCTCTTTTTGTAGAATTTGCATGTGAACATTTGAAGCGCTTTGAGGCCTGTGGAGCAAAAGGAAATATCTCCACCTAAAAACTAGACAGAAGCATTCTGACAAACTTCTTTGTGATGTGTGCATTCATCTCACAGAGTTGATCCTTACTTTTCATTGAGCAGTTTTGAAACACTCTTTTTGTAGGATCTGCAGGTGGATATTTGGAGGGCTTTGAGGCCTCTGGTGGATAACGAAATATCTTCACATAATAACTAGACAGAAGAATTCTCACAAACTTCTTTGTAATGTGAGCATTCGTCTCACAGAGTTGAACTGTTCTTTTGACTGGGCAGCTTTGAAAGAGTACTTTTATCAAATCTGCAAGTGGACATTTGGATCGCTTTGAGGCCTCTGGTGGAAAAGGAAATAGCTTCACAATAAAACTGGAGAGAAGCGTTCTGACAAACTTCTTTGTGATGTGTACATTCATCTCACAGAGTTGAACCTTGCTTTTCATTGAGCAGTTTTGAAACACACTTTTTGTAGAATTTGAAAGTGGACCTTTGGATTGCTTGGAGGCCTATGGTGGAAAAGGAAATATCTTCACATAAAGACTAGACAGAAGCATTGTGACAAACTCCTTTGTGATGTGTGCATTCAACTCACAGAGTTGAACCTTTCTTTTGACTGAGCAACTTTGAAACACTCTCTCTGTAGAATCTCCCAGTGGATATTTGCAGTGGCTTGAGGCCTCTGACGGAAAAGGAAATATCTTCACATAACAAGTAGACAGAAGCACTCAGACAAACTTTTTTGTGATGTGTGCATTCTTCTCACAGAGTTGAACCTTAATTTTCATTGAGCAGTTTTGAAACACTCTTTTTGTAGAATCTGCAAGTAGTCATTTGGAGCGCTTTGAGGCCTTTGTTGGAAAACGAAATGTCTTCATATAATAACTAGACAGAAGCATTCTGAGAAACTTATTTGTGATATCTGCATTCATCTCACAGAGTTGAATCTTTCCTTTGATTCAGCAGCTTTGAAACACTCTTTTCGTAGAATCTGCTAGTGGACATTTGGAGCGCTTTGAGGCCTATGGTGGAAAAGGCAATATCTTCACATAAAAACTAGACAGAAGCCTTCTGACAAACTTCTTTGTGATGTGTGAATTTATTTCATAGATTTCAACTTTCTTGTGATTGAGCAGTTGTGAAACACTCTTTTTGTAGAATCTGCAAGTGGACATTTGGAACGCTATGAAGCCTAAGGTGGAAAAGGAAATATCTTCACATAAAAATTAGACAGACGCATTTTGACAAACTTCTTCGAGATGTGTGCATTCATCTCACAGAGTTGAACCTTTCTTTTGATTAAGCAATCTTGAAACACTCTTTTTGTAGAATCTGCAAGTGGATATTTGTTGTGCTTTGAGGCCTACGGTGGAAAAGGAAATATCTTCAAATAAAAACTTGACAGAAGCACTCTGAGAGCCTCCTTTGGGCTGTGTGCATTTCTCTCTCAGACTTGACCCTTTCTTTTGATTGAGCATCTTTGAAAGACCACTTTTGTAATAAATGCAAGTGGACATTCGAAGTGCTTTGAGGCCTGTGGTGGAAAAGAAAATATCTTCACATCAGAAGGAGACAGAAGCATTCTGACCAATTTCTTTGTGGTGTGTGCATTAATCTCACAGAGTTAAACCTTACTTTCCATTGAGCCATTTTGAAACACTTTTCGTAGAATCTGCAAGTGGACATTTGAAGCGCTTGGAGGCCTAGGGTCGAAAAAGAAATATAGTCACATACAAACTAGATGGAAGCCTTCTGACAAACTTCTTTCTGATGTGTGCATTCATCTCACAGAGTTGAACCTTTCTTTTGATTGAGCAGCTTTGAAACCCTCTTTTTGTAGAATTTGCATGTGAACATTTGAAGCGCTTTGAGGCCTGTGGAGCAAAAGGAAATATCTCCACCTAAAAACTAGACAGAAGCATTCTGACAAACTTCTTTGTGATGTGTGCATTCATCTCACAGAGTTGATCCTTACTTTTCATTGAGCAGTTTTGAAACACTCTTTTTGTAGAATCTGCAGGTGGATATTTGGAGGGCTTTGAGGCCTCTGGTGGATAACGAAATATCTTCACATAATAACTAGACAGAAGAATTCTCACAAACTTCTTTGTAATGTGAGCATTCGTCTCACAGAGTTGAACTGTTCTTTTGACTGGGCAGCTTTGAAAGAGTACTTTTATCAAATCTGCAAGTGGACATTTGGATCGCTTTGAGGCCTCTGGTGGAAAAGGAAATAGCTTCACAATAAAACTGGAGAGAAGCGTTCTGACAAACTTCTTTGTGATGTGTACATTCATCTCACAGAGTTGAACCTTGCTTTTCATTGAGCAGTTTTGAAACACACTTTTTGTAGAATTTGAAAGTGGACCTTTGGATTGCTTGGAGGCCTATGGTGGAAAAGGAAATATCTTCACATAAAGACTAGACAGAAGCATTGTGACAAACTCCTTTGTGATGTGTGCATTCAACTCACAGAGTTGAACCTTTCTTTTGACTGAGCAACTTTGAAACACTCTCTCTGTAGAATCTCCCAGTGGATATTTGCAGTGGCTTGAGGCCTCTGACGGAAAAGGAAATATCTTCACATAACAAGTAGACAGAAGCACTCAGACAAACTTTTTTGTGATGTGTGCATTCTTCTCACAGAGTTGAACCTTAATTTTCATTGAGCAGTTTTGAAACACTCTTTTTGTAGAATCTGCAAGTAGTCATTTGGAGCGCTTTGAGGCCTTTGTTGGAAAACGAAATGTCTTCATATAATAACTAGACAGAAGCATTCTGAGAAACTTATTTGTGATATCTGCATTCATCTCACAGAGTTGAATCTTTCCTTTGATTCAGCAGCTTTGAAACACTCTTTTCGTAGAATCTGCTAGTGGACATTTGGAGCGCTTCGAGGCCTATGGTGGAAAAGGCAATATCTTCACATAAAAACTAGACAGAAGCCTTCTGACAAACTTCTTTGTGATGTGTGAATTTATTTCATAGATTTCAACTTTCTTGTGATTGAGCAGTTGTGAAACACTCTTTTTGTAGAATCTGCAAGTGGACATTTGGAACGCTATGAAGCCTAAGGTGGAAAAGGAAATATCTTCACATAAAAATTAGACAGACGCATTTTGACAAACTTCTTCGAGATGTGTGCATTCATCTCACAGAGTTGAACCTTTCTTTTGATTAAGCAATCTTGAAACACTCTTTCTGTAGAATCTGCAAGTGGATATTTGTTGTGCTTTGAGGCCTACGGTGGAAAAGGAAATATCTTCAAATAAAAACTTGACAGAAGCACTCTGAGAGCCTCCTTTAGGCTGTGTGCATTTCTCTCTCAGACTTGACCCTTTCTTTTGATTGAGCATCTTTGAAAGACCACTTTTGTAATAAATGCAAGTGGACATTCGAAGTGCTTTGAGGCCTGTGGTGGAAAAGAAAATATCTTCACATCAGAAGGAGACAGAAGCATTCTGACCAATTTCTTTGTGGTGTGTGCATTAATCTCACAGAGTTAAACCTTACTTTCCATTGAGCCATTTTGAAACACTTTTCGTAGAATCTGCAAGTGGACATTTGAAGCGCTTGGAGGCCTAGGGTCGAAAAAGAAATATATTCACATACAAACTAGATGGAAGCCTTCTGACAAACTTCTTTCTGATGTGTGCATTCATCTCACAGAGTTGAACCTTTCTTTTGATTGAGCAGCTTTGAAACCCTCTTTTTGTAGAATTTGCATGTGAACATTTGAAGCGCTTTGAGGCCTGTGGAGCAAAAGGAAATATCTCCACCTAAAAACTAGACAGAAGCATTCTGACAAACTTCTTTGTGATGTGTGCATTCATCTCACAGAGTTGATCCTTACTTTTCATTGAGCAGTTTTGAAACACTCTTTTTGTAGGATCTGCAGGTGGATATTTGGAGGGCTTTGAGGCCTCTGGTGGATAACGAAATATCTTCACATAATAACTAGACAGAAGAATTCTCACAAACTTCTTTGTAATGTGAGCATTCGACTCACAGAGTTGAACTGTTCTTTTGACTGGGCAGCTTTGAAAGAGTACTTTTATCAAATCTGCAAGTGGACATTTGGATCGCTTTGAGGCCTCTGGTGGAAAAGGAAATAGCTTCATAATAAAACTGGAGAGAAGCGTTCTGACAAACTTCTTTGTGATGTGTACATTCATCTCACAGAGTTGAACCTTGCTTTTCATTGAGCAGTTTTGAAACACACTTTTTGTAGAATTTGAAAGTGGACCTTTGGATTGCTTGGAGGCCTATGGTGGAAAAGGAAATATCTTCACATAAAGACTAGACAGAAGCATTGTGACAAACTCCTTTGTGATGTGTGCATTCAACTCACAGAGTTGAACCTTTCTTTTGACTGAGCAACTTTGAAACACTCTCTCTGTAGAATCTCCCAGTGGATATTTGCAGTGGCTTGAGGCCTCTGACGGAAAAGGAAATATCTTCACATAACAAGTAGACAGAAGCACTCAGACAAACTTTTTTGTGATGTGTGCATTCTTCTCACAGAGTTGAACCTTAATTTTCATTGAGCAGTTTTGAAACACTCTTTTTGTAGAATCTGCAAGTAGTCATTTGGAGCGCTTTGAGGCCTTTGTTGGAAAACGAAATGTCTTCATATAATAATTAGACAGAAGCATTCTGAGAAACTTATTTGTGATATCTGCATTCATCTCACAGAGTTGAATCTTTCCTTTGATTCAGCAGCTTTGAAACACTCTTTTCGTAGAATCTGCTAGTGGACATTTGGAGCGCTTTGAGGCCTATGGTGGAAAAGGCAATATCTTCACATAAAAACTAGACAGAAGCCTTCTGACAAACTTCTTTGTGATGTGTGAATTTATTTCATAGATTTCAACTTTCTTGTGATTGAGCAGTTGTGAAACACTCTTTTTGTAGAATCTGCAAGTGGACATTTGGAACGCTATGAAGCCTAAGGTGGAAAAGGAAATATCTTCACATAAAAATTAGACAGACGCATTTTGACAAACTTCTTCGAGATGTGTGCATTCATCTCACAGAGTTGAACCTTTCTTTTGATTAAGCAATCTTGAAACACTCTTTTTGTAGAATCTGCAAGTGGATATTTGTTGTGCTTTGAGGCCTACGGTGGAAAAGGAAATATCTTCAAATAAAAACTTGACAGAAGCACTCTGAGAGCCTCCTTTGGGCTGTGTGCATTTCTCTCTCAGACTTGACCCTTTCTTTTGATTGAGCATCTTTGAAAGACCACTTTTGTAATAAATGCAAGTGGACATTCGAAGTGCTTTGAGGCCTATGGTGGAAAAGAAAATATCTTCACATCAGAAGGAGACAGAAGCATTCTGACCAATTTCTTTGTGGTGTGTGCATTAATCTCACAGAGTTAAACCTTACTTTCCATTGAGCCATTTTGAAACACTTTTCGTAGAATCTGCAAGTGGACATTTGAAGCGCTTGGAGGCCTAGGGTCGAAAAAGAAATATAGTCACATACAAACTAGATGGAAGCCTTCTGACAAACTTCTTTCTGATGTGTGCATTCATCTCACAGAGTTGAACCTTTCTTTTGATTGAGCAGCTTTGAAACCCTCTTTTTGTAGAATTTGCATGTGAACATTTGAAGCGCTTTGAGGCCTGTGGAGCAAAAGGAAATATCTCCACCTAAAAACTAGACAGAAGCATTCTGACAAACTTCTTTGTGATGTGTGCATTCATCTCACAGAGTTGATCCTTACTTTTCATTGAGCAGTTTTGAAACACTCTTTTTGTAGAATCTGCAGGTGGATATTTGGAGGGCTTTGAGGCCTCTGGTGGATAACGAAATATCTTCACATAATAACTAGACAGAAGAATTCTCACAAACTTCTTTGTAATGTGAGCATTCGTCTCACAGAGTTGAACTGTTCTTTTGACTGGGCAGCTTTGAAAGAGTACTTTTATCAAATCTGCAAGTGGACATTTGGATCGCTTTGAGGCCTCTGGTGGAAAAGGAAATAGCTTCACAATAAAACTGGAGAGAAGCGTTCTGACAAACTTCTTTGTGATGTGTACATTCATCTCACAGAGTTGAACCTTGCTTTTCATTGAGCAGTTTTGAAACACACTTTTTGTAGAATTTGAAAGTGGACCTTTGGATTGCTTGGAGGCCTATGGTGGAAAAGGAAATATCTTCACATAAAGACTAGACAGAAGCATTGTGACAAACTCCTTTGTGATGTGTGCATTCAACTCACAGAGTTGAACCTTTCTTTTGACTGAGCAACTTTGAAACACTCTCTCTGTAGAATCTCCCAGTGGATATTTGCAGTGGCTTGAGGCCTCTGACGGAAAAGGAAATATCTTCACATAACAAGTAGACAGAAGCACTCAGACAAACTTTTTTGTGATGTGTGCATTCTTCTCACAGAGTTGAACCTTAATTTTCATTGAGCAGTTTTGAAACACTCTTTTTGTAGAATCTGCAAGTAGTCATTTGGAGCGCTTTGAGGCCTTTGTTGGAAAACGAAATGTCTTCATATAATAACTAGACAGAAGCATTCTGAGAAACTTATTTGTGATATCTGCATTCATCTCACAGAGTTGAATCTTTCCTTTGATTCAGCAGCTTTGAAACACTCTTTTCGTAGAATCTGCTAGTGGACATTTGGAGCGCTTCGAGGCCTATGGTGGAAAAGGCAATATCTTCACATAAAAACTAGACAGAAGCCTTCTGACAAACTTCTTTGTGATGTGTGAATTTATTTCATAGATTTCAACTTTCTTGTGATTGAGCAGTTGTGAAACACTCTTTTTGTAGAATCTGCAAGTGGACATTTGGAACGCTATGAAGCCTAAGGTGGAAAAGGAAATATCTTCACATAAAAATTAGACAGACGCATTTTGACAAACTTCTTCGAGATGTGTGCATTCATCTCACAGAGTTGAACCTTTCTTTTGATTAAGCAATCTTGAAACACTCTTTCTGTAGAATCTGCAAGTGGATATTTGTTGTGCTTTGAGGCCTACGGTGGAAAAGGAAATATCTTCAAATAAAAACTTGACAGAAGCACTCTGAGAGCCTCCTTTAGGCTGTGTGCATTTATCTCTCAGACTTGACCCTTTCTTTTGATTGAGCATCTTTGAAAGACCACTTTTGTAATAAATGCAAGTGGACATTCGAAGTGCTTTGAGGCCTGTGGTGGAAAAGAAAATATCTTCACATCAGAAGGAGACAGAAGCATTCTGACCAATTTCTTTGTGGTGTGTGCATTAATCTCACAGAGTTAAACCTTACTTTCCATTGAGCCATTTTGAAACACTTTTCGTAGAATCTGCAAGTGGACATTTGAAGCGCTTGGAGGCCTAGGGTCGAAAAAGAAATATATTCACATACAAACTAGATGGAAGCCTTCTGACAAACTTCTTTCTGATGTGTGCATTCATCTCACAGAGTTGAACCTTTCTTTTGATTGAGCAGCTTTGAAACCCTCTTTTTGTAGAATTTGCATGTGAACATTTGAAGCGCTTTGAGGCCTGTGGAGCAAAAGGAAATATCTCCACCTAAAAACTAGACAGAAGCATTCTGACAAACTTCTTAGTGATGTGTGCATTCATCTCACAGAGTTGATCCTTACTTTTCATTGAGCAGTTTTGAAACACTCTTTTTGTAGGATCTGCAGGTGGATATTTGGAGGGCTTTGAGGCCTCTGGTGGATAACGAAATATCTTCACATAATAACTAGACAGAAGAATTCTCACAAACTTCTTTGTAATGTGAGCATTCGACTCACAGAGTTGAACTGTTCTTTTGACTGGGCAGCTTTGAAAGAGTACTTTTATCAAATCTGCAAGTGGACATTTGGATCGCTTTGAGGCCTCTGGTGGAAAAGGAAATAGCTTCACAATAAAACTGGAGAGAAGCGTTCTGACAAACTTCTTTGTGATGTGTACATTCATCTCACAGAGTTGAACCTTGCTTTTCATTGAGCAGTTTTGAAACACACTTTTTGTAGAATTTGAAAGTGGACCTTTGGATTGCTTGGAGGCCTATGGTGGAAAAGGAAATATCTTCACATAAAGACTAGACAGAAGCATTGTGACAAACTCCTTTGTGATGTGTGCATTCAACTCACAGAGTTGAACCTTTCTTTTGACTGAGCAACTTTGAAACACTCTCTCTGTAGAATCTCCCAGTGGATATTTGCAGTGGCTTGAGGCCTCTGACGGAAAAGGAAATATCTTCACATAACAAGTAGACAGAAGCACTCAGACAAACTTTTTTGTGATGTGTGCATTCTTCTCACAGAGTTGAACCTTAATTTTCATTGAGCAGTTTTGAAACACTCTTTTTGTAGAATCTGCAAGTAGTCATTTGGAGCGCTTTGAGGCCTTTGTTGGAAAACGAAATGTCTTCATATAATAACTAGACAGAAGCATTCTGAGAAACTTATTTGTGATATCTGCATTCATCTCACAGAGTTGAATCTTTCCTTTGATTCAGCAGCTTTGAAACACTCTTTTCGTAGAATCTGCTAGTGGACATTTGGAGCGCTTTGAGGCCTATGGTGGAAAAGGCAATATCTTCACATAAAAACTAGACAGAAGCCTTCTGACAAACTTCTTTGTGATGTGTGAATTTATTTCATAGATTTCAACTTTCTTGTGATTGAGCAGTTGTGAAACACTCTTTTTGTAGAATCTGCAAGTGGACATTTGGAACGCTATGAAGCCTAAGGTGGAAAAGGAAATATCTTCACATAAAAATCAGACAGACGCATTTTGACAAACTTCTTCGAGATGTGTGCATTCATCTCACAGAGTTGAACCTTTCTTTTGATTAAGCAATCTTGAAACACTCTTTCTGTAGAATCTGCAAGTGGATATTTGTTGTGCTTTGAGGCCTACGGTGGAAAAGGAAATATCTTCAAATAAAAACTTGACAGAAGCACTCTGAGAGCCTCCTTTGGGCTGTGTGCATTTCTCTCTCAGACTTGACCCTTTCTTTTGATTGAGCATCTTTGAAAGACCACTTTTGTAATAAATGCAAGTGGACATTCGAAGTGCTTTGAGGCCTATGGTGGAAAAGAAAATATCTTCACATCAGAAGGAGACAGAAGCATTCTGACCAATTTCTTTGTGGTGTGTGCATTAATCTCACAGAGTTAAACCTTACTTTCCATTGAGCCATTTTGAAACACTTTTCGTAGAATCTGCAAGTGGACATTTGAAGCGCTTGGAGGCCTAGGGTCGAAAAAGAAATATATTCACATACAAACTAGATGGAAGCCTTCTGACAAACTTCTTTCTGATGTGTGCATTCATCTCACAGAGTTGAACCTTTCTTTTGATTGAGCAGCTTTGAAACCCTCTTTTTGTAGAATTTGCATGTGAACATTTGAAGCGCTTTGAGGCCTGTGGAGCAAAAGGAAATATCTCCACCTAAAAACTAGACAGAAGCATTCTGACAAACTTCTTTGTGATGTGTGCATTCATCTCACAGAGTTGATCCTTACTTTTCATTGAGCAGTTTTGAAACACTCTTTTTGTAGAATCTGCAGGTGGATATTTGGAGGGCTTTGAGGCCTCTGGTGGATAACGAAATATCTTCACATAATAACTAGACAGAAGAATTCTCACAAACTTCTTTGTAATGTGAGCATTCGTCTCACAGAGTTGAACTGTTCTTTTGACTGGGCAGCTTTGAAAGAGTACTTTTATCAAATCTGCAAGTGGACATTTGGATCGCTTTGAGGCCTCTGGTGGAAAAGGAAATAGCTTCACAATAAAACTGGAGAGAAGCGTTCTGACAAACTTCTTTGTGATGTGTACATTCATCTCACAGAGTTGAACCTTGCTTTTCATTGAGCAGTTTTGAAACACACTTTTTGTAGAATTTGAAAGTGGACCTTTGGATTGCTTGGAGGCCTATGGTGGAAAAGGAAATATCTTCACATAAAGACTAGACAGAAGCATTGTGACAAACTCCTTTGTGATGTGTGCATTCAACTCACAGAGTTGAACCTTTCTTTTGACTGAGCAACTTTGAAACACTCTCTCTGTAGAATCTCCCAGTGGATATTTGCAGTGGCTTGAGGCCTCTGACGGAAAAGGAAATATCTTCACATAACAAGTAGACAGAAGCACTCAGACAAACTTTTTTGTGATGTGTGCATTCTTCTCACAGAGTTGAACCTTAATTTTCATTGAGCAGTTTTGAAACACTCTTTTTGTAGAATCTGCAAGTAGTCATTTGGAGCGCTTTGAGGCCTTTGTTGGAAAACGAAATGTCTTCATATAATAACTAGACAGAAGCATTCTGAGAAACTTATTTGTGATATCTGCATTCATCTCACAGAGTTGAATCTTTCCTTTGATTCAGCAGCTTTGAAACACTCTTTTCGTAGAATCTGCTAGTGGACATTTGGAGCGCTTCGAGGCCTATGGTGGAAAAGGCAATATCTTCACATAAAAACTAGACAGAAGCCTTCTGACAAACTTCTTTGTGATGTGTGAATTTATTTCATAGATTTCAACTTTCTTGTGATTGAGCAGTTGTGAAACACTCTTTTTGTAGAATCTGCAAGTGGACATTTGGAACGCTATGAAGCCTAAGGTGGAAAAGGAAATATCTTCACATAAAAATTAGACAGACGCATTTTGACAAACTTCTTCGAGATGTGTGCATTCATCTCACAGAGTTGAACCTTTCTTTTGATTAAGCAATCTTGAAACACTCTTTTTGTAGAATCTGCAAGTGGATATTTGTTGTGCTTTGAGGCCTACGGTGGAAAAGGAAATATCTTCAAATAAAAACTTGACAGAAGCACTCTGAGAGCCTCCTTTGGGCTGTGTGCATTTCTCTCTCAGACTTGACCCTTTCTTTTGATTGAGCATCTTTGAAAGACCACTTTTGTAATAAATGCAAGTGGACATTCGAAGTGCTTTGAGGCCTATGGTGGAAAAGAAAATATCTTCACATCAGAAGGAGACAGAAGCATTCTGACCAATTTCTTTGTGGTGTGTGCATTAATCTCACAGAGTTAAACCTTACTTTCCATTGAGCCATTTTGAAACACTTTTCGTAGAATCTGCAAGTGGACATTTGAAGCGCTTGGAGGCCTAGGGTCGAAAAAGAAATATAGTCACATACAAACTAGATGGAAGCCTTCTGACAAACTTCTTTCTGATGTGTGCATTCATCTCACAGAGTTGAACCTTTCTTTTGATTGAGCAGCTTTGAAACCCTCTTTTTGTAGAATTTGCATGTGAACATTTGAAGCGCTTTGAGGCCTGTGGAGCAAAAGGAAATATCTCCACCTAAAAACTAGACAGAAGCATTCTGACAAACTTCTTTGTGATGTGTGCATTCATCTCACAGAGTTGATCCTTACTTTTCATTGAGCAGTTTTGAAACACTCTTTTTGTAGAATCTGCAGGTGGATATTTGGAGGGCTTTGAGGCCTCTGGTGGATAACGAAATATCTTCACATAATAACTAGACAGAAGAATTCTCACAAACTTCTTTGTAATGTGAGCATTCGTCTCACAGAGTTGAACTGTTCTTTTGACTGGGCAGCTTTGAAAGAGTACTTTTATCAAATCTGCAAGTGGACATTTGGATCGCTTTGAGGCCTCTGGTGGAAAAGGAAATAGCTTCACAATAAAACTGGAGAGAAGCGTTCTGACAAACTTCTTTGTGATGTGTACATTCATCTCACAGAGTTGAACCTTGCTTTTCATTGAGCAGTTTTGAAACACACTTTTTGTAGAATTTGAAAGTGGACCTTTGGATTGCTTGGAGGCCTATGGTGGAAAAGGAAATATCTTCACATAAAGACTAGACAGAAGCATTGTGACAAACTCCTTTGTGATGTGTGCATTCAACTCACAGAGTTGAACCTTTCTTTTGACTGAGCAACTTTGAAACACTCTCTCTGTAGAATCTCCCAGTGGATATTTGCAGTGGCTTGAGGCCTCTGACGGAAAAGGAAATATCTTCACATAACAAGTAGACAGAAGCACTCAGACAAACTTTTTTGTGATGTGTGCATTCTTCTCACAGAGTTGAACCTTAATTTTCATTGAGCAGTTTTGAAACACTCTTTTTGTAGAATCTGCAAGTAGTCATTTGGAGCGCTTTGAGGCCTTTGTTGGAAAACGAAATGTCTTCATATAATAACTAGACAGAAGCATTCTGAGAAACTTATTTGTGATATCTGCATTCATCTCACAGAGTTGAATCTTTCCTTTGATTCAGCAGCTTTGAAACACTCTTTTCGTAGAATCTGCTAGTGGACATTTGGAGCGCTTCGAGGCCTATGGTGGAAAAGGCAATATCTTCACATAAAAACTAGACAGAAGCCTTCTGACAAACTTCTTTGTGATGTGTGAATTTATTTCATAGATTTCAACTTTCTTGTGATTGAGCAGTTGTGAAACACTCTTTTTGTAGAATCTGCAAGTGGACATTTGGAACGCTATGAAGCCTAAGGTGGAAAAGGAAATATCTTCACATAAAAATTAGACAGACGCATTTTGACAAACTTCTTCGAGATGTGTGCATTCATCTCACAGAGTTGAACCTTTCTTTTGATTAAGCAATCTTGAAACACTCTTTTTGTAGAATCTGCAAGTGGATATTTGTTGTGCTTTGAGGCCTACGGTGGAAAAGGAAATATCTTCAAATAAAAACTTGACAGAAGCACTCTGAGAGCCTCCTTTGGGCTGTGTGCATTTCTCTCTCAGACTTGACCCTTTCTTTTGATTGAGCATCTTTGAAAGACCACTTTTGTAATAAATGCAAGTGGACATTCGAAGTGCTTTGAGGCCTATGGTGGAAAAGAAAATATCTTCACATCAGAAGGAGACAGAAGCATTCTGACCAATTTCTTTGTGGTGTGTGCATTAATCTCACAGAGTTAAACCTTACTTTCCATTGAGCCATTTTGAAACACTTTTCGTAGAATCTGCAAGTGGACATTTGAAGCGCTTGGAGGCCTAGGGTCGAAAAAGAAATATATTCACATACAAACTAGATGGAAGCCTTCTGACAAACTTCTTTCTGATGTGTGCATTCATCTCACAGAGTTGAACCTTTCTTTTGATTGAGCAGCTTTGAAACCCTCTTTTTGTAGAATTTGCCTGTGAACATTTGAAGCGCTTTGAGGCCTGTGGAGCAAAAGGAAATATCTCCACCTAAAAACTAGACAGAAGCATTCTGACAAACTTCTTTGTGATGTGTGCATTCATCTCACAGAGTTGATCCTTACTTTTCATTGAGCAGTTTTGAAACACTCTTTTTGTAGAATCTGCAGGTGGATATTTGGAGGGCTTTGAGGCCTCTGGTGGATAACGAAATATCTTCACATAATAACTAGACAGAAGAATTCTCACAAACTTCTTTGTAATGTGAGCATTCGTCTCA
The DNA here is from genome assembly GCF_029289425.2 of Pan paniscus. NCBI lineage: Eukaryota > Metazoa > Chordata > Mammalia > Primates > Hominidae > Pan > Pan paniscus. The sequence goes on from NC_073273.2 coordinate 13,921,292, forward strand.
CAGAGTTGAACTGTTCTTTTGACTGGGCAGCTTTGAAAGAGTACTTTTATCAAATCTGCAAGTGGACATTTGGATCGCTTTGAGGCCTCTGGTGGAAAAGGAAATAGCTTCACAATAAAACTGGAGAGAAGCGTTCTGACAAACTTCTTTGTGATGTGTACATTCATCTCACAGAGTTGAACCTTGCTTTTCATTGAGCAGTTTTGAAACACACTTTTTGTAGAATTTGAAAGTGGACCTTTGGATTGCTTGGAGGCCTATGGTGGAAAAGGAAATATCTTCACATAAAGACTAGACAGAAGCATTGTGACAAACTCCTTTGTGATGTGTGCATTCAACTCACAGAGTTGAACCTTTCTTTTGACTGAGCAACTTTGAAACACTCTCTCTGTAGAATCTCCCAGTGGATATTTGCAGTGGCTTGAGGCCTCTGACGGAAAAGGAAATATCTTCACATAACAAGTAGACAGAAGCACTCAGACAAACTTTTTTGTGATGTGTGCATTCTTCTCACAGAGTTGAACCTTAATTTTCATTGAGCAGTTTTGAAACACTCTTTTTGTAGAATCTGCAAGTAGTCATTTGGAGCGCTTTGAGGCCTTTGTTGGAAAACGAAATGTCTTCATATAATAACTAGACAGAAGCATTCTGAGAAACTTATTTGTGATATCTGCATTCATCTCACAGAGTTGAATCTTTCCTTTGATTCAGCAGCTTTGAAACACTCTTTTCGTAGAATCTGCTAGTGGACATTTGGAGCGCTTCGAGGCCTATGGTGGAAAAGGCAATATCTTCACATAAAAACTAGACAGAAGCCTTCTGACAAACTTCTTTGTGATGTGTGAATTTATTTCATAGATTTCAACTTTCTTGTGATTGAGCAGTTGTGAAACACTCTTTTTGTAGAATCTGCAAGTGGACATTTGGAACGCTATGAAGCCTAAGGTGGAAAAGGAAATATCTTCACATAAAAATTAGACAGACGCATTTTGACAAACTTCTTCGAGATGTGTGCATTCATCTCACAGAGTTGAACCTTTCTTTTGATTAAGCAATCTTGAAACACTCTTTCTGTAGAATCTGCAAGTGGATATTTGTTGTGCTTTGAGGCCTACGGTGGAAAAGGAAATATCTTCAAATAAAAACTTGACAGAAGCACTCTGAGAGCCTCCTTTGGGCTGTGTGCATTTCTCTCTCAGACTTGACCCTTTCTTTTGATTGAGCATCTTTGAAAGACCACTTTTGTAATAAATGCAAGTGGACATTCGAAGTGCTTTGAGGCCTATGGTGGAAAAGAAAATATCTTCACATCAGAAGGAGACAGAAGCATTCTGACCAATTTCTTTGTGGTGTGTGCATTAATCTCACAGAGTTAAACCTTACTTTCCATTGAGCCATTTTGAAACACTTTTCGTAGAATCTGCAAGTGGACATTTGAAGCGCTTGGAGGCCTAGGGTCGAAAAAGAAATATAGTCACATACAAACTAGATGGAAGCCTTCTGACAAACTTCTTTCTGATGTGTGCATTCATCTCACAGAGTTGAACCTTTCTTTTGATTGAGCAGCTTTGAAACCCTCTTTTTGTAGAATTTGCCTGTGAACATTTGAAGCGCTTTGAGGCCTGTGGAGCAAAAGGAAATATCTCCACCTAAAAACTAGACAGAAGCATTCTGACAAACTTCTTTGTGATGTGTGCATTCATCTCACAGAGTTGATCCTTACTTTTCATTGAGCAGTTTTGAAACACTCTTTTTGTAGAATCTGCAGGTGGATATTTGGAGGGCTTTGAGGCCTCTGGTGGATAACGAAATATCTTCACATAATAACTAGACAGAAGAATTCTCACAAACTTCTTTGTAATGTGAGCATTCGTCTCACAGAGTTGAACTGTTCTTTTGACTGGGCAGCTTTGAAAGAGTACTTTTATCAAATCTGCAAGTGGACATTTGGATCGCTTTGAGGCCTCTGGTGGAAAAGGAAATAGCTTCACAATAAAACTGGAGAGAAGCCTTCTGACAAACTTCTTTGTGATGTGTGAATTTATTTCATAGATTTCAACTTTCTTGTGATTGAGCAGTTGTGAAACACTCTTTTTGTAGAATCTGCAAGTGGACATTTGGAACGCTATGAAGCCTAAGGTGGAAAAGGAAATATCTTCACATAAAAATTAGACAGACGCATTTTGACAAACTTCTTCGAGATGTGTGCATTCATCTCACAGAGTTGAACCTTTCTTTTGATTAAGCAATCTTGAAACACTCTTTTTGTAGAATCTGCAAGTGGATATTTGTTGTGCTTTGAGGCCTACGGTGGAAAAGGAAATATCTTCAAATAAAAACTTGACAGAAGCACTCTGAGAGCCTCCTTTGGGCTGTGTGCATTTCTCTCTCAGACTTGACCCTTTCTTTTGATTGAGCATCTTTGAAAGACCACTTTTGTAATAAATGCAAGTGGACATTCGAAGTGCTTTGAGGCCTATGGTGGAAAAGAAAATATCTTCACATCAGAAGGAGACAGAAGCATTCTGACCAATTTCTTTGTGGTGTGTGCATTAATCTCACAGAGTTAAACCTTACTTTCCATTGAGCCATTTTGAAACACTTTTCGTAGAATCTGCAAGTGGACATTTGAAGCGCTTGGAGGCCTAGGGTCGAAAAAGAAATATATTCACATACAAACTAGATGGAAGCCTTCTGACAAACTTCTTTCTGATGTGTGCATTCATCTCACAGAGTTGAACCTTTCTTTTGATTGAGCAGCTTTGAAACCCTCTTTTTGTAGAATTTGCCTGTGAACATTTGAAGCGCTTTGAGGCCTGTGGAGCAAAAGGAAATATCTCCACCTAAAAACTAGACAGAAGCATTCTGACAAACTTCTTTGTGATGTGTGCATTCATCTCACAGAGTTGATCCTTACTTTTCATTGAGCAGTTTTGAAACACTCTTTTTGTAGAATCTGCAGGTGGATATTTGGAGGGCTTTGAGGCCTCTGGTGGATAACGAAATATCTTCACATAATAACTAGACAGAAGAATTCTCACAAACTTCTTTGTAATGTGAGCATTCGTCTCACAGAGTTGAACTGTTCTTTTGACTGGGCAGCTTTGAAAGAGTACTTTTATCAAATCTGCAAGTGGACATTTGGATCGCTTTGAGGCCTCTGGTGGAAAAGGAAATAGCTTCACAATAAAACTGGAGAGAAGCGTTCTGACAAACTTCTTTGTGATGTGTACATTCATCTCACAGAGTTGAACCTTGCTTTTCATTGAGCAGTTTTGAAACACACTTTTTGTAGAATTTGAAAGTGGACCTTTGGATTGCTTGGAGGCCTATGGTGGAAAAGGAAATATCTTCACATAAAGACTAGACAGAAGCATTGTGACAAACTCCTTTGTGATGTGTGCATTCAACTCACAGAGTTGAACCTTTCTTTTGACTGAGCAACTTTGAAACACTCTCTCTGTAGAATCTCCCAGTGGATATTTGCAGTGGCTTGAGGCCTCTGACGGAAAAGGAAATATCTTCACATAACAAGTAGACAGAAGCACTCAGACAAACTTTTTTGTGATGTGTGCATTCTTCTCACAGAGTTGAACCTTAATTTTCATTGAGCAGTTTTGAAACACTCTTTTTGTAGAATCTGCAAGTAGTCATTTGGAGCGCTTTGAGGCCTTTGTTGGAAAACGAAATGTCTTCATATAATAACTAGACAGAAGCATTCTGAGAAACTTATTTGTGATATCTGCATTCATCTCACAGAGTTGAATCTTTCCTTTGATTCAGCAGCTTTGAAACACTCTTTTCGTAGAATCTGCTAGTGGACATTTGGAGCGCTTCGAGGCCTATGGTGGAAAAGGCAATATCTTCACATAAAAACTAGACAGAAGCCTTCTGACAAACTTCTTTGTGATGTGTGAATTTATTTCATAGATTTCAACTTTCTTGTGATTGAGCAGTTGTGAAACACTCTTTTTGTAGAATCTGCAAGTGGACATTTGGAACGCTATGAAGCCTAAGGTGGAAAAGGAAATATCTTCACATAAAAATTAGACAGACGCATTTTGACAAACTTCTTCGAGATGTGTGCATTCATCTCACAGAGTTGAACCTTTCTTTTGATTAAGCAATCTTGAAACACTCTTTCTGTAGAATCTGCAAGTGGATATTTGTTGTGCTTTGAGGCCTACGGTGGAAAAGGAAATATCTTCAAATAAAAACTTGACAGAAGCACTCTGAGAGCCTCCTTTGGGCTGTGTGCATTTCTCTCTCAGACTTGACCCTTTCTTTTGATTGAGCATCTTTGAAAGACCACTTTTGTAATAAATGCAAGTGGACATTCGAAGTGCTTTGAGGCCTATGGTGGAAAAGAAAATATCTTCACATCAGAAGGAGACAGAAGCATTCTGACCAATTTCTTTGTGGTGTGTGCATTAATCTCACAGAGTTAAACCTTACTTTCCATTGAGCCATTTTGAAACACTTTTCGTAGAATCTGCAAGTGGACATTTGAAGCGCTTGGAGGCCTAGGGTCGAAAAAGAAATATAGTCACATACAAACTAGATGGAAGCCTTCTGACAAACTTCTTTCTGATGTGTGCATTCATCTCACAGAGTTGAACCTTTCTTTTGATTGAGCAGCTTTGAAACCCTCTTTTTGTAGAATTTGCCTGTGAACATTTGAAGCGCTTTGAGGCCTGTGGAGCAAAAGGAAATATCTCCACCTAAAAACTAGACAGAAGCATTCTGACAAACTTCTTTGTGATGTGTGCATTCATCTCACAGAGTTGATCCTTACTTTTCATTGAGCAGTTTTGAAACACTCTTTTTGTAGAATCTGCAGGTGGATATTTGGAGGGCTTTGAGGCCTCTGGTGGATAACGAAATATCTTCACATAATAACTAGACAGAAGAATTCTCACAAACTTCTTTGTAATGTGAGCATTCGTCTCAGAGTTGAACTGTTCTTTTGACTGGGCAGCTTTGAAAGAGTACTTTTATCAAATCTGCAAGTGGACATTTGGATCGCTTTGAGGCCTCTGGTGGAAAAGGAAATAGCTTCACAATAAAACTGGAGAGAAGCGTTCTGACAAACTTCTTTGTGATGTGTACATTCATCTCACAGAGTTGAACCTTGCTTTTCATTGAGCAGTTTTGAAACACACTTTTTGTAGAATTTGAAAGTGGACCTTTGGATTGCTTGGAGGCCTATGGTGGAAAAGGAAATATCTTCACATAAAGACTAGACAGAAGCATTGTGACAAACTCCTTTGTGATGTGTGCATTGAACTCACAGAGTTGAACCTTTCTTTTGACTGAGCAACTTTGAAACACTCTCTCTGTAGAATCTCCCAGTGGATATTTGCAGTGGCTTGAGGCCTCTGACGGAAAAGGAAATATCTTCACATAACAAGTAGACAGAAGCACTCAGACAAACTTTTTTGTGATGTGTGCATTCTTCTCACAGAGTTGAACCTTAATTTTCATTGAGCAGTTTTGAAACACTCTTTTTGTAGAATCTGCAAGTAGTCATTTGGAGCGCTTTGAGGCCTTTGTTGGAAAACGAAATGTCTTCATATAATAACTAGACAGAAGCATTCTGAGAAACTTATTTGTGATATCTGCATTCATCTCACAGAGTTGAATCTTTCCTTTGATTCAGCAGCTTTGAAACACTCTTTTCGTAGAATCTGCTAGTGGACATTTGGAGCGCTTCGAGGCCTATGGTGGAAAAGGCAATATCTTCACATAAAAACTAGACAGAAGCCTTCTGACAAACTTCTTTGTGATGTGTGAATTTATTTCATAGATTTCAACTTTCTTGTGATTGAGCAGTTGTGAAACACTCTTTTTGTAGAATCTGCAAGTGGACATTTGGAACGCTATGAAGCCTAAGGTGGAAAAGGAAATATCTTCACATAAAAATTAGACAGACGCATTTTGACAAACTTCTTCGAGATGTGTGCATTCATCTCACAGAGTTGAACCTTTCTTTTGATTAAGCAATCTTGAAACACTCTTTCTGTAGAATCTGCAAGTGGATATTTGTTGTGCTTTGAGGCCTACGGTGGAAAAGGAAATATCTTCAAATAAAAACTTGACAGAAGCACTCTGAGAGCCTCCTTTGGGCTGTGTGCATTTCTCTCTCAGACTTGACCCTTTCTTTTGATTGAGCATCTTTGAAAGACCACTTTTGTAATAAATGCAAGTGGACATTCGAAGTGCTTTGAGGCCTATGGTGGAAAAGAAAATATCTTCACATCAGAAGGAGACAGAAGCATTCTGACCAATTTCTTTGTGGTGTGTGCATTAATCTCACAGAGTTAAACCTTACTTTCCATTGAGCCATTTTGAAACACTTTTCGTAGAATCTGCAAGTGGACATTTGAAGCGCTTGGAGGCCTAGGGTCGAAAAAGAAATATAGTCACATACAAACTAGATGGAAGCCTTCTGACAAACTTCTTTCTGATGTGTGCATTCATCTCACAGAGTTGAACCTTTCTTTTGATTGAGCAGCTTTGAAACCCTCTTTTTGTAGAATTTGCATGTGAACATTTGAAGCGCTTTGAGGCCTGTGGAGCAAAAGGAAATATCTCCACCTAAAAACTAGACAGAAGCATTCTGACAAACTTCTTTGTGATGTGTGCATTCATCTCACAGAGTTGATCCTTACTTTTCATTGAGCAGTTTTGAAACACTCTTTTTGTAGAATCTGCAGGTGGATATTTGGAGGGCTTTGAGGCCTCTGGTGGATAACGAAATATCTTCACATAATAACTAGACAGAAGAATTCTCACAAACTTCTTTGTAATGTGAGCATTCGTCTCACAGAGTTGAACTGTTCTTTTGACTGGGCAGCTTTGAAAGAGTACTTTTATCAAATCTGCAAGTGGACATTTGGATCGCTTTGAGGCCTCTGGTGGAAAAGGAAATAGCTTCACAATAAAACTGGAGAGAAGCGTTCTGACAAACTTCTTTGTGATGTGTACATTCATCTCACAGAGTTGAACCTTGCTTTTCATTGAGCAGTTTTGAAACACACTTTTTGTAGAATTTGAAAGTGGACCTTTGGATTGCTTGGAGGCCTATGGTGGAAAAGGAAATATCTTCACATAAAGACTAGACAGAAGCATTGTGACAAACTCCTTTGTGATGTGTGCATTCAACTCACAGAGTTGAACCTTTCTTTTGACTGAGCAACTTTGAAACACTCTCTCTGTAGAATCTCCCAGTGGATATTTGCAGTGGCTTGAGGCCTCTGACGGAAAAGGAAATATCTTCACATAACAAGTAGACAGAAGCACTCAGACAAACTTTTTTGTGATGTGTGCATTCTTCTCACAGAGTTGAACCTTAATTTTCATTGAGCAGTTTTGAAACACTCTTTTTGTAGAATCTGCAAGTAGTCATTTGGAGCGCTTTGAGGCCTTTGTTGGAAAACGAAATGTCTTCATATAATAACTAGACAGAAGCATTCTGAGAAACTTATTTGTGATATCTGCATTCATCTCACAGAGTTGAATCTTTCCTTTGATTCAGCAGCTTTGAAACACTCTTTTCGTAGAATCTGCTAGTGGACATTTGGAGCGCTTCGAGGCCTATGGTGGAAAAGGCAATATCTTCACATAAAAACTAGACAGAAGCCTTCTGACAAACTTCTTTGTGATGTGTGAATTTATTTCATAGATTTCAACTTTCTTGTGATTGAGCAGTTGTGAAACACTCTTTTTGTAGAATCTGCAAGTGGACATTTGGAACGCTATGAAGCCTAAGGTGGAAAAGGAAATATCTTCACATAAAAATTAGACAGACGCATTTTGACAAACTTCTTCGAGATGTGTGCATTCATCTCACAGAGTTGAACCTTTCTTTTGATTAAGCAATCTTGAAACACTCTTTCTGTAGAATCTGCAAGTGGATATTTGTTGTGCTTTGAGGCCTACGGTGGAAAAGGAAATATCTTCAAATAAAAACTTGACAGAAGCACTCTGAGAGCCTCCTTTGGGCTGTGTGCATTTCTCTCTCAGACTTGACCCTTTCTTTTGATTGAGCATCTTTGAAAGACCACTTTTGTAATAAATGCAAGTGGACATTCGAAGTGCTTTGAGGCCTATGGTGGAAAAGAAAATATCTTCACATCAGAAGGAGACAGAAGCATTCTGACCAATTTCTTTGTGGTGTGTGCATTAATCTCACAGAGTTAAACCTTACTTTCCATTGAGCCATTTTGAAACACTTTTCGTAGAATCTGCAAGTGGACATTTGAAGCGCTTGGAGGCCTAGGGTCGAAAAAGAAATATAGTCACATACAAACTAGATGGAAGCCTTCTGACAAACTTCTTTCTGATGTGTGCATTCATCTCACAGAGTTGAACCTTTCTTTTGATTGAGCAGCTTTGAAACCCTCTTTTTGTAGAATTTGCATGTGAACATTTGAAGCGCTTTGAGGCCTGTGGAGCAAAAGGAAATATCTCCACCTAAAAACTAGACAGAAGCATTCTGACAAACTTCTTTGTGATGTGTGCATTCATCTCACAGAGTTGATCCTTACTTTTCATTGAGCAGTTTTGAAACACTCTTTTTGTAGAATCTGCAGGTGGATATTTGGAGGGCTTTGAGGCCTCTGGTGGATAACGAAATATCTTCACATAATAACTAGACAGAAGAATTCTCACAAACTTCTTTGTAATGTGAGCATTCGTCTCACAGAGTTGAACTGTTCTTTTGACTGGGCAGCTTTGAAAGAGTACTTTTATCAAATCTGCAAGTGGACATTTGGATCGCTTTGAGGCCTCTGGTGGAAAAGGAAATAGCTTCACAATAAAACTGGAGAGAAGCGTTCTGACAAACTTCTTTGTGATGTGTACATTCATCTCACAGAGTTGAACCTTGCTTTTCATTGAGCAGTTTTGAAACACACTTTTTGTAGAATTTGAAAGTGGACCTTTGGATTGCTTGGAGGCCTATGGTGGAAAAGGAAATATCTTCACATAAAGACTAGACAGAAGCATTGTGACAAACTCCTTTGTGATGTGTGCATTCAACTCACAGAGTTGAACCTTTCTTTTGACTGAGCAACTTTGAAACACTCTCTCTGTAGAATCTCCCAGTGGATATTTGCAGTGGCTTGAGGCCTCTGACGGAAAAGGAAATATCTTCACATAACAAGTAGACAGAAGCACTCAGACAAACTTTTTTGTGATGTGTGCATTCTTCTCACAGAGTTGAACCTTAATTTTCATTGAGCAGTTTTGAAACACTCTTTTTGTAGAATCTGCAAGTAGTCATTTGGAGCGCTTTGAGGCCTTTGTTGGAAAACGAAATGTCTTCATATAATAACTAGACAGAAGCATTCTGAGAAACTTATTTGTGATATCTGCATTCATCTCACAGAGTTGAATCTTTCCTTTGATTCAGCAGCTTTGAAACACTCTTTTCGTAGAATCTGCTAGTGGACATTTGGAGCGCTTCGAGGCCTATGGTGGAAAAGGCAATATCTTCACATAAAAACTAGACAGAAGCCTTCTGACAAACTTCTTTGTGATGTGTGAATTTATTTCATAGATTTCAACTTTCTTGTGATTGAGCAGTTGTGAAACACTCTTTTTGTAGAATCTGCAAGTGGACATTTGGAACGCTATGAAGCCTAAGGTGGAAAAGGAAATATCTTCACATAAAAATTAGACAGACGCATTTTGACAAACTTCTTCGAGATGTGTGCATTCATCTCACAGAGTTGAACCTTTCTTTTGATTAAGCAATCTTGAAACACTCTTTTGGTAGAATCTGCAAGTGGATATTTGTTGTGCTTTGAGGCCTACGGTGGAAAAGGAAATATCTTCAAATAAAAACTTGACAGAAGCACTCTGAGAGCCTCCTTTGGGCTGTGTGCATTTCTCTCTCAGACTTGACCCTTTCTTTTGATTGAGCATCTTTGAAAGACCACTTTTGTAATAAATGCAAGTGGACATTCGAAGTGCTTTGAGGCCTATGGTGGAAAAGAAAATATCTTCACATCAGAAGGAGACAGAAGCATTCTGACCAATTTCTTTGTGGTGTGTGCATTAATCTCACAGAGTTAAACCTTACTTTCCATTGAGCCATTTTGAAACACTTTTCGTAGAATCTGCAAGTGGACATTTGAAGCGCTTGGAGGCCTAGGGTCGAAAAAGAAATATAGTCACATACAAACTAGATGGAAGCCTTCTGACAAACTTCTTTCTGATGTGTGCATTCATCTCACAGAGTTGAACCTTTCTTTTGATTGAGCAGCTTTGAAACCCTCTTTTTGTAGAATTTGCATGTGAACATTTGAAGCGCTTTGAGGCCTGTGGAGCAAAAGGAAATATCTCCACCTAAAAACTAGACAGAAGCATTCTGACAAACTTCTTTGTGATGTGTGCATTCATCTCACAGAGTTGATCCTTACTTTTCATTGAGCAGTTTTGAAACACTCTTTTTGTAGAATCTGCAGGTGGATATTTGGAGGGCTTTGAGGCCTCTGGTGGATAACGAAATATCTTCACATAATAACTAGACAGAAGAATTCTCACAAACTTCTTTGTAATGTGAGCATTCGTCTCACAGAGTTGAACTGTTCTTTTGACTGGGCAGCTTTGAAAGAGTACTTTTATCAAATCTGCAAGTGGACATTTGGATCGCTTTGAGGCCTCTGGTGGAAAAGGAAATAGCTTCACAATAAAACTGGAGAGAAGCGTTCTGACAAACTTCTTTGTGATGTGTACATTCATCTCACAGAGTTGAACCTTGCTTTTCATTGAGCAGTTTTGAAACACACTTTTTGTAGAATTTGAAAGTGGACCTTTGGATTGCTTGGAGGCCTATGGTGGAAAAGGAAATATCTTCACATAAAGACTAGACAGAAGCATTGTGACAAACTCCTTTGTGATGTGTGCATTCAACTCACAGAGTTGAACCTTTCTTTTGACTGAGCAACTTTGAAACACTCTCTCTGTAGAATCTCCCAGTGGATATTTGCAGTGGCTTGAGGCCTCTGACGGAAAAGGAAATATCTTCACATAACAAGTAGACAGAAGCACTCAGACAAACTTTTTTGTGATGTGTGCATTCTTCTCACAGAGTTGAACCTTAATTTTCATTGAGCAGTTTTGAAACACTCTTTTTGTAGAATCTGCAAGTAGTCATTTGGAGCGCTTTGAGGCCTTTGTTGGAAAACGAAATGTCTTCATATAATAACTAGACAGAAGCATTCTGAGAAACTTATTTGTGATATCTGCATTCATCTCACAGAGTTGAATCTTTCCTTTGATTCAGCAGCTTTGAAACACTCTTTTCGTAGAATCTGCTAGTGGACATTTGGAGCGCTTCGAGGCCTATGGTGGAAAAGGCAATATCTTCACATAAAAACTAGACAGAAGCCTTCTGACAAACTTCTTTGTGATGTGTGAATTTATTTCATAGATTTCAACTTTCTTGTGATTGAGCAGTTGTGAAACACTCTTTTTGTAGAATCTGCAAGTGGACATTTGGAACGCTATGAAGCCTAAGGTGGAAAAGGAAATATCTTCACATAAAAATTAGACAGACGCATTTTGACAAACTTCTTCGAGATGTGTGCATTCATCTCACAGAGTTGAACCTTTCTTTTGATTAAGCAATCTTGAAACACTCTTTCTGTAGAATCTGCAAGTGGATATTTGTTGTGCTTTGAGGCCTACGGTGGAAAAGGAAATATCTTCAAATAAAAACTTGACAGAAGCACTCTGAGAGCCTCCTTTGGGCTGTGTGCATTTCTCTCTCAGACTTGACCCTTTCTTTTGATTGAGCATCTTTGAAAGACCACTTTTGTAATAAATGCAAGTGGACATTCGAAGTGCTTTGAGGCCTGTGGTGGAAAAGAAAATATCTTCACATCAGAAGGAGACAGAAGCATTCTGACCAATTTCTTTGTGGTGTGTGCATTAATCTCACAGAGTTAAACCTTACTTTCCATTGAGCCATTTTGAAACACTTTTCGTAGAATCTGCAAGTGGACATTTGAAGCGCTTGGAGGCCTAGGGTCGAAAAAGAAATATAGTCACATACAAACTAGATGGAAGCCTTCTGACAAACTTCTTTCTGATGTGTGCATTCATCTCACAGAGTTGAACCTTTCTTTTGATTGAGCAGCTTTGAAACCCTCTTTTTGTAGAATTTGCATGTGAACATTTGAAGCGCTTTGAGGCCTGTGGAGCAAAAGGAAATATCTCCACCTAAAAACTAGACAGAAGCATTCTGACAAACTTCTTTGTGATGTGTGCATTCATCTCACAGAGTTGATCCTTACTTTTCATTGAGCAGTTTTGAAACACTCTTTTTGTAGAATCTGCAGGTGGATATTTGGAGGGCTTTGAGGCCTCTGGTGGATAACGAAATATCTTCACATAATAACTAGACAGAAGAATTCTCACAAACTTCTTTGTAATGTGAGCATTCGTCTCACAGAGTTGAACTGTTCTTTTGACTGGGCAGCTTTGAAAGAGTACTTTTATCAAATCTGCAAGTGGACATTTGGATCGCTTTGAGGCCTCTGGTGGAAAAGGAAATAGCTTCACAATAAAACTGGAGAGAAGCGTTCTGACAAACTTCTTTGTGATGTGTACATTCATCTCACAGAGTTGAACCTTGCTTTTCATTGAGCAGTTTTGAAACACACTTTTTGTAGAATTTGAAAGTGGACCTTTGGATTGCTTGGAGGCCTATGGTGGAAAAGGAAATATCTTCACATAAAGACTAGACAGAAGCATTGTGACAAACTCCTTTGTGATGTGTGCATTCAACTCACAGAGTTGAACCTTTCTTTTGACTGAGCAACTTTGAAACACTCTCTCTGTAGAATCTCCCAGTGGATATTTGCAGTGGCTTGAGGCCTCTGACGGAAAAGGAAATATCTTCACATAACAAGTAGACAGAAGCACTCAGACAAACTTTTTTGTGATGTGTGCATTCTTCTCACAGAGTTGAACCTTAATTTTCATTGAGCAGTTTTGAAACACTCTTTTTGTAGAATCTGCAAGTAGTCATTTGGAGCGCTTTGAGGCCTTTGTTGGAAAACGAAATGTCTTCATATAATAACTAGACAGAAGCATTCTGAGAAACTTATTTGTGATATCTGCATTCATCTCACAGAGTTGAATCTTTCCTTTGATTCAGCAGCTTTGAAACAGTCTTTTCGTACAATCTGCTAGTGGACATTTGGAGCGCTTTGAGGCCTATGGTGGAAAAGGCAATATCTTCACATAAAAACTAGACAGAAGCCTTCTGACAAACTTCTTTGTGATGTGTGAATTTATTTCATAGATTTCAACTTTCTTGTGATTGAGCAGTTGTGAAACACTCTTTTTGTAGAATCTGCAAGTGGACATTTGGAACGCTATGAAGCCTAAGGTGGAAAAGGAAATATCTTCACATAAAAATTAGACGCATTTTGACAAACTTCTTCGAGATGTGTGCATTCATCTCACAGAGTTGAACCTTTCTTTTGATTAAGCAATCTTGAAACACTCTTTCTGTAGAATCTGCAAGTGGATATTTGTTGTGCTTTGAGGCCTACGGTGGAAAAGGAAATATCTTCAAATAAAAACTTGACAGAAGCACTCTGAGAGCCTCCTTTAGGCTGTGTGCATTTATCTCTCAGACTTGACCCTTTCTTTTGATTGAGCATCTTTGAAAGACCACTTTTGTAATAAATGCAAGTGGACATTCGAAGTGCTTTGAGGCCTGTGGTGGAAAAGAAAATATCTTCACATCAGAAGGAGACAGAAGCATTCTGACCAATTTCTTTGTGGTGTGTGCATTAATCTCACAGAGTTAAACCTTACTTTCCATTGAGCCATTTTGAAACACTTTTCGTAGAATCTGCAAGTGGACATTTGAAGCGCTTGGAGGCCTAGGGTCGAAAAAGAAATATATTCACATACAAACTAGATGGAAGCCTTCTGACAAACTTCTTTCTGATGTGTGCATTCATCTCACAGAGTTGAACCTTTCTTTTGATTGAGCAGCTTTGAAACCCTCTTTTTGTAGAATTTGCATGTGAACATTTGAAGCGCTTTGAGGCCTGTGGAGCAAAAGGAAATATCTCCACCTAAAAACTAGACAGAAGCATTCTGACAAACTTCTTTGTGATGTGTGCATTCATCTCACAGAGTTGATCCTTACTTTTCATTGAGCAGTTTTGAAACACTCTTTTTGTAGAATCTGCAGGTGGATATTTGGAGGGCTTTGAGGCCTCTGGTGGATAACGAAATATCTTCACATAATAACTAGACAGAAGAATTCTCACAAACTTCTTTGTAATGTGAGCATTCGTCTCACAGAGTTGAACTGTTCTTTTGACTGGGCAGCTTTGAAAGAGTACTTTTATCAAATCTGCAAGTGGACATTTGGATCGCTTTGAGGCCTCTGGTGGAAAAGGAAATAGCTTCACAATAAAACTGGAGAGAAGCGTTCTGACAAACTTCTTTGTGATGTGTACATTCATCTCACAGAGTTGAACCTTGCTTTTCATTGAGCAGTTTTGAAACACACTTTTTGTAGAATTTGAAAGTGGACCTTTGGATTGCTTGGAGGCCTATGGTGGAAAAGGAAATATCTTCACATAAAGACTAGACAGAAGCATTGTGACAAACTCCTTTGTGATGTGTGCATTCAACTCACAGAGTTGAACCTTTCTTTTGACTGAGCAACTTTGAAACACTCTCTCTGTAGAATCTCCCAGTGGATATTTGCAGTGGCTTGAGGCCTCTGACGGAAAAGGAAATATCTTCACATAACAAGTAGACAGAAGCACTCAGACAAACTTTTTTGTGATGTGTGCATTCTTCTCACAGAGTTGAACCTTAATTTTCATTGAGCAGTTTTGAAACACTCTTTTTGTAGAATCTGCAAGTAGTCATTTGGAGCGCTTTGAGGCCTTTGTTGGAAAACGAAATGTCTTCATATAATAACTAGACAGAAGCATTCTGAGAAACTTATTTGTGATATCTGCATTCATCTCACAGAGTTGAATCTTTCCTTTGATTCAGCAGCTTTGAAACACTCTTTTCGTAGAATCTGCTAGTGGACATTTGGAGCGCTTTGAGGCCTATGGTGGAAAAGGCAATATCTTCACATAAAAACTAGACAGAAGCCTTCTGACAAACTTCTTTGTGATGTGTGAATTTATTTCATAGATTTCAACTTTCTTGTGATTGAGCAGTTGTGAAACACTCTTTTTGTAGAATCTGCAAGTGGACATTTGGAACGCTATGAAGCCTAAGGTGGAAAAGGAAATATCTTCACATAAAAATTAGACAGACGCATTTTGACAAACTTCTTCGAGATGTGTGCATTCATCTCACAGAGTTGAACCTTTCTTTTGATTAAGCAATCTTGAAACACTCTTTTTGTAGAATCTGCAAGTGGATATTTGTTGTGCTTTGAGGCCTACGGTGGAAAAGGAAATATCTTCAAATAAAAACTTGACAGAAGCACTCTGAGAGCCTCCTTTGGGCTGTGTGCATTTCTCTCTCAGACTTGACCCTTTCTTTTGATTGAGCATCTTTGAAAGACCACTTTTGTAATAAATGCAAGTGGACATTCGAAGTGCTTTGAGGCCTATGGTGGAAAAGAAAATATCTTCACATCAGAAGGAGACAGAAGCATTCTGACCAATTTCTTTGTGGTGTGTGCATTAATCTCACAGAGTTAAACCTTACTTTCCATTGAGCCATTTTGAAACACTTTTCGTAGAATCTGCAAGTGGACATTTGAAGCGCTTGGAGGCCTAGGGTCGAAAAAGAAATATATTCACATACAAACTAGATGGAAGCCTTCTGACAAACTTCTTTCTGATGTGTGCATTCATCTCACAGAGTTGAACCTTTCTTTTGATTGAGCAGCTTTGAAACCCTCTTTTTGTAGAATTTGCCTGTGAACATTTGAAGCGCTTTGAGGCCTGTGGAGCAAAAGGAAATATCTCCACCTAAAAACTAGACAGAAGCATTCTGACAAACTTCTTTGTGATGTGTGCATTCATCTCACAGAGTTGATCCTTACTTTTCATTGAGCAGTTTTGAAACACTCTTTTTGTAGAATCTGCAGGTGGATATTTGGAGGGCTTTGAGGCCTCTGGTGGATAACGAAATATCTTCACATAATAACTAGACAGAAGAATTCTCACAAACTTCTTTGTAATGTGAGCATTCGACTCACAGAGTTGAACTGTTCTTTTGACTGGGCAGCTTTGAAAGAGTACTTTTATCAAATCTGCAAGTGGACATTTGGATCGCTTTGAGGCCTCTGGTGGAAAAGGAAATAGCTTCACAATAAAACTGGAGAGAAGCGTTCTGACAAACTTCTTTGTGATGTGTACATTCATCTCACAGAGTTGAACCTTGCTTTTCATTGAGCAGTTTTGAAACACACTTTTTGTAGAATTTGAAAGTGGACCTTTGGATTGCTTGGAGGCCTATGGTGGAAAAGGAAATATCTTCACATAAAGACTAGACAGAAGCATTGTGACAAACTCCTTTGTGATGTGTGCATTGAACTCACAGAGTTGAACCTTTCTTTTGACTGAGCAACTTTGAAACACTCTCTCTGTAGAATCTCCCAGTGGATATTTGCAGTGGCTTGAGGCCTCTGACGGAAAAGGAAATATCTTCACATAACAAGTAGACAGAAGCACTCAGACAAACTTTTTTGTGATGTGTGCATTCTTCTCACAGAGTTGAACCTTAATTTTCATTGAGCAGTTTTGAAACACTCTTTTTGTAGAATCTGCAAGTAGTCATTTGGAGCGCTTTGAGGCCTTTGTTGGAAAACGAAATGTCTTCATATAATAACTAGACAGAAGCATTCTGAGAAACTTATTTGTGATATCTGCATTCATCTCACAGAGTTGAATCTTTCCTTTGATTCAGCAGCTTTGAAACACTCTTTTCGTAGAATCTGCTAGTGGACATTTGGAGCGCTTCGAGGCCTATGGTGGAAAAGGCAATATCTTCACATAAAAACTAGACAGAAGCCTTCTGACAAACTTCTTTGTGATGTGTGAATTTATTTCATAGATTTCAACTTTCTTGTGATTGAGCAGTTGTGAAACACTCTTTTTGTAGAATCTGCAAGTGGACATTTGGAACGCTATGAAGCCTAAGGTGGAAAAGGAAATATCTTCACATAAAAATCAGACAGACGCATTTTGACAAACTTCTTCGAGATGTGTGCATTCATCTCACAGAGTTGAACCTTTCTTTTGATTAAGCAATCTTGAAACACTCTTTCTGTAGAATCTGCAAGTGGATATTTGTTGTGCTTTGAGGCCTACGGTGGAAAAGGAAATATCTTCAAATAAAAACTTGACAGAAGCACTCTGAGAGCCTCCTTTGGGCTGTGTGCATTTCTCTCTCAGACTTGACCCTTTCTTTTGATTGAGCATCTTTGAAAGACCACTTTTGTAATAAATGCAAGTGGACATTCGAAGTGCTTTGAGGCCTATGGTGGAAAAGAAAATATCTTCACATCAGAAGGAGACAGAAGCATTCTGACCAATTTCTTTGTGGTGTGTGCATTAATCTCACAGAGTTAAACCTTACTTTCCATTGAGCCATTTTGAAACACTTTTCGTAGAATCTGCAAGTGGACATTTGAAGCGCTTGGAGGCCTAGGGTCGAAAAAGAAATATATTCACATACAAACTAGATGGAAGCCTTCTGACAAACTTCTTTCTGATGTGTGCATTCATCTCACAGAGTTGAACCTTTCTTTTGATTGAGCAGCTTTGAAACCCTCTTTTTGTAGAATTTGCATGTGAACATTTGAAGCGCTTTGAGGCCTGTGGAGCAAAAGGAAATATCTCCACCTAAAAACTAGACAGAAGCATTCTGACAAACTTCTTTGTGATGTGTGCATTCATCTCACAGAGTTGATCCTTACTTTTCATTGAGCAGTTTTGAAACACTCTTTTTGTAGAATCTGCAGGTGGATATTTGGAGGGCTTTGAGGCCTCTGGTGGATAACGAAATATCTTCACATAATAACTAGACAGAAGAATTCTCACAAACTTCTTTGTAATGTGAGCATTCGTCTCACAGAGTTGAACTGTTCTTTTGACTGGGCAGCTTTGAAAGAGTACTTTTATCAAATCTGCAAGTGGACATTTGGATCGCTTTGAGGCCTCTGGTGGAAAAGGAAATAGCTTCACAATAAAACTGGAGAGAAGCGTTCTGACAAACTTCTTTGTGATGTGTACATTCATCTCACAGAGTTGAACCTTGCTTTTCATTGAGCAGTTTTGAAACACACTTTTTGTAGAATTTGAAAGTGGACCTTTGGATTGCTTGGAGGCCTATGGTGGAAAAGGAAATATCTTCACATAAAGACTAGACAGAAGCATTGTGACAAACTCCTTTGTGATGTGTGCATTCAACTCACAGAGTTGAACCTTTCTTTTGACTGAGCAACTTTGAAACACTCTCTCTGTAGAATCTCCCAGTGGATATTTGCAGTGGCTTGAGGCCTCTGACGGAAAAGGAAATATCTTCACATAACAAGTAGACAGAAGCACTCAGACAAACTTTTTTGTGATGTGTGCATTCTTCTCACAGAGTTGAACCTTAATTTTCATTGAGCAGTTTTGAAACACTCTTTTTGTAGAATCTGCAAGTAGTCATTTGGAGCGCTTTGAGGCCTTTGTTGGAAAACGAAATGTCTTCATATAATAACTAGACAGAAGCATTCTGAGAAACTTATTTGTGATATCTGCATTCATCTCACAGAGTTGAATCTTTCCTTTGATTCAGCAGCTTTGAAACACTCTTTTCGTAGAATCTGCTAGTGGACATTTGGAGCGCTTCGAGGCCTATGGTGGAAAAGGCAATATCTTCACATAAAAACTAGACAGAAGCCTTCTGACAAACTTCTTTGTGATGTGTGAATTTATTTCATAGATTTCAACTTTCTTGTGATTGAGCAGTTGTGAAACACTCTTTTTGTAGAATCTGCAAGTGGACATTTGGAACGCTATGAAGCCTAAGGTGGAAAAGGAAATATCTTCACATAAAAATTAGACAGACGCATTTTGACAAACTTCTTCGAGATGTGTGCATTCATCTCACAGAGTTGAACCTTTCTTTTGATTAAGCAATCTTGAAACACTCTTTTTGTAGAATCTGCAAGTGGATATTTGTTGTGCTTTGAGGCCTACGGTGGAAAAGGAAATATCTTCAAATAAAAACTTGACAGAAGCACTCTGAGAGCCTCCTTTGGGCTGTGTGCATTTCTCTCTCAGACTTGACCCTTTCTTTTGATTGAGCATCTTTGAAAGACCACTTTTGTAATAAATGCAAGTGGACATTCGAAGTGCTTTGAGGCCTATGGTGGAAAAGAAAATATCTTCACATCAGAAGGAGACAGAAGCATTCTGACCAATTTCTTTGTGGTGTGTGCATTAATCTCACAGAGTTAAACCTTACTTTCCATTGAGCCATTTTGAAACACTTTTCGTAGAATCTGCAAGTGGACATTTGAAGCGCTTGGAGGCCTAGGGTCGAAAAAGAAATATATTCACATACAAACTAGATGGAAGCCTTCTGACAAACTTCTTTCTGATGTGTGCATTCATCTCACAGAGTTGAACCTTTCTTTTGATTGAGCAGCTTTGAAACCCTCTTTTTGTAGAATTTGCCTGTGAACATTTGAAGCGCTTTGAGGCCTGTGGAGCAAAAGGAAATATCTCCACCTAAAAACTAGACAGAAGCATTCTGACAAACTTCTTTGTGATGTGTGCATTCATCTCACAGAGTTGATCCTTACTTTTCATTGAGCAGTTTTGAAACACTCTTTTTGTAGAATCTGCAGGTGGATATTTGGAGGGCTTTGAGGCCTCTGGTGGATAACGAAATATCTTCACATAATAACTAGACAGAAGAATTCTCACAAACTTCTTTGTAATGTGAGCATTCGTCTCACAGAGTTGAACTGTTCTTTTGACTGGGCAGCTTTGAAAGAGTACTTTTATCAAATCTGCAAGTGGACATTTGGATCGCTTTGAGGCCTCTGGTGGAAAAGGAAATAGCTTCACAATAAAACTGGAGAGAAGCGTTCTGACAAACTTCTTTGTGATGTGTACATTCATCTCACAGAGTTGAACCTTGCTTTTCATTGAGCAGTTTTGAAACACACTTTTTGTAGAATTTGAAAGTGGACCTTTGGATTGCTTGGAGGCCTATGGTGGAAAAGGAAATATCTTCACATAAAGACTAGACAGAAGCATTGTGACAAACTCCTTTGTGATGTGTGCATTCAACTCACAGAGTTGAACCTTTCTTTTGACTGAGCAACTTTGAAACACTCTCTCTGTAGAATCTCCCAGTGGATATTTGCAGTGGCTTGAGGCCTCTGACGGAAAAGGAAATATCTTCACATAACAAGTAGACAGAAGCACTCAGACAAACTTTTTTGTGATGTGTGCATTCTTCTCACAGAGTTGAACCTTAATTTTCATTGAGCAGTTTTGAAACACTCTTTTTGTAGAATCTGCAAGTAGTCATTTGGAGCGCTTTGAGGCCTTTGTTGGAAAACGAAATGTCTTCATATAATAACTAGACAGAAGCATTCTGAGAAACTTATTTGTGATATCTGCATTCATCTCACAGAGTTGAATCTTTCCTTTGATTCAGCAGCTTTGAAACACTCTTTTCGTAGAATCTGCTAGTGGACATTTGGAGCGCTTCGAGGCCTATGGTGGAAAAGGCAATATCTTCACATAAAAACTAGACAGAAGCCTTCTGACAAACTTCTTTGTGATGTGTGAATTTATTTCATAGATTTCAACTTTCTTGTGATTGAGCAGTTGTGAAACACTCTTTTTGTAGAATCTGCAAGTGGACATTTGGAACGCTATGAAGCCTAAGGTGGAAAAGGAAATATCTTCACATAAAAATTAGACAGACGCATTTTGACAAACTTCTTCGAGATGTGTGCATTCATCTCACAGAGTTGAACCTTTCTTTTGATTAAGCAATCTTGAAACACTCTTTTTGTAGAATCTGCAAGTGGATATTTGTTGTGCTTTGAGGCCTACGGTGGAAAAGGAAATATCTTCAAATAAAAACTTGACAGAAGCACTCTGAGAGCCTCCTTTGGGCTGTGTGCATTTCTCTCTCAGACTTGACCCTTTCTTTTGATTGAGCATCTTTGAAAGACCACTTTTGTAATAAATGCAAGTGGACATTCGAAGTGCTTTGAGGCCTATGGTGGAAAAGAAAATATCTTCACATCAGAAGGAGACAGAAGCATTCTGACCAATTTCTTTGTGGTGTGTGCATTAATCTCACAGAGTTAAACCTTACTTTCCATTGAGCCATTTTGAAACACTTTTCGTAGAATCTGCAAGTGGACATTTGAAGCGCTTGGAGGCCTAGGGTCGAAAAAGAAATATATTCACATACAAACTAGATGGAAGCCTTCTGACAAACTTCTTTCTGATGTGTGCATTCATCTCACAGAGTTGAACCTTTCTTTTGATTGAGCAGCTTTGAAACCCTCTTTTTGTAGAATTTGCATGTGAACATTTGAAGCGCTTTGAGGCCTGTGGAGCAAAAGGAAATATCTCCACCTAAAAACTAGACAGAAGCATTCTGACAAACTTCTTTGTGATGTGTGCATTCATCTCACAGAGTTGATCCTTACTTTTCATTGAGCAGTTTTGAAACACTCTTTTTGTAGGATCTGCAGGTGGATATTTGGAGGGCTTTGAGGCCTCTGGTGGATAACGAAATATCTTCACATAATAACTAGACAGAAGAATTCTCACAAACTTCTTTGTAATGTGAGCATTCGACTCACAGAGTTGAACTGTTCTTTTGACTGGGCAGCTTTGAAAGAGTACTTTTATCAAATCTGCAAGTGGACATTTGGATCGCTTTGAGGCCTCTGGTGGAAAAGGAAATAGCTTCACAATAAAACTGGAGAGAAGCGTTCTGACAAACTTCTTTGTGATGTGTACATTCATCTCACAGAGTTGAACCTTGCTTTTCATTGAGCAGTTTTGAAACACACTTTTTGTAGAATTTGAAAGTGGACCTTTGGATTGCTTGGAGGCCTATGGTGGAAAAGGAAATATCTTCACATAAAGACTAGACAGAAGCATTGTGACAAACTCCTTTGTGATGTGTGCATTCAACTCACAGAGTTGAACCTTTCTTTTGACTGAGCAACTTTGAAACACTCTCTCTGTAGAATCTCCCAGTGGATATTTGCAGTGGCTTGAGGCCTCTGACGGAAAAGGAAATATCTTCACATAACAAGTAGACAGAAGCACTCAGACAAACTTTTTTGTGATGTGTGCATTCTTCTCACAGAGTTGAACCTTAATTTTCATTGAGCAGTTTTGAAACACTCTTTTTGTAGAATCTGCAAGTAGTCATTTGGAGCGCTTTGAGGCCTTTGTTGGAAAACGAAATGTCTTCATATAATAACTAGACAGAAGCATTCTGAGAAACTTATTTGTGATATCTGCATTCATCTCACAGAGTTGAATCTTTCCTTTGATTCAGCAGCTTTGAAACACTCTTTTCGTAGAATCTGCTAGTGGACATTTGGAGCGCTTCGAGGCCTATGGTGGAAAAGGCAATATCTTCACATAAAAACTAGACAGAAGCCTTCTGACAAACTTCTTTGTGATGTGTGAATTTATTTCATAGATTTCAACTTTCTTGTGATTGAGCAGTTGTGAAACACTCTTTTTGTAGAATCTGCAAGTGGACATTTGGAACGCTATGAAGCCTAAGGTGGAAAAGGAAATATCTTCACATAAAAATTAGACAGACGCATTTTGACAAACTTCTTCGAGATGTGTGCATTCATCTCACAGAGTTGAACCTTTCTTTTGATTAAGCAATCTTGAAACACTCTTTTTGTAGAATCTGCAAGTGGATATTTGTTGTGCTTTGAGGCCTACGGTGGAAAAGGAAATATCTTCAAATAAAAACTTGACAGAAGCACTCTGAGAGCCTCCTTTGGGCTGTGTGCATTTCTCTCTCAGACTTGACCCTTTCTTTTGATTGAGCATCTTTGAAAGACCACTTTTGTAATAAATGCAAGTGGACATTCGAAGTGCTTTGAGGCCTATGGTGGAAAAGAAAATATCTTCACATCAGAAGGAGACAGAAGCATTCTGACCAATTTCTTTGTGGTGTGTGCATTAATCTCACAGAGTTAAACCTTACTTTCCATTGAGCCATTTTGAAACACTTTTCGTAGAATCTGCAAGTGGACATTTGAAGCGCTTGGAGGCCTAGGGTCGAAAAAGAAATATATTCACATACAAACTAGATGGAAGCCTTCTGACAAACTTCTTTCTGATGTGTGCATTCATCTCACAGAGTTGAACCTTTCTTTTGATTGAGCAGCTTTGAAACCCTCTTTTTGTAGAATTTGCCTGTGAACATTTGAAGCGCTTTGAGGCCTGTGGAGCAAAAGGAAATATCTCCACCTAAAAACTAGACAGAAGCATTCTGACAAACTTCTTTGTGATGTGTGCATTCATCTCACAGAGTTGATCCTTACTTTTCATTGAGCAGTTTTGAAACACTCTTTTTGTAGAATCTGCAGGTGGATATTTGGAGGGCTTTGAGGCCTCTGGTGGATAACGAAATATCTTCACATAATAACTAGACAGAAGAAGTCTCACAAACTTCTTTGTAATGTGAGCATTCGTCTCACAGAGTTGAACTGTTCTTTTGACTGGGCAGCTTTGAAAGAGTACTTTTATCAAATCTGCAAGTGGACATTTGGATCGCTTTGAGGCCTCTGGTGGAAAAGGAAATAGCTTCACAATAAAACTGGAGAGAAGCGTTCTGACAAACTTCTTTGTGATGTGTACATTCATCTCACAGAGTTGAACCTTGCTTTTCATTGAGCAGTTTTGAAACACACTTTTTGTAGAATTTGAAAGTGGACCTTTGGATTGCTTGGAGGCCTATGGTGGAAAAGGAAATATCTTCACATAAAGACTAGACAGAAGCATTGTGACAAACTCCTTTGTGATGTGTGCATTGAACTCACAGAGTTGAACCTTTCTTTTGACTGAGCAACTTTGAAACACTCTCTCTGTAGAATCTCCCAGTGGATATTTGCAGTGGCTTGAGGCCTCTGACGGAAAAGGAAATATCTTCACATAACAAGTAGACAGAAGCACTCAGACAAACTTTTTTGTGATGTGTGCATTCTTCTCACAGAGTTGAACCTTAATTTTCATTGAGCAGTTTTGAAACACTCTTTTTGTAGAATCTGCAAGTAGTCATTTGGAGCGCTTTGAGGCCTTTGTTGGAAAACGAAATGTCTTCATATAATAACTAGACAGAAGCATTCTGAGAAACTTATTTGTGATATCTGCATTCATCTCACAGAGTTGAATCTTTCCTTTGATTCAGCAGCTTTGAAACACTCTTTTCGTAGAATCTGCTAGTGGACATTTGGAGCGCTTCGAGGCCTATGGTGGAAAAGGCAATATCTTCACATAAAAACTAGACAGAAGCCTTCTGACAAACTTCTTTGTGATGTGTGAATTTATTTCATAGATTTCAACTTTCTTGTGATTGAGCAGTTGTGAAACACTCTTTTTGTAGAATCTGCAAGTGGACATTTGGAACGCTATGAAGCCTAAGGTGGAAAAGGAAATATCTTCACATAAAAATTAGACAGACGCATTTTGACAAACTTCTTCGAGATGTGTGCATTCATCTCACAGAGTTGAACCTTTCTTTTGATTAAGCAATCTTGAAACACTCTTTTTGTAGAATCTGCAAGTGGATATTTGTTGTGCTTTGAGGCCTACGGTGGAAAAGGAAATATCTTCAAATAAAAACTTGACAGAAGCACTCTGAGAGCCTCCTTTGGGCTGTGTGCATTTCTCTCTCAGACTTGACCCTTTCTTTTGATTGAGCATCTTTGAAAGACCACTTTTGTAATAAATGCAAGTGGACATTCGAAGTGCTTTGAGGCCTATGGTGGAAAAGAAAATATCTTCACATCAGAAGGAGACAGAAGCATTCTGACCAATTTCTTTGTGGTGTGTGCATTAATCTCACAGAGTTAAACCTTACTTTCCATTGAGCCATTTTGAAACACTTTTCGTAGAATCTGCAAGTGGACATTTGAAGCGCTTGGAGGCCTAGGGTCGAAAAAGAAATATATTCACATACAAACTAGATGGAAGCCTTCTGACAAACTTCTTTCTGATGTGTGCATTCATCTCACAGAGTTGAACCTTTCTTTTGATTGAGCAGCTTTGAAACCCTCTTTTTGTAGAATTTGCCTGTGAACATTTGAAGCGCTTTGAGGCCTGTGGAGCAAAAGGAAATATCTCCACCTAAAAACTAGACAGAAGCATTCTGACAAACTTCTTTGTGATGTGTGCATTCATCTCACAGAGTTGATCCTTACTTTTCATTGAGCAGTTTTGAAACACTCTTTTTGTAGAATCTGCAGGTGGATATTTGGAGGGCTTTGAGGCCTCTGGTGGATAACGAAATATCTTCACATAATAACTAGACAGAAGAATTCTCACAAACTTCTTTGTAATGTGAGCATTCGTCTCACAGAGTTGAACTGTTCTTTTGCCTGGGCAGCTTTGAAAGAGTACTTTTATCAAATCTGCAAGTGGACATTTGGATCGCTTTGAGGCCTCTGGTGGAAAAGGAAATAGCTTCACAATAAAACTGGAGAGAAGTGTTCTGACAAACTTCTTTGTGATGTGTACATTCATCTCACAGAGTTGAACCTTGCTTTTCATTGAGCAGTTTTGAAACACACTTTTTGTAGAATTTGAAAGTGGACCTTTGGATTGCTTGGAGGCCTATGGTGGAAAAGGAAATATCTTCACATAAAGACTAGACAGAAGCATTGTGACAAACTCCTTTGTGATGTGTGCATTCAACTCACAGAGTTGAACCTTTCTTTTGACTGAGCAACTTTGAAACACTCTCTCTGTAGAATCTCCCAGTGGATATTTGCAGTGGCTTGAGGCCTCTGACGGAAAAGGAAATATCTTCACATAACAAGTAGACAGAAGCACTCAGACAAACTTTTTTGTGATGTGTGCATTCTTCTCACAGAGTTGAACCTTAATTTTCATTGAGCAGTTTTGAAACACTCTTTTTGTAGAATCTGCAAGTAGTCATTTGGAGCGCTTTGAGGCCTTTGTTGGAAAACGAAATGTCTTCATATAATAACTAGACAGAAGCATTCTGAGAAACTTATTTGTGATATCTGCATTCATCTCACAGAGTTGAATCTTTCCTTTGATTCAGCAGCTTTGAAACACTCTTTTCGTAGAATCTGCTAGTGGACATTTGGAGCGCTTCGAGGCCTATGGTGGAAAAGGCAATATCTTCACATAAAAACTAGACAGAAGCCTTCTGACAAACTTCTTTGTGATGTGTGAATTTATTTCATAGATTTCAACTTTCTTGTGATTGAGCAGTTGTGAAACACTCTTTTTGTAGAATCTGCAAGTGGACATTTGGAACGCTATGAAGCCTAAGGTGGAAAAGGAAATATCTTCACATAAAAATTAGACAGACGCATTTTGACAAACTTCTTCGAGATGTGTGCATTCATCTCACAGAGTTGAACCTTTCTTTTGATTAAGCAATCTTGAAACACTCTTTTTGTAGAATCTGCAAGTGGATATTTGTTGTGCTTTGAGGCCTACGGTGGAAAAGGAAATATCTTCAAATAAAAACTTGACAGAAGCACTCTGAGAGCCTCCTTTGGGCTGTGTGCATTTCTCTCTCAGACTTGACCCTTTCTTTTGATTGAGCATCTTTGAAAGACCACTTTTGTAATAAATGCAAGTGGACATTCGAAGTGCTTTGAGGCCTATGGTGGAAAAGAAAATATCTTCACATCAGAAGGAGACAGAAGCATTCTGACCAATTTCTTTGTGGTGTGTGCATTAATCTCACAGAGTTAAACCTTACTTTCCATTGAGCCATTTTGAAACACTTTTCGTAGAATCTGCAAGTGGACATTTGAAGCGCTTGGAGGCCTAGGGTCGAAAAAGAAATATATTCACATACAAACTAGATGGAAGCCTTCTGACAAACTTCTTTCTGATGTGTGCATTCATCTCACAGAGTTGAACCTTTCTTTTGATTGAGCAGCTTTGAAACCCTCTTTTTGTAGAATTTGCATGTGAACATTTGAAGCGCTTTGAGGCCTGTGGAGCAAAAGGAAATATCTCCACCTAAAAACTAGACAGAAGCATTCTGACAAACTTCTTTGTGATGTGTGCATTCATCTCACAGAGTTGATCCTTACTTTTCATTGAGCAGTTTTGAAACACTCTTTTTGTAGAATCTGCAGGTGGATATTTGGAGGGCTTTGAGGCCTCTGGTGGATAACGAAATATCTTCACATAATAACTAGACAGAAGAATTCTCACAAACTTCTTTGTAATGTGAGCATTCGTCTCACAGAGTTGAACTGTTCTTTTGACTGGGCAGCTTTGAAAGAGTACTTTTATCAAATCTGCAAGTGGACATTTGGATCGCTTTGAGGCCTCTGGTGGAAAAGGAAATAGCTTCACAATAAAACTGGAGAGAAGCGTTCTGACAAACTTCTTTGTGATGTGTACATTCATCTCACAGAGTTGAACCTTGCTTTTCATTGAGCAGTTTTGAAACACACTTTTTGTAGAATTTGAAAGTGGACCTTTGGATTGCTTGGAGGCCTATGGTGGAAAAGGAAATATCTTCACATAAAGACTAGACAGAAGCATTGTGACAAACTCCTTTGTGATGTGTGCATTCAACTCACAGAGTTGAACCTTTCTTTTGACTGAGCAACTTTGAAACACTCTCTCTGTAGAATCTCCCAGTGGATATTTGCAGTGGCTTGAGGCCTCTGACGGAAAAGGAAATATCTTCACATAACAAGTAGACAGAAGCACTCAGACAAACTTTTTTGTGATGTGTGCATTCTTCTCACAGAGTTGAACCTTAATTTTCATTGAGCAGTTTTGAAACACTCTTTTTGTAGAATCTGCAAGTAGTCATTTGGAGCGCTTTGAGGCCTTTGTTGGAAAACGAAATGTCTTCATATAATAACTAGACAGAAGCATTCTGAGAAACTTATTTGTGATATCTGCATTCATCTCACAGAGTTGAATCTTTCCTTTGATTCAGCAGCTTTGAAACACTCTTTTCGTAGAATCTGCTAGTGGACATTTGGAGCGCTTCGAGGCCTATGGTGGAAAAGGCAATATCTTCACATAAAAACTAGACAGAAGCCTTCTGACAAACTTCTTTGTGATGTGTGAATTTATTTCATAGATTTCAACTTTCTTGTGATTGAGCAGTTGTGAAACACTCTTTTTGTAGAATCTGCAAGTGGACATTTGGAACGCTATGAAGCCTAAGGTGGAAAAGGAAATATCTTCACATAAAAATTAGACAGACGCATTTTGACAAACTTCTTCGAGATGTGTGCATTCATCTCACAGAGTTGAACCTTTCTTTTGATTAAGCAATCTTGAAACACTCTTTTTGTAGAATCTGCAAGTGGATATTTGTTGTGCTTTGAGGCCTACGGTGGAAAAGGAAATATCTTCAAATAAAAACTTGACAGAAGCACTCTGAGAGCCTCCTTTGGGCTGTGTGCATTTCTCTCTCAGACTTGACCCTTTCTTTTGATTGAGCATCTTTGAAAGACCACTTTTGTAATAAATGCAAGTGGACATTCGAAGTGCTTTGAGGCCTATGGTGGAAAAGAAAATATCTTCACATCAGAAGGAGACAGAAGCATTCTGACCAATTTCTTTGTGGTGTGTGCATTAATCTCACAGAGTTAAACCTTACTTTCCATTGAGCCATTTTGAAACACTTTTCGTAGAATCTGCAAGTGGACATTTGAAGCGCTTGGAGGCCTAGGGTCGAAAAAGAAATATATTCACATACAAACTAGATGGAAGCCTTCTGACAAACTTCTTTCTGATGTGTGCATTCATCTCACAGAGTTGAACCTTTCTTTTGATTGAGCAGCTTTGAAACCCTCTTTTTGTAGAATTTGCCTGTGAACATTTGAAGCGCTTTGAGGCCTGTGGAGCAAAAGGAAATATCTCCACCTAAAAACTAGACAGAAGCATTCTGACAAACTTCTTTGTGATGTGTGCATTCATCTCACAGAGTTGATCCTTACTTTTCATTGAGCAGTTTTGAAACACTCTTTTTGTAGAATCTGCAGGTGGATATTTGGAGGGCTTTGAGGCCTCTGGTGGATAACGAAATATCTTCACATAATAACTAGACAGAAGAATTCTCACAAACTTCTTTGTAATGTGAGCATTCGTCTCACAGAGTTGAACTGTTCTTTTGACTGGGCAGCTTTGAAAGAGTACTTTTATCAAATCTGCAAGTGGACATTTGGATCGCTTTGAGGCCTCTGGTGGAAAAGGAAATAGCTTCACAATAAAACTGGAGAGAAGCGTTCTGACAAACTTCTTTGTGATGTGTACATTCATCTCACAGAGTTGAACCTTGCTTTTCATTGAGCAGTTTTGAAACACACTTTTTGTAGAATTTGAAAGTGGACCTTTGGATTGCTTGGAGGCCTATGGTGGAAAAGGAAATATCTTCACATAAAGACTAGACAGAAGCATTGTGACAAACTCCTTTGTGATGTGTGCATTCAACTCACAGAGTTGAACCTTTCTTTTGACTGAGCAACTTTGAAACACTCTCTCTGTAGAATCTCCCAGTGGATATTTGCAGTGGCTTGAGGCCTCTGACGGAAAAGGAAATATCTTCACATAACAAGTAGACAGAAGCACTCAGACAAACTTTTTTGTGATGTGTGCATTCTTCTCACAGAGTTGAACCTTAATTTTCATTGAGCAGTTTTGAAACACTCTTTTTGTAGAATCTGCAAGTAGTCATTTGGAGCGCTTTGAGGCCTTTGTTGGAAAACGAAATGTCTTCATATAATAACTAGACAGAAGCATTCTGAGAAACTTATTTGTGATATCTGCATTCATCTCACAGAGTTGAATCTTTCCTTTGATTCAGCAGCTTTGAAACACTCTTTTCGTAGAATCTGCTAGTGGACATTTGGAGCGCTTCGAGGCCTATGGTGGAAAAGGCAATATCTTCACATAAAAACTAGACAGAAGCCTTCTGACAAACTTCTTTGTGATGTGTGAATTTATTTCATAGATTTCAACTTTCTTGTGATTGAGCAGTTGTGAAACACTCTTTTTGTAGAATCTGCAAGTGGACATTTGGAACGCTATGAAGCCTAAGGTGGAAAAGGAAATATCTTCACATAAAAATTAGACAGACGCATTTTGACAAACTTCTTCGAGATGTGTGCATTCATCTCACAGAGTTGAACCTTTCTTTTGATTAAGCAATCTTGAAACACTCTTTTTGTAGAATCTGCAAGTGGATATTTGTTGTGCTTTGAGGCCTACGGTGGAAAAGGAAATATCTTCAAATAAAAACTTGACAGAAGCACTCTGAGAGCCTCCTTTGGGCTGTGTGCATTTCTCTCTCAGACTTGACCCTTTCTTTTGATTGAGCATCTTTGAAAGACCACTTTTGTAATAAATGCAAGTGGACATTCGAAGTGCTTTGAGGCCTATGGTGGAAAAGAAAATATCTTCACATCAGAAGGAGACAGAAGCATTCTGACCAATTTCTTTGTGGTGTGTGCATTAATCTCACAGAGTTAAACCTTACTTTCCATTGAGCCATTTTGAAACACTTTTCGTAGAATCTGCAAGTGGACATTTGAAGCGCTTGGAGGCCTAGGGTCGAAAAAGAAATATATTCACATACAAACTAGATGGAAGCCTTCTGACAAACTTCTTTCTGATGTGTGCATTCATCTCACAGAGTTGAACCTTTCTTTTGATTGAGCAGCTTTGAAACCCTCTTTTTGTAGAATTTGCCTGTGAACATTTGAAGCGCTTTGAGGCCTGTGGAGCAAAAGGAAATATCTCCACCTAAAAACTAGACAGAAGCATTCTGACAAACTTCTTTGTGATGTGTGCATTCATCTCACAGAGTTGATCCTTACTTTTCATTGAGCAGTTTTGAAACACTCTTTTTGTAGAATCTGCAGGTGGATATTTGGAGGGCTTTGAGGCCTCTGGTGGATAACGAAATATCTTCACATAATAACTAGACAGAAGAATTCTCACAAACTTCTTTGTAATGTGAGCATTCGTCTCACAGAGTTGAACTGTTCTTTTGACTGGGCAGCTTTGAAAGAGTACTTTTATCAAATCTGCAAGTGGACATTTGGATCGCTTTGAGGCCTCTGGTGGAAAAGGAAATAGCTTCACAATAAAACTGGAGAGAAGCGTTCTGACAAACTTCTTTGTGATGTGTACATTCATCTCACAGAGTTGAACCTTGCTTTTCATTGAGCAGTTTTGAAACACACTTTTTGTAGAATTTGAAAGTGGACCTTTGGATTGCTTGGAGGCCTATGGTGGAAAAGGAAATATCTTCACATAAAGACTAGACAGAAGCATTGTGACAAACTCCTTTGTGATGTGTGCATTCAACTCAGAGTTGAACCTTTCTTTTGACTGAGCAACTTTGAAACACTCTCTCTGTAGAATCTCCCAGTGGATATTTGCAGTGGCTTGAGGCCTCTGACGGAAAAGGAAATATCTTCACATAACAAGTAGACAGAAGCACTCAGACAAACTTTTTTGTGATGTGTGCATTCTTCTCACAGAGTTGAACCTTAATTTTCATTGAGCAGTTTTGAAACACTCTTTTTGTAGAATCTGCAAGTAGTCATTTGGAGCGCTTTGAGGCCTTTGTTGGAAAACGAAATGTCTTCATATAATAACTAGACAGAAGCATTCTGAGAAACTTATTTGTGATATCTGCATTCATCTCACAGAGTTGAATCTTTCCTTTGATTCAGCAG
Organism: Pan paniscus; assembly: GCF_029289425.2. Classification (NCBI taxonomy): domain Eukaryota; kingdom Metazoa; phylum Chordata; class Mammalia; order Primates; family Hominidae; genus Pan; species Pan paniscus. The sequence goes on from NC_073273.2 coordinate 13,953,240, forward strand.
CTTTGAAACACTCTTTTCGTAGAATCTGCTAGTGGACATTTGGAGCGCTTCGAGGCCTATGGTGGAAAAGGCAATATCTTCACATAAAAACTAGACAGAAGCCTTCTGACAAACTTCTTTGTGATGTGTGAATTTATTTCATAGATTTCAACTTTCTTGTGATTGAGCAGTTGTGAAACACTCTTTTTGTAGAATCTGCAAGTGGACATTTGGAACGCTATGAAGCCTAAGGTGGAAAAGGAAATATCTTCACATAAAAATTAGACAGACGCATTTTGACAAACTTCTTCGAGATGTGTGCATTCATCTCACAGAGTTGAACCTTTCTTTTGATTAAGCAATCTTGAAACACTCTTTTTGTAGAATCTGCAAGTGGATATTTGTTGTGCTTTGAGGCCTACGGTGGAAAAGGAAATATCTTCAAATAAAAACTTGACAGAAGCACTCTGAGAGCCTCCTTTGGGCTGTGTGCATTTCTCTCTCAGACTTGACCCTTTCTTTTGATTGAGCATCTTTGAAAGACCACTTTTGTAATAAATGCAAGTGGACATTCGAAGTGCTTTGAGGCCTATGGTGGAAAAGAAAATATCTTCACATCAGAAGGAGACAGAAGCATTCTGACCAATTTCTTTGTGGTGTGTGCATTAATCTCACAGAGTTAAACCTTACTTTCCATTGAGCCATTTTGAAACACTTTTCGTAGAATCTGCAAGTGGACATTTGAAGCGCTTGGAGGCCTAGGGTCGAAAAAGAAATATATTCACATACAAACTAGATGGAAGCCTTCTGACAAACTTCTTTCTGATGTGTGCATTCATCTCACAGAGTTGAACCTTTCTTTTGATTGAGCAGCTTTGAAACCCTCTTTTTGTAGAATTTGCATGTGAACATTTGAAGCGCTTTGAGGCCTGTGGAGCAAAAGGAAATATCTCCACCTAAAAACTAGACAGAAGCATTCTGACAAACTTCTTTGTGATGTGTGCATTCATCTCACAGAGTTGATCCTTACTTTTCATTGAGCAGTTTTGAAACACTCTTTTTGTAGAATCTGCAGGTGGATATTTGGAGGGCTTTGAGGCCTCTGGTGGATAACGAAATATCTTCACATAATAACTAGACAGAAGAATTCTCACAAACTTCTTTGTAATGTGAGCATTCGTCTCACAGAGTTGAACTGTTCTTTTGACTGGGCAGCTTTGAAAGAGTACTTTTATCAAATCTGCAAGTGGACATTTGGATCGCTTTGAGGCCTCTGGTGGAAAAGGAAATAGCTTCACAATAAAACTGGAGAGAAGCGTTCTGACAAACTTCTTTGTGATGTGTACATTCATCTCACAGAGTTGAACCTTGCTTTTCATTGAGCAGTTTTGAAACACACTTTTTGTAGAATTTGAAAGTGGACCTTTGGATTGCTTGGAGGCCTATGGTGGAAAAGGAAATATCTTCACATAAAGACTAGACAGAAGCATTGTGACAAACTCCTTTGTGATGTGTGCATTCAACTCACAGAGTTGAACCTTTCTTTTGACTGAGCAACTTTGAAACACTCTCTCTGTAGAATCTCCCAGTGGATATTTGCAGTGGCTTGAGGCCTCTGACGGAAAAGGAAATATCTTCACATAACAAGTAGACAGAAGCACTCAGACAAACTTTTTTGTGATGTGTGCATTCTTCTCACAGAGTTGAACCTTAATTTTCATTGAGCAGTTTTGAAACACTCTTTTTGTAGAATCTGCAAGTAGTCATTTGGAGCGCTTTGAGGCCTTTGTTGGAAAACGAAATGTCTTCATATAATAACTAGACAGAAGCATTCTGAGAAACTTATTTGTGATATCTGCATTCATCTCACAGAGTTGAATCTTTCCTTTGATTCAGCAGCTTTGAAACACTCTTTTCGTAGAATCTGCTAGTGGACATTTGGAGCGCTTCGAGGCCTATGGTGGAAAAGGCAATATCTTCACATAAAAACTAGACAGAAGCCTTCTGACAAACTTCTTTGTGATGTGTGAATTTATTTCATAGATTTCAACTTTCTTGTGATTGAGCAGTTGTGAAACACTCTTTTTGTAGAATCTGCAAGTGGACATTTGGAACGCTATGAAGCCTAAGGTGGAAAAGGAAATATCTTCACATAAAAATTAGACAGACGCATTTTGACAAACTTCTTCGAGATGTGTGCATTCATCTCACAGAGTTGAACCTTTCTTTTGATTAAGCAATCTTGAAACACTCTTTTTGTAGAATCTGCAAGTGGATATTTGTTGTGCTTTGAGGCCTACGGTGGAAAAGGAAATATCTTCAAATAAAAACTTGACAGAAGCACTCTGAGAGCCTCCTTTGGGCTGTGTGCATTTCTCTCTCAGACTTGACCCTTTCTTTTGATTGAGCATCTTTGAAAGACCACTTTTGTAATAAATGCAAGTGGACATTCGAAGTGCTTTGAGGCCTATGGTGGAAAAGAAAATATCTTCACATCAGAAGGAGACAGAAGCATTCTGACCAATTTCTTTGTGGTGTGTGCATTAATCTCACAGAGTTAAACCTTACTTTCCATTGAGCCATTTTGAAACACTTTTCGTAGAATCTGCAAGTGGACATTTGAAGCGCTTGGAGGCCTAGGGTCGAAAAAGAAATATATTCACATACAAACTAGATGGAAGCCTTCTGACAAACTTCTTTCTGATGTGTGCATTCATCTCACAGAGTTGAACCTTTCTTTTGATTGAGCAGCTTTGAAACCCTCTTTTTGTAGAATTTGCCTGTGAACATTTGAAGCGCTTTGAGGCCTGTGGAGCAAAAGGAAATATCTCCACCTAAAAACTAGACAGAAGCATTCTGACAAACTTCTTTGTGATGTGTGCATTCATCTCACAGAGTTGATCCTTACTTTTCATTGAGCAGTTTTGAAACACTCTTTTTGTAGAATCTGCAGGTGGATATTTGGAGGGCTTTGAGGCCTCTGGTGGATAACGAAATATCTTCACATAATAACTAGACAGAAGAAGTCTCACAAACTTCTTTGTAATGTGAGCATTCGTCTCACAGAGTTGAACTGTTCTTTTGACTGGGCAGCTTTGAAAGAGTACTTTTATCAAATCTGCAAGTGGACATTTGGATCGCTTTGAGGCCTCTGGTGGAAAAGGAAATAGCTTCACAATAAAACTGGAGAGAAGCGTTCTGACAAACTTCTTTGTGATGTGTACATTCATCTCACAGAGTTGAACCTTGCTTTTCATTGAGCAGTTTTGAAACACACTTTTTGTAGAATTTGAAAGTGGACCTTTGGATTGCTTGGAGGCCTATGGTGGAAAAGGAAATATCTTCACATAAAGACTAGACAGAAGCATTGTGACAAACTCCTTTGTGATGTGTGCATTCAACTCACAGAGTTGAACCTTTCTTTTGACTGAGCAACTTTGAAACACTCTCTCTGTAGAATCTCCCAGTGGATATTTGCAGTGGCTTGAGGCCTCTGACGGAAAAGGAAATATCTTCACATAACAAGTAGACAGAAGCACTCAGACAAACTTTTTTGTGATGTGTGCATTCTTCTCACAGAGTTGAACCTTAATTTTCATTGAGCAGTTTTGAAACACTCTTTTTGTAGAATCTGCAAGTAGTCATTTGGAGCGCTTTGAGGCCTTTGTTGGAAAACGAAATGTCTTCATATAATAACTAGACAGAAGCATTCTGAGAAACTTATTTGTGATATCTGCATTCATCTCACAGAGTTGAATCTTTCCTTTGATTCAGCAGCTTTGAAACACTCTTTTCGTAGAATCTGCTAGTGGACATTTGGAGCGCTTTGAGGCCTATGGTGGAAAAGGCAATATCTTCACATAAAAACTAGACAGAAGCCTTCTGACAAACTTCTTTGTGATGTGTGAATTTATTTCATAGATTTCAACTTTCTTGTGATTGAGCAGTTGTGAAACACTCTTTTTGTAGAATCTGCAAGTGGACATTTGGAACGCTATGAAGCCTAAGGTGGAAAAGGAAATATCTTCACATAAAAATTAGACAGACGCATTTTGACAAACTTCTTCGAGATGTGTGCATTCATCTCACAGAGTTGAACCTTTCTTTTGATTAAGCAATCTTGAAACACTCTTTTTGTAGAATCTGCAAGTGGATATTTGTTGTGCTTTGAGGCCTACGGTGGAAAAGGAAATATCTTCAAATAAAAACTTGACAGAAGCACTCTGAGAGCCTCCTTTGGGCTGTGTGCATTTCTCTCTCAGACTTGACCCTTTCTTTTGATTGAGCATCTTTGAAAGACCACTTTTGTAATAAATGCAAGTGGACATTCGAAGTGCTTTGAGGCCTATGGTGGAAAAGAAAATATCTTCACATCAGAAGGAGACAGAAGCATTCTGACCAATTTCTTTGTGGTGTGTGCATTAATCTCACAGAGTTAAACCTTACTTTCCATTGAGCCATTTTGAAACACTTTTCGTAGAATCTGCAAGTGGACATTTGAAGCGCTTGGAGGCCTAGGGTCGAAAAAGAAATATATTCACATACAAACTAGATGGAAGCCTTCTGACAAACTTCTTTCTGATGTGTGCATTCATCTCACAGAGTTGAACCTTTCTTTTGATTGAGCAGCTTTGAAACCCTCTTTTTGTAGAATTTGCATGTGAACATTTGAAGCGCTTTGAGGCCTGTGGAGCAAAAGGAAATATCTCCACCTAAAAACTAGACAGAAGCATTCTGACAAACTTCTTTGTGATGTGTGCATTCATCTCACAGAGTTGATCCTTACTTTTCATTGAGCAGTTTTGAAACACTCTTTTTGTAGAATCTGCAGGTGGATATTTGGAGGGCTTTGAGGCCTCTGGTGGATAACGAAATATCTTCACATAATAACTAGACAGAAGAATTCTCACAAACTTCTTTGTAATGTGAGCATTCGTCTCACAGAGTTGAACTGTTCTTTTGACTGGGCAGCTTTGAAAGAGTACTTTTATCAAATCTGCAAGTGGACATTTGGATCGCTTTGAGGCCTCTGGTGGAAAAGGAAATAGCTTCACAATAAAACTGGAGAGAAGCGTTCTGACAAACTTCTTTGTGATGTGTACATTCATCTCACAGAGTTGAACCTTGCTTTTCATTGAGCAGTTTTGAAACACACTTTTTGTAGAATTTGAAAGTGGACCTTTGGATTGCTTGGAGGCCTATGGTGGAAAAGGAAATATCTTCACATAAAGACTAGACAGAAGCATTGTGACAAACTCCTTTGTGATGTGTGCATTCAACTCACAGAGTTGAACCTTTCTTTTGACTGAGCAACTTTGAAACACTCTCTCTGTAGAATCTCCCAGTGGATATTTGCAGTGGCTTGAGGCCTCTGACGGAAAAGGAAATATCTTCACATAACAAGTAGACAGAAGCACTCAGACAAACTTTTTTGTGATGTGTGCATTCTTCTCACAGAGTTGAACCTTAATTTTCATTGAGCAGTTTTGAAACACTCTTTTTGTAGAATCTGCAAGTAGTCATTTGGAGCGCTTTGAGGCCTTTGTTGGAAAACGAAATGTCTTCATATAATAACTAGACAGAAGCATTCTGAGAAACTTATTTGTGATATCTGCATTCATCTCACAGAGTTGAATCTTTCCTTTGATTCAGCAGCTTTGAAACACTCTTTTCGTAGAATCTGCTAGTGGACATTTGGAGCGCTTCGAGGCCTATGGTGGAAAAGGCAATATCTTCACATAAAAACTAGACAGAAGCCTTCTGACAAACTTCTTTGTGATGTGTGAATTTATTTCATAGATTTCAACTTTCTTGTGATTGAGCAGTTGTGAAACACTCTTTTTGTAGAATCTGCAAGTGGACATTTGGAACGCTATGAAGCCTAAGGTGGAAAAGGAAATATCTTCACATAAAAATTAGACAGACGCATTTTGACAAACTTCTTCGAGATGTGTGCATTCATCTCACAGAGTTGAACCTTTCTTTTGATTAAGCAATCTTGAAACACTCTTTTTGTAGAATCTGCAAGTGGATATTTGTTGTGCTTTGAGGCCTACGGTGGAAAAGGAAATATCTTCAAATAAAAACTTGACAGAAGCACTCTGAGAGCCTCCTTTGGGCTGTGTGCATTTCTCTCTCAGACTTGACCCTTTCTTTTGATTGAGCATCTTTGAAAGACCACTTTTGTAATAAATGCAAGTGGACATTCGAAGTGCTTTGAGGCCTATGGTGGAAAAGAAAATATCTTCACATCAGAAGGAGACAGAAGCATTCTGACCAATTTCTTTGTGGTGTGTGCATTAATCTCACAGAGTTAAACCTTACTTTCCATTGAGCCATTTTGAAACACTTTTCGTAGAATCTGCAAGTGGACATTTGAAGCGCTTGGAGGCCTAGGGTCGAAAAAGAAATATATTCACATACAAACTAGATGGAAGCCTTCTGACAAACTTCTTTCTGATGTGTGCATTCATCTCACAGAGTTGAACCTTTCTTTTGATTGAGCAGCTTTGAAACCCTCTTTTTGTAGAATTTGCCTGTGAACATTTGAAGCGCTTTGAGGCCTGTGGAGCAAAAGGAAATATCTCCACCTAAAAACTAGACAGAAGCATTCTGACAAACTTCTTTGTGATGTGTGCATTCATCTCACAGAGTTGATCCTTACTTTTCATTGAGCAGTTTTGAAACACTCTTTTTGTAGAATCTGCAGGTGGATATTTGGAGGGCTTTGAGGCCTCTGGTGGATAACGAAATATCTTCACATAATAACTAGACAGAAGAAGTCTCACAAACTTCTTTGTAATGTGAGCATTCGTCTCACAGAGTTGAACTGTTCTTTTGACTGGGCAGCTTTGAAAGAGTACTTTTATCAAATCTGCAAGTGGACATTTGGATCGCTTTGAGGCCTCTGGTGGAAAAGGAAATAGCTTCACAATAAAACTGGAGAGAAGCGTTCTGACAAACTTCTTTGTGATGTGTACATTCATCTCACAGAGTTGAACCTTGCTTTTCATTGAGCAGTTTTGAAACACACTTTTTGTAGAATTTGAAAGTGGACCTTTGGATTGCTTGGAGGCCTATGGTGGAAAAGGAAATATCTTCACATAAAGACTAGACAGAAGCATTGTGACAAACTCCTTTGTGATGTGTGCATTCAACTCACAGAGTTGAACCTTTCTTTTGACTGAGCAACTTTGAAACACTCTCTCTGTAGAATCTCCCAGTGGATATTTGCAGTGGCTTGAGGCCTCTGACGGAAAAGGAAATATCTTCACATAACAAGTAGACAGAAGCACTCAGACAAACTTTTTTGTGATGTGTGCATTCTTCTCACAGAGTTGAACCTTAATTTTCATTGAGCAGTTTTGAAACACTCTTTTTGTAGAATCTGCAAGTAGTCATTTGGAGCGCTTTGAGGCCTTTGTTGGAAAACGAAATGTCTTCATATAATAACTAGACAGAAGCATTCTGAGAAACTTATTTGTGATATCTGCATTCATCTCACAGAGTTGAATCTTTCCTTTGATTCAGCAGCTTTGAAACAGTCTTTTCGTAGAATCTGCTAGTGGACATTTGGAGCGCTTCGAGGCCTATGGTGGAAAAGGCAATATCTTCACATAAAAACTAGACAGAAGCCTTCTGACAAACTTCTTTGTGATGTGTGAATTTATTTCATAGATTTCAACTTTCTTGTGATTGAGCAGTTGTGAAACACTCTTTTTGTAGAATCTGCAAGTGGACATTTGGAACGCTATGAAGCCTAAGGTGGAAAAGGAAATATCTTCACATAAAAATTAGACAGACGCATTTTGACAAACTTCTTCGAGATGTGTGCATTCATCTCACAGAGTTGAACCTTTCTTTTGATTAAGCAATCTTGAAACACTCTTTCTGTAGAATCTGCAAGTGGATATTTGTTGTGCTTTGAGGCCTACGGTGGAAAAGGAAATATCTTCAAATAAAAACTTGACAGAAGCACTCTGAGAGCCTCCTTTAGGCTGTGTGCATTTCTCTCTCAGACTTGACCCTTTCTTTTGATTGAGCATCTTTGAAAGACCACTTTTGTAATAAATGCAAGTGGACATTCGAAGTGCTTTGAGGCCTGTGGTGGAAAAGAAAATATCTTCACATCAGAAGGAGACAGAAGCATTCTGACCAATTTCTTTGTGGTGTGTGCATTAATCTCACAGAGTTAAACCTTACTTTCCATTGAGCCATTTTGAAACACTTTTCGTAGAATCTGCAAGTGGACATTTGAAGCGCTTGGAGGCCTAGGGTCGAAAAAGAAATATAGTCACATACAAACTAGATGGAAGCCTTCTGACAAACTTCTTTCTGATGTGTGCATTCATCTCACAGAGTTGAACCTTTCTTTTGATTGAGCAGCTTTGAAACCCTCTTTTTGTAGAATTTGCATGTGAACATTTGAAGCGCTTTGAGGCCTGTGGAGCAAAAGGAAATATCTCCACCTAAAAACTAGACAGAAGCATTCTGACAAACTTCTTTGTGATGTGTGCATTCATCTCACAGAGTTGATCCTTACTTTTCATTGAGCAGTTTTGAAACACTCTTTTTGTAGAATCTGCAGGTGGATATTTGGAGGGCTTTGAGGCCTCTGGTGGATAACGAAATATCTTCACATAATAACTAGACAGAAGAATTCTCACAAACTTCTTTGTAATGTGAGCATTCGTCTCACAGAGTTGAACTGTTCTTTTGACTGGGCAGCTTTGAAAGAGTACTTTTATCAAATCTGCAAGTGGACATTTGGATCGCTTTGAGGCCTCTGGTGGAAAAGGAAATAGCTTCACAATAAAACTGGAGAGAAGCGTTCTGACAAACTTCTTTGTGATGTGTACATTCATCTCACAGAGTTGAACCTTGCTTTTCATTGAGCAGTTTTGAAACACACTTTTTGTAGAATTTGAAAGTGGACCTTTGGATTGCTTGGAGGCCTATGGTGGAAAAGGAAATATCTTCACATAAAGACTAGACAGAAGCATTGTGACAAACTCCTTTGTGATGTGTGCATTCAACTCACAGAGTTGAACCTTTCTTTTGACTGAGCAACTTTGAAACACTCTCTCTGTAGAATCTCCCAGTGGATATTTGCAGTGGCTTGAGGCCTCTGACGGAAAAGGAAATATCTTCACATAACAAGTAGACAGAAGCACTCAGACAAACTTTTTTGTGATGTGTGCATTCTTCTCACAGAGTTGAACCTTAATTTTCATTGAGCAGTTTTGAAACACTCTTTTTGTAGAATCTGCAAGTAGTCATTTGGAGCGCTTTGAGGCCTTTGTTGGAAAACGAAATGTCTTCATATAATAACTAGACAGAAGCATTCTGAGAAACTTATTTGTGATATCTGCATTCATCTCACAGAGTTGAATCTTTCCTTTGATTCAGCAGCTTTGAAACACTCTTTTCATAGAATCTGCTAGTGGACATTTGGAGCGCTTCGAGGCCTATGGTGGAAAAGGCAATATCTTCACATAAAAACTAGACAGAAGCCTTCTGACAAACTTCTTTGTGATGTGTGAATTTATTTCATAGATTTCAACTTTCTTGTGATTGAGCAGTTGTGAAACACTCTTTTTGTAGAATCTGCAAGTGGACATTTGGAACGCTATGAAGCCTAAGGTGGAAAAGGAAATATCTTCACATAAAAATTAGACAGACGCATTTTGACAAACTTCTTCGAGATGTGTGCATTCATCTCACAGAGTTGAACCTTTCTTTTGATTAAGCAATCTTGAAACACTCTTTTTGTAGAATCTGCAAGTGGATATTTGTTGTGCTTTGAGGCCTACGGTGGAAAAGGAAATATCTTCAAATAAAAACTTGACAGAAGCACTCTGAGAGCCTCCTTTGGGCTGTGTGCATTTCTCTCTCAGACTTGACCCTTTCTTTTGATTGAGCATCTTTGAAAGACCACTTTTGTAATAAATGCAAGTGGACATTCGAAGTGCTTTGAGGCCTATGGTGGAAAAGAAAATATCTTCACATCAGAAGGAGACAGAAGCATTCTGACCAATTTCTTTGTGGTGTGTGCATTAATCTCACAGAGTTAAACCTTACTTTCCATTGAGCCATTTTGAAACACTTTTCGTAGAATCTGCAAGTGGACATTTGAAGCGCTTGGAGGCCTAGGGTCGAAAAAGAAATATATTCACATACAAACTAGATGGAAGCCTTCTGACAAACTTCTTTCTGATGTGTGCATTCATCTCACAGAGTTGAACCTTTCTTTTGATTGAGCAGCTTTGAAACCCTCTTTTTGTAGAATTTGCATGTGAACATTTGAAGCGCTTTGAGGCCTGTGGAGCAAAAGGAAATATCTCCACCTAAAAACTAGACAGAAGCATTCTGACAAACTTCTTTGTGATGTGTGCATTCATCTCACAGAGTTGATCCTTACTTTTCATTGAGCAGTTTTGAAACACTCTTTTTGTAGAATCTGCAGGTGGATATTTGGAGGGCTTTGAGGCCTCTGGTGGATAACGAAATATCTTCACATAATAACTAGACAGAAGAATTCTCACAAACTTCTTTGTAATGTGAGCATTCGTCTCACAGAGTTGAACTGTTCTTTTGACTGGGCAGCTTTGAAAGAGTACTTTTATCAAATCTGCAAGTGGACATTTGGATCGCTTTGAGGCCTCTGGTGGAAAAGGAAATAGCTTCACAATAAAACTGGAGAGAAGCGTTCTGACAAACTTCTTTGTGATGTGTACATTCATCTCACAGAGTTGAACCTTGCTTTTCATTGAGCAGTTTTGAAACACACTTTTTGTAGAATTTGAAAGTGGACCTTTGGATTGCTTGGAGGCCTATGGTGGAAAAGGAAATATCTTCACATAAAGACTAGACAGAAGCATTGTGACAAACTCCTTTGTGATGTGTGCATTCAACTCACAGAGTTGAACCTTTCTTTTGACTGAGCAACTTTGAAACACTCTCTCTGTAGAATCTCCCAGTGGATATTTGCAGTGGCTTGAGGCCTCTGACGGAAAAGGAAATATCTTCACATAACAAGTAGACAGAAGCACTCAGACAAACTTTTTTGTGATGTGTGCATTCTTCTCACAGAGTTGAACCTTAATTTTCATTGAGCAGTTTTGAAACACTCTTTTTGTAGAATCTGCAAGTAGTCATTTGGAGCGCTTTGAGGCCTTTGTTGGAAAACGAAATGTCTTCATATAATAACTAGACAGAAGCATTCTGAGAAACTTATTTGTGATATCTGCATTCATCTCACAGAGTTGAATCTTTCCTTTGATTCAGCAGCTTTGAAACACTCTTTTCGTAGAATCTGCTAGTGGACATTTGGAGCGCTTCGAGGCCTATGGTGGAAAAGGCAATATCTTCACATAAAAACTAGACAGAAGCCTTCTGACAAACTTCTTTGTGATGTGTGAATTTATTTCATAGATTTCAACTTTCTTGTGATTGAGCAGTTGTGAAACACTCTTTTTGTAGAATCTGCAAGTGGACATTTGGAACGCTATGAAGCCTAAGGTGGAAAAGGAAATATCTTCACATAAAAATTAGACAGACGCATTTTGACAAACTTCTTCGAGATGTGTGCATTCATCTCACAGAGTTGAACCTTTCTTTTGATTAAGCAATCTTGAAACACTCTTTTTGTAGAATCTGCAAGTGGATATTTGTTGTGCTTTGAGGCCTACGGTGGAAAAGGAAATATCTTCAAATAAAAACTTGACAGAAGCACTCTGAGAGCCTCCTTTGGGCTGTGTGCATTTCTCTCTCAGACTTGACCCTTTCTTTTGATTGAGCATCTTTGAAAGACCACTTTTGTAATAAATGCAAGTGGACATTCGAAGTGCTTTGAGGCCTATGGTGGAAAAGAAAATATCTTCACATCAGAAGGAGACAGAAGCATTCTGACCAATTTCTTTGTGGTGTGTGCATTAATCTCACAGAGTTAAACCTTACTTTCCATTGAGCCATTTTGAAACACTTTTCGTAGAATCTGCAAGTGGACATTTGAAGCGCTTGGAGGCCTAGGGTCGAAAAAGAAATATATTCACATACAAACTAGATGGAAGCCTTCTGACAAACTTCTTTCTGATGTGTGCATTCATCTCACAGAGTTGAACCTTTCTTTTGATTGAGCAGCTTTGAAACCCTCTTTTTGTAGAATTTGCCTGTGAACATTTGAAGCGCTTTGAGGCCTGTGGAGCAAAAGGAAATATCTCCACCTAAAAACTAGACAGAAGCATTCTGACAAACTTCTTTGTGATGTGTGCATTCATCTCACAGAGTTGATCCTTACTTTTCATTGAGCAGTTTTGAAACACTCTTTTTGTAGAATCTGCAGGTGGATATTTGGAGGGCTTTGAGGCCTCTGGTGGATAACGAAATATCTTCACATAATAACTAGACAGAAGAAGTCTCACAAACTTCTTTGTAATGTGAGCATTCGTCTCACAGAGTTGAACTGTTCTTTTGACTGGGCAGCTTTGAAAGAGTACTTTTATCAAATCTGCAAGTGGACATTTGGATCGCTTTGAGGCCTCTGGTGGAAAAGGAAATAGCTTCACAATAAAACTGGAGAGAAGCGTTCTGACAAACTTCTTTGTGATGTGTACATTCATCTCACAGAGTTGAACCTTGCTTTTCATTGAGCAGTTTTGAAACACACTTTTTGTAGAATTTGAAAGTGGACCTTTGGATTGCTTGGAGGCCTATGGTGGAAAAGGAAATATCTTCACATAAAGACTAGACAGAAGCATTGTGACAAACTCCTTTGTGATGTGTGCATTCAACTCACAGAGTTGAACCTTTCTTTTGACTGAGCAACTTTGAAACACTCTCTCTGTAGAATCTCCCAGTGGATATTTGCAGTGGCTTGAGGCCTCTGACGGAAAAGGAAATATCTTCACATAACAAGTAGACAGAAGCACTCAGACAAACTTTTTTGTGATGTGTGCATTCTTCTCACAGAGTTGAACCTTAATTTTCATTGAGCAGTTTTGAAACACTCTTTTTGTAGAATCTGCAAGTAGTCATTTGGAGCGCTTTGAGGCCTTTGTTGGAAAACGAAATGTCTTCATATAATAACTAGACAGAAGCATTCTGAGAAACTTATTTGTGATATCTGCATTCATCTCACAGAGTTGAATCTTTCCTTTGATTCAGCAGCTTTGAAACAGTCTTTTCGTAGAATCTGCTAGTGGACATTTGGAGCGCTTCGAGGCCTATGGTGGAAAAGGCAATATCTTCACATAAAAACTAGACAGAAGCCTTCTGACAAACTTCTTTGTGATGTGTGAATTTATTTCATAGATTTCAACTTTCTTGTGATTGAGCAGTTGTGAAACACTCTTTTTGTAGAATCTGCAAGTGGACATTTGGAACGCTATGAAGCCTAAGGTGGAAAAGGAAATATCTTCACATAAAAATTAGACAGACGCATTTTGACAAACTTCTTCGAGATGTGTGCATTCATCTCACAGAGTTGAACCTTTCTTTTGATTAAGCAATCTTGAAACACTCTTTCTGTAGAATCTGCAAGTGGATATTTGTTGTGCTTTGAGGCCTACGGTGGAAAAGGAAATATCTTCAAATAAAAACTTGACAGAAGCACTCTGAGAGCCTCCTTTAGGCTGTGTGCATTTCTCTCTCAGACTTGACCCTTTCTTTTGATTGAGCATCTTTGAAAGACCACTTTTGTAATAAATGCAAGTGGACATTCGAAGTGCTTTGAGGCCTGTGGTGGAAAAGAAAATATCTTCACATCAGAAGGAGACAGAAGCATTCTGACCAATTTCTTTGTGGTGTGTGCATTAATCTCACAGAGTTAAACCTTACTTTCCATTGAGCCATTTTGAAACACTTTTCGTAGAATCTGCAAGTGGACATTTGAAGCGCTTGGAGGCCTAGGGTCGAAAAAGAAATATAGTCACATACAAACTAGATGGAAGCCTTCTGACAAACTTCTTTCTGATGTGTGCATTCATCTCACAGAGTTGAACCTTTCTTTTGATTGAGCAGCTTTGAAACCCTCTTTTTGTAGAATTTGCATGTGAACATTTGAAGCGCTTTGAGGCCTGTGGAGCAAAAGGAAATATCTCCACCTAAAAACTAGACAGAAGCATTCTGACAAACTTCTTTGTGATGTGTGCATTCATCTCACAGAGTTGATCCTTACTTTTCATTGAGCAGTTTTGAAACACTCTTTTTGTAGAATCTGCAGGTGGATATTTGGAGGGCTTTGAGGCCTCTGGTGGATAACGAAATATCTTCACATAATAACTAGACAGAAGAATTCTCACAAACTTCTTTGTAATGTGAGCATTCGTCTCACAGAGTTGAACTGTTCTTTTGACTGGGCAGCTTTGAAAGAGTACTTTTATCAAATCTGCAAGTGGACATTTGGATCGCTTTGAGGCCTCTGGTGGAAAAGGAAATAGCTTCACAATAAAACTGGAGAGAAGCGTTCTGACAAACTTCTTTGTGATGTGTACATTCATCTCACAGAGTTGAACCTTGCTTTTCATTGAGCAGTTTTGAAACACACTTTTTGTAGAATTTGAAAGTGGACCTTTGGATTGCTTGGAGGCCTATGGTGGAAAAGGAAATATCTTCACATAAAGACTAGACAGAAGCATTGTGACAAACTCCTTTGTGATGTGTGCATTCAACTCACAGAGTTGAACCTTTCTTTTGACTGAGCAACTTTGAAACACTCTCTCTGTAGAATCTCCCAGTGGATATTTGCAGTGGCTTGAGGCCTCTGACGGAAAAGGAAATATCTTCACATAACAAGTAGACAGAAGCACTCAGACAAACTTTTTTGTGATGTGTGCATTCTTCTCACAGAGTTGAACCTTAATTTTCATTGAGCAGTTTTGAAACACTCTTTTTGTAGAATCTGCAAGTAGTCATTTGGAGCGCTTTGAGGCCTTTGTTGGAAAACGAAATGTCTTCATATAATAACTAGACAGAAGCATTCTGAGAAACTTATTTGTGATATCTGCATTCATCTCACAGAGTTGAATCTTTCCTTTGATTCAGCAGCTTTGAAACACTCTTTTCATAGAATCTGCTAGTGGACATTTGGAGCGCTTCGAGGCCTATGGTGGAAAAGGCAATATCTTCACATAAAAACTAGACAGAAGCCTTCTGACAAACTTCTTTGTGATGTGTGAATTTATTTCATAGATTTCAACTTTCTTGTGATTGAGCAGTTGTGAAACACTCTTTTTGTAGAATCTGCAAGTGGACATTTGGAACGCTATGAAGCCTAAGGTGGAAAAGGAAATATCTTCACATAAAAATTAGACAGACGCATTTTGACAAACTTCTTCGAGATGTGTGCATTCATCTCACAGAGTTGAACCTTTCTTTTGATTAAGCAATCTTGAAACACTCTTTTTGTAGAATCTGCAAGTGGATATTTGTTGTGCTTTGAGGCCTACGGTGGAAAAGGAAATATCTTCAAATAAAAACTTGACAGAAGCACTCTGAGAGCCTCCTTTGGGCTGTGTGCATTTCTCTCTCAGACTTGACCCTTTCTTTTGATTGAGCATCTTTGAAAGACCACTTTTGTAATAAATGCAAGTGGACATTCGAAGTGCTTTGAGGCCTATGGTGGAAAAGAAAATATCTTCACATCAGAAGGAGACAGAAGCATTCTGACCAATTTCTTTGTGGTGTGTGCATTAATCTCACAGAGTTAAACCTTACTTTCCATTGAGCCATTTTGAAACACTTTTCGTAGAATCTGCAAGTGGACATTTGAAGCGCTTGGAGGCCTAGGGTCGAAAAAGAAATATATTCACATACAAACTAGATGGAAGCCTTCTGACAAACTTCTTTCTGATGTGTGCATTCATCTCACAGAGTTGAACCTTTCTTTTGATTGAGCAGCTTTGAAACCCTCTTTTTGTAGAATTTGCATGTGAACATTTGAAGCGCTTTGAGGCCTGTGGAGCAAAAGGAAATATCTCCACCTAAAAACTAGACAGAAGCATTCTGACAAACTTCTTTGTGATGTGTGCATTCATCTCACAGAGTTGATCCTTACTTTTCATTGAGCAGTTTTGAAACACTCTTTTTGTAGAATCTGCAGGTGGATATTTGGAGGGCTTTGAGGCCTCTGGTGGATAACGAAATATCTTCACATAATAACTAGACAGAAGAATTCTCACAAACTTCTTTGTAATGTGAGCATTCGTCTCACAGAGTTGAACTGTTCTTTTGACTGGGCAGCTTTGAAAGAGTACTTTTATCAAATCTGCAAGTGGACATTTGGATCGCTTTGAGGCCTCTGGTGGAAAAGGAAATAGCTTCACAATAAAACTGGAGAGAAGCGTTCTGACAAACTTCTTTGTGATGTGTACATTCATCTCACAGAGTTGAACCTTGCTTTTCATTGAGCAGTTTTGAAACACACTTTTTGTAGAATTTGAAAGTGGACCTTTGGATTGCTTGGAGGCCTATGGTGGAAAAGGAAATATCTTCACATAAAGACTAGACAGAAGCATTGTGACAAACTCCTTTGTGATGTGTGCATTCAACTCACAGAGTTGAACCTTTCTTTTGACTGAGCAACTTTGAAACACTCTCTCTGTAGAATCTCCCAGTGGATATTTGCAGTGGCTTGAGGCCTCTGACGGAAAAGGAAATATCTTCACATAACAAGTAGACAGAAGCACTCAGACAAACTTTTTTGTGATGTGTGCATTCTTCTCACAGAGTTGAACCTTAATTTTCATTGAGCAGTTTTGAAACACTCTTTTTGTAGAATCTGCAAGTAGTCATTTGGAGCGCTTTGAGGCCTTTGTTGGAAAACGAAATGTCTTCATATAATAACTAGACAGAAGCATTCTGAGAAACTTATTTGTGATATCTGCATTCATCTCACAGAGTTGAATCTTTCCTTTGATTCAGCAGCTTTGAAACACTCTTTTCGTAGAATCTGCTAGTGGACATTTGGAGCGATTTGAGGCCTATGGTGGAAAAGGCAATATCTTCACATAAAAACTAGACAGAAGCCTTCTGACAAACTTCTTTGTGATGTGTGAATTTATTTCATAGATTTCAACTTTCTTGTGATTGAGCAGTTGTGAAACACTCTTTTTGTAGAATCTGCAAGTGGACATTTGGAACGCTATGAAGCCTAAGGTGGAAAAGGAAATATCTTCACATAAAAATTAGACAGACGCATTTTGACAAACTTCTTCGAGATGTGTGCATTCATCTCACAGAGTTGAACCTTTCTTTTGATTAAGCAATCTTGAAACACTCTTTCTGTAGAATCTGCAAGTGGATATTTGTTGTGCTTTGAGGCCTACGGTGGAAAAGGAAATATCTTCAAATAAAAACTTGACAGAAGCACTCTGAGAGCCTCCTTTAGGCTGTGTGCATTTATCTCTCAGACTTGACCCTTTCTTTTGATTGAGCATCTTTGAAAGACCACTTTTGTAATAAATGCAAGTGGACATTCGAAGTGCTTTGAGGCCTGTGGTGGAAAAGAAAATATCTTCACATCAGAAGGAGACAGAAGCATTCTGACCAATTTCTTTGTGGTGTGTGCATTAATCTCACAGAGTTAAACCTTACTTTCCATTGAGCCATTTTGAAACACTTTTCGTAGAATCTGCAAGTGGACATTTGAAGCGCTTGGAGGCCTAGGGTCGAAAAAGAAATATAGTCACATACAAACTAGATGGAAGCCTTCTGACAAACTTCTTTCTGATGTGTGCATTCATCTCACAGAGTTGAACCTTTCTTTTGATTGAGCAGCTTTGAAACCCTCTTTTTGTAGAATTTGCATGTGAACATTTGAAGCGCTTTGAGGCCTGTGGAGCAAAAGGAAATATCTCCACCTAAAAACTAGACAGAAGCATTCTGACAAACTTCTTTGTGATGTGTGCATTCATCTCACAGAGTTGATCCTTACTTTTCATTGAGCAGTTTTGAAACACTCTTTTTGTAGAATCTGCAGGTGGATATTTGGAGGGCTTTGAGGCCTCTGGTGGATAACGAAATATCTTCACATAATAACTAGACAGAAGAATTCTCACAAACTTCTTTGTAATGTGAGCATTCGTCTCACAGAGTTGAACTGTTCTTTTGACTGCGCAGCTTTGAAAGAGTACTTTTATCAAATCTGCAAGTGGACATTTGGATCGCTTTGAGGCCTCTGGTGGAAAAGGAAATAGCTTCACAATAAAACTGGAGAGAAGCGTTCTGACAAACTTCTTTGTGATGTGTACATTCATCTCACAGAGTTGAACCTTGCTTTTCATTGAGCAGTTTTGAAACACACTTTTTGTAGAATTTGAAAGTGGACCTTTGGATTGCTTGGAGGCCTATGGTGGAAAAGGAAATATCTTCACATAAAGACTAGACAGAAGCATTGTGACAAACTCCTTTGTGATGTGTGCATTCAACTCACAGAGTTGAACCTTTCTTTTGACTGAGCAACTTTGAAACACTCTCTCTGTAGAATCTCCCAGTGGATATTTGCAGTGGCTTGAGGCCTCTGACGGAAAAGGAAATATCTTCACATAACAAGTAGACAGAAGCACTCAGACAAACTTTTTTGTGATGTGTGCATTCTTCTCACAGAGTTGAACCTTAATTTTCATTGAGCAGTTTTGAAACACTCTTTTTGTAGAATCTGCAAGTAGTCATTTGGAGCGCTTTGAGGCCTTTGTTGGAAAACGAAATGTCTTCATATAATAACTAGACAGAAGCATTCTGAGAAACTTATTTGTGATATCTGCATTCATCTCACAGAGTTGAATCTTTCCTTTGATTCAGCAGCTTTGAAACACTCTTTTCGTAGAATCTGCTAGTGGACATTTGGAGCGCTTTGAGGCCTATGGTGGAAAAGGCAATATCTTCACATAAAAACTAGACAGAAGCCTTCTGACAAACTTCTTTGTGATGTGTGAATTTATTTCATAGATTTCAACTTTCTTGTGATTGAGCAGTTGTGAAACACTCTTTTTGTAGAATCTGCAAGTGGACATTTGGAACGCTATGAAGCCTAAGGTGGAAAAGGAAATATCTTCACATAAAAATTAGACAGACGCATTTTGACAAACTTCTTCGAGATGTGTGCATTCATCTCACAGAGTTGAACCTTTCTTTTGATTAAGCAATCTTGAAACACTCTTTTTGTAGAATCTGCAAGTGGATATTTGTTGTGCTTTGAGGCCTACGGTGGAAAAGGAAATATCTTCAAATAAAAACTTGACAGAAGCACTCTGAGAGCCTCCTTTGGGCTGTGTGCATTTCTCTCTCAGACTTGACCCTTTCTTTTGATTGAGCATCTTTGAAAGACCACTTTTGTAATAAATGCAAGTGGACATTCGAAGTGCTTTGAGGCCTATGGTGGAAAAGAAAATATCTTCACATCAGAAGGAGACAGAAGCATTCTGACCAATTTCTTTGTGGTGTGTGCATTAATCTCACAGAGTTAAACCTTACTTTCCATTGAGCCATTTTGAAACACTTTTCGTAGAATCTGCAAGTGGACATTTGAAGCGCTTGGAGGCCTAGGGTCGAAAAAGAAATATATTCACATACAAACTAGATGGAAGCCTTCTGACAAACTTCTTTCTGATGTGTGCATTCATCTCACAGAGTTGAACCTTTCTTTTGATTGAGCAGCTTTGAAACCCTCTTTTTGTAGAATTTGCCTGTGAACATTTGAAGCGCTTTGAGGCCTGTGGAGCAAAAGGAAATATCTCCACCTAAAAACTAGACAGAAGCATTCTGACAAACTTCTTTGTGATGTGTGCATTCATCTCACAGAGTTGATCCTTACTTTTCATTGAGCAGTTTTGAAACACTCTTTTTGTAGAATCTGCAGGTGGATATTTGGAGGGCTTTGAGGCCTCTGGTGGATAACGAAATATCTTCACATAATAACTAGACAGAAGAATTCTCACAAACTTCTTTGTAATGTGAGCATTCGTCTCACAGAGTTGAACTGTTCTTTTGACTGGGCAGCTTTGAAAGAGTACTTTTATCAAATCTGCAAGTGGACATTTGGATCGCTTTGAGGCCTCTGGTGGAAAAGGAAATAGCTTCACAATAAAACTGGAGAGAAGCGTTCTGACAAACTTCTTTGTGATGTGTACATTCATCTCACAGAGTTGAACCTTGCTTTTCATTGAGCAGTTTTGAAACACACTTTTTGTAGAATTTGAAAGTGGACCTTTGGATTGCTTGGAGGCCTATGGTGGAAAAGGAAATATCTTCACATAAAGACTAGACAGAAGCATTGTGACAAACTCCTTTGTGATGTGTGCATTCAACTCACAGAGTTGAACCTTTCTTTTGACTGAGCAACTTTGAAACACTCTCTCTGTAGAATCTCCCAGTGGATATTTGCAGTGGCTTGAGGCCTCTGACGGAAAAGGAAATATCTTCACATAACAAGTAGACAGAAGCACTCAGACAAACTTTTTTGTGATGTGTGCATTCTTCTCACAGAGTTGAACCTTAATTTTCATTGAGCAGTTTTGAAACACTCTTTTTGTAGAATCTGCAAGTAGTCATTTGGAGCGCTTTGAGGCCTTTGTTGGAAAACGAAATGTCTTCATATAATAACTAGACAGAAGCATTCTGAGAAACTTATTTGTGATATCTGCATTCATCTCACAGAGTTGAATCTTTCCTTTGATTCAGCAGCTTTGAAACACTCTTTTCGTAGAATCTGCTAGTGGACATTTGGAGCGCTTTGAGGCCTATGGTGGAAAAGGCAATATCTTCACATAAAAACTAGACAGAAGCCTTCTGACAAACTTCTTTGTGATGTGTGAATTTATTTCATAGATTTCAACTTTCTTGTGATTGAGCAGTTGTGAAACACTCTTTTTGTAGAATCTGCAAGTGGACATTTGGAACGCTATGAAGCCTAAGGTGGAAAAGGAAATATCTTCACATAAAAATTAGACAGACGCATTTTGACAAACTTCTTCGAGATGTGTGCATTCATCTCACAGAGTTGAACCTTTCTTTTGATTAAGCAATCTTGAAACACTCTTTTTGTAGAATCTGCAAGTGGATATTTGTTGTGCTTTGAGGCCTACGGTGGAAAAGGAAATATCTTCAAATAAAAACTTGACAGAAGCACTCTGAGAGCCTCCTTTGGGCTGTGTGCATTTCTCTCTCAGACTTGACCCTTTCTTTTGATTGAGCATCTTTGAAAGACCACTTTTGTAATAAATGCAAGTGGACATTCGAAGTGCTTTGAGGCCTGTGGTGGAAAAGAAAATATCTTCACATCAGAAGGAGACAGAAGCATTCTGACCAATTTCTTTGTGGTGTGTGCATTAATCTCACAGAGTTAAACCTTACTTTCCATTGAGCCATTTTGAAACACTTTTCGTAGAATCTGCAAGTGGACATTTGAAGCGCTTGGAGGCCTAGGGTCGAAAAAGAAATATATTCACATACAAACTAGATGGAAGCCTTCTGACAAACTTCTTTCTGATGTGTGCATTCATCTCACAGAGTTGAACCTTTCTTTTGATTGAGCAGCTTTGAAACCCTCTTTTTGTAGAATTTGCATGTGAACATTTGAAGCGCTTTGAGGCCTGTGGAGCAAAAGGAAATATCTCCACCTAAAAACTAGACAGAAGCATTCTGACAAACTTCTTTGTGATGTGTGCATTCATCTCACAGAGTTGATCCTTACTTTTCATTGAGCAGTTTTGAAACACTCTTTTTGTAGAATCTGCAGGTGGATATTTGGAGGGCTTTGAGGCCTCTGGTGGATAACGAAATATCTTCACATAATAACTAGACAGAAGAAGTCTCACAAACTTCTTTGTAATGTGAGCATTCGTCTCACAGAGTTGAACTGTTCTTTTGACTGCGCAGCTTTGAAAGAGTACTTTTATCAAATCTGCAAGTGGACATTTGGATCGCTTTGAGGCCTCTGGTGGAAAAGGAAATAGCTTCACAATAAAACTGGAGAGAAGCGTTCTGACAAACTTCTTTGTGATGTGTACATTCATCTCACAGAGTTGAACCTTGCTTTTCATTGAGCAGTTTTGAAACACACTTTTTGTAGAATTTGAAAGTGGACCTTTGGATTGCTTGGAGGCCTATGGTGGAAAAGGAAATATCTTCACATAAAGACTAGACAGAAGCATTGTGACAAACTCCTTTGTGATGTGTGCATTCAACTCACAGAGTTGAACCTTTCTTTTGACTGAGCAACTTTGAAACACTCTCTCTGTAGAATCTCCCAGTGGATATTTGCAGTGGCTTGAGGCCTCTGACGGAAAAGGAAATATCTTCACATAACAAGTAGACAGAAGCACTCAGACAAACTTTTTTGTGATGTGTGCATTCTTCTCACAGAGTTGAACCTTAATTTTCATTGAGCAGTTTTGAAACACTCTTTTTGTAGAATCTGCAAGTAGTCATTTGGAGCGCTTTGAGGCCTTTGTTGGAAAACGAAATGTCTTCATATAATAACTAGACAGAAGCATTCTGAGAAACTTATTTGTGATATCTGCATTCATCTCACAGAGTTGAATCTTTCCTTTGATTCAGCAGCTTTGAAACACTCTTTTCGTAGAATCTGCTAGTGGACATTTGGAGCGCTTCGAGGCCTATGGTGGAAAAGGCAATATCTTCACATAAAAACTAGACAGAAGCCTTCTGACAAACTTCTTTGTGATGTGTGAATTTATTTCATAGATTTCAACTTTCTTGTGATTGAGCAGTTGTGAAACACTCTTTTTGTAGAATCTGCAAGTGGACATTTGGAACGCTATGAAGCCTAAGGTGGAAAAGGAAATATCTTCACATAAAAATTAGACAGACGCATTTTGACAAACTTCTTCGAGATGTGTGCATTCATCTCACAGAGTTGAACCTTTCTTTTGATTAAGCAATCTTGAAACACTCTTTTTGTAGAATCTGCAAGTGGATATTTGTTGTGCTTTGAGGCCTACGGTGGAAAAGGAAATATCTTCAAATAAAAACTTGACAGAAGCACTCTGAGAGCCTCCTTTGGGCTGTGTGCATTTCTCTCTCAGACTTGACCCTTTCTTTTGATTGAGCATCTTTGAAAGACCACTTTTGTAATAAATGCAAGTGGACATTCGAAGTGCTTTGAGGCCTATGGTGGAAAAGAAAATATCTTCACATCAGAAGGAGACAGAAGCATTCTGACCAATTTCTTTGTGGTGTGTGCATTAATCTCACAGAGTTAAACCTTACTTTCCATTGAGCCATTTTGAAACACTTTTCGTAGAATCTGCAAGTGGACATTTGAAGCGCTTGGAGGCCTAGGGTCGAAAAAGAAATATATTCACATACAAACTAGATGGAAGCCTTCTGACAAACTTCTTTCTGATGTGTGCATTCATCTCACAGAGTTGAACCTTTCTTTTGATTGAGCAGCTTTGAAACCCTCTTTTTGTAGAATTTGCCTGTGAACATTTGAAGCGCTTTGAGGCCTGTGGAGCAAAAGGAAATATCTCCACCTAAAAACTAGACAGAAGCATTCTGACAAACTTCTTTGTGATGTGTGCATTCATCTCACAGAGTTGATCCTTACTTTTCATTGAGCAGTTTTGAAACACTCTTTTTGTAGAATCTGCAGGTGGATATTTGGAGGGCTTTGAGGCCTCTGGTGGATAACGAAATATCTTCACATAATAACTAGACAGAAGAAGTCTCACAAACTTCTTTGTAATGTGAGCATTCGTCTCACAGAGTTGAACTGTTCTTTTGACTGGGCAGCTTTGAAAGAGTACTTTTATCAAATCTGCAAGTGGACATTTGGATCGCTTTGAGGCCTCTGGTGGAAAAGGAAATAGCTTCACAATAAAACTGGAGAGAAGCGTTCTGACAAACTTCTTTGTGATGTGTACATTCATCTCACAGAGTTGAACCTTGCTTTTCATTGAGCAGTTTTGAAACACACTTTTTGTAGAATTTGAAAGTGGACCTTTGGATTGCTTGGAGGCCTATGGTGGAAAAGGAAATATCTTCACATAAAGACTAGACAGAAGCATTGTGACAAACTCCTTTGTGATGTGTGCATTGAACTCACAGAGTTGAACCTTTCTTTTGACTGAGCAACTTTGAAACACTCTCTCTGTAGAATCTCCCAGTGGATATTTGCAGTGGCTTGAGGCCTCTGACGGAAAAGGAAATATCTTCACATAACAAGTAGACAGAAGCACTCAGACAAACTTTTTTGTGATGTGTGCATTCTTCTCACAGAGTTGAACCTTAATTTTCATTGAGCAGTTTTGAAACACTCTTTTTGTAGAATCTGCAAGTAGTCATTTGGAGCGCTTTGAGGCCTTTGTTGGAAAACGAAATGTCTTCATATAATAACTAGACAGAAGCATTCTGAGAAACTTATTTGTGATATCTGCATTCATCTCACAGAGTTGAATCTTTCCTTTGATTCAGCAGCTTTGAAACAGTCTTTTCGTAGAATCTGCTAGTGGACATTTGGAGCGCTTTGAGGCCTATGGTGGAAAAGGCAATATCTTCACATAAAAACTAGACAGAAGCCTTCTGACAAACTTCTTTGTGATGTGTGAATTTATTTCATAGATTTCAACTTTCTTGTGATTGAGCAGTTGTGAAACACTCTTTTTGTAGAATCTGCAAGTGGACATTTGGAACGCTATGAAGCCTAAGGTGGAAAAGGAAATATCTTCACATAAAAATTAGACAGACGCATTTTGACAAACTTCTTCGAGATGTGTGCATTCATCTCACAGAGTTGAACCTTTCTTTTGATTAAGCAATCTTGAAACACTCTTTTTGTAGAATCTGCAAGTGGATATTTGTTGTGCTTTGAGGCCTACGGTGGAAAAGGAAATATCTTCAAATAAAAACTTGACAGAAGCACTCTGAGAGCCTCCTTTGGGCTGTGTGCATTTCTCTCTCAGACTTGACCCTTTCTTTTGATTGAGCATCTTTGAAAGACCACTTTTGTAATAAATGCAAGTGGACATTCGAAGTGCTTTGAGGCCTATGGTGGAAAAGAAAATATCTTCACATCAGAAGGAGACAGAAGCATTCTGACCAATTTCTTTGTGGTGTGTGCATTAATCTCACAGAGTTAAACCTTACTTTCCATTGAGCCATTTTGAAACACTTTTCGTAGAATCTGCAAGTGGACATTTGAAGCGCTTGGAGGCCTAGGGTCGAAAAAGAAATATATTCACATACAAACTAGATGGAAGCCTTCTGACAAACTTCTTTCTGATGTGTGCATTCATCTCACAGAGTTGAACCTTTCTTTTGATTGAGCAGCTTTGAAACCCTCTTTTTGTAGAATTTGCATGTGAACATTTGAAGCGCTTTGAGGCCTGTGGAGCAAAAGGAAATATCTCCACCTAAAAACTAGACAGAAGCATTCTGACAAACTTCTTTGTGATGTGTGCATTCATCTCACAGAGTTGATCCTTACTTTTCATTGAGCAGTTTTGAAACACTCTTTTTGTAGAATCTGCAGGTGGATATTTGGAGGGCTTTGAGGCCTCTGGTGGATAACGAAATATCTTCACATAATAACTAGACAGAAGAATTCTCACAAACTTCTTTGTAATGTGAGCATTCGTCTCACAGAGTTGAACTGTTCTTTTGACTGGGCAGCTTTGAAAGAGTACTTTTATCAAATCTGCAAGTGGACATTTGGATCGCTTTGAGGCCTCTGGTGGAAAAGGAAATAGCTTCACAATAAAACTGGAGAGAAGCGTTCTGACAAACTTCTTTGTGATGTGTACATTCATCTCACAGAGTTGAACCTTGCTTTTCATTGAGCAGTTTTGAAACACACTTTTTGTAGAATTTGAAAGTGGACCTTTGGATTGCTTGGAGGCCTATGGTGGAAAAGGAAATATCTTCACATAAAGACTAGACAGAAGCATTGTGACAAACTCCTTTGTGATGTGTGCATTGAACTCACAGAGTTGAACCTTTCTTTTGACTGAGCAACTTTGAAACACTCTCTCTGTAGAATCTCCCAGTGGATATTTGCAGTGGCTTGAGGCCTCTGACGGAAAAGGAAATATCTTCACATAACAAGTAGACAGAAGCACTCAGACAAACTTTTTTGTGATGTGTGCATTCTTCTCACAGAGTTGAACCTTAATTTTCATTGAGCAGTTTTGAAACACTCTTTTTGTAGAATCTGCAAGTAGTCATTTGGAGCGCTTTGAGGCCTTTGTTGGAAAACGAAATGTCTTCATATAATAACTAGACAGAAGCATTCTGAGAAACTTATTTGTGATATCTGCATTCATCTCACAGAGTTGAATCTTTCCTTTGATTCAGCAGCTTTGAAACACTCTTTTCGTAGAATCTGCTAGTGGACATTTGGAGCGCTTCGAGGCCTATGGTGGAAAAGGCAATATCTTCACATAAAAACTAGACAGAAGCCTTCTGACAAACTTCTTTGTGATGTGTGAATTTATTTCATAGATTTCAACTTTCTTGTGATTGAGCAGTTGTGAAACACTCTTTTTGTAGAATCTGCAAGTGGACATTTGGAACGCTATGAAGCCTAAGGTGGAAAAGGAAATATCTTCACATAAAAATTAGACAGACGCATTTTGACAAACTTCTTCGAGATGTGTGCATTCATCTCACAGAGTTGAACCTTTCTTTTGATTAAGCAATCTTGAAACACTCTTTCTGTAGAATCTGCAAGTGGATATTTGTTGTGCTTTGAGGCCTACGGTGGAAAAGGAAATATCTTCAAATAAAAACTTGACAGAAGCACTCTGAGAGCCTCCTTTAGGCTGTGTGCATTTATCTCTCAGACTTGACCCTTTCTTTTGATTGAGCATCTTTGAAAGACCACTTTTGTAATAAATGCAAGTGGACATTCGAAGTGCTTTGAGGCCTGTGGTGGAAAAGAAAATATCTTCACATCAGAAGGAGACAGAAGCATTCTGACCAATTTCTTTGTGGTGTGTGCATTAATCTCACAGAGTTAAACCTTACTTTCCATTGAGCCATTTTGAAACACTTTTCGTAGAATCTGCAAGTGGACATTTGAAGCGCTTGGAGGCCTAGGGTCGAAAAAGAAATATAGTCACATACAAACTAGATGGAAGCCTTCTGACAAACTTCTTTCTGATGTGTGCATTCATCTCACAGAGTTGAACCTTTCTTTTGATTGAGCAGCTTTGAAACCCTCTTTTTGTAGAATTTGCATGTGAACATTTGAAGCGCTTTGAGGCCTGTGGAGCAAAAGGAAATATCTCCACCTAAAAACTAGACAGAAGCATTCTGACAAACTTCTTTGTGATGTGTGCATTCATCTCACAGAGTTGATCCTTACTTTTCATTGAGCAGTTTTGAAACACTCTTTTTGTAGAATCTGCAGGTGGATATTTGGAGGGCTTTGAGGCCTCTGGTGGATAACGAAATATCTTCACATAATAACTAGACAGAAGAATTCTCACAAACTTCTTTGTAATGTGAGCATTCGTCTCACAGAGTTGAACTGTTCTTTTGACTGGGCAGCTTTGAAAGAGTACTTTTATCAAATCTGCAAGTGGACATTTGGATCGCTTTGAGGCCTCTGGTGGAAAAGGAAATAGCTTCACAATAAAACTGGAGAGAAGCGTTCTGACAAACTTCTTTGTGATGTGTACATTCATCTCACAGAGTTGAACCTTGCTTTTCATTGAGCAGTTTTGAAACACACTTTTTGTAGAATTTGAAAGTGGACCTTTGGATTGCTTGGAGGCCTATGGTGGAAAAGGAAATATCTTCACATAAAGACTAGACAGAAGCATTGTGACAAACTCCTTTGTGATGTGTGCATTCAACTCACAGAGTTGAACCTTTCTTTTGACTGAGCAACTTTGAAACACTCTCTCTGTAGAATCTCCCAGTGGATATTTGCAGTGGCTTGAGGCCTCTGACGGAAAAGGAAATATCTTCACATAACAAGTAGACAGAAGCACTCAGACAAACTTTTTTGTGATGTGTGCATTCTTCTCACAGAGTTGAACCTTAATTTTCATTGAGCAGTTTTGAAACACTCTTTTTGTAGAATCTGCAAGTAGTCATTTGGAGCGCTTTGAGGCCTTTGTTGGAAAACGAAATGTCTTCATATAATAACTAGACAGAAGCATTCTGAGAAACTTATTTGTGATATCTGCATTCATCTCACAGAGTTGAATCTTTCCTTTGATTCAGCAGCTTTGAAACACTCTTTTCATAGAATCTGCTAGTGGACATTTGGAGCGCTTCGAGGCCTATGGTGGAAAAGGCAATATCTTCACATAAAAACTAGACAGAAGCCTTCTGACAAACTTCTTTGTGATGTGTGAATTTATTTCATAGATTTCAACTTTCTTGTGATTGAGCAGTTGTGAAACACTCTTTTTGTAGAATCTGCAAGTGGACATTTGGAACGCTATGAAGCCTAAGGTGGAAAAGGAAATATCTTCACATAAAAATTAGACAGACGCATTTTGACAAACTTCTTCGAGATGTGTGCATTCATCTCACAGAGTTGAACCTTTCTTTTGATTAAGCAATCTTGAAACACTCTTTTTGTAGAATCTGCAAGTGGATATTTGTTGTGCTTTGAGGCCTACGGTGGAAAAGGAAATATCTTCAAATAAAAACTTGACAGAAGCACTCTGAGAGCCTCCTTTGGGCTGTGTGCATTTCTCTCTCAGACTTGACCCTTTCTTTTGATTGAGCATCTTTGAAAGACCACTTTTGTAATAAATGCAAGTGGACATTCGAAGTGCTTTGAGGCCTATGGTGGAAAAGAAAATATCTTCACATCAGAAGGAGACAGAAGCATTCTGACCAATTTCTTTGTGGTGTGTGCATTAATCTCACAGAGTTAAACCTTACTTTCCATTGAGCCATTTTGAAACACTTTTCGTAGAATCTGCAAGTGGACATTTGAAGCGCTTGGAGGCCTAGGGTCGAAAAAGAAATATATTCACATACAAACTAGATGGAAGCCTTCTGACAAACTTCTTTCTGATGTGTGCATTCATCTCACAGAGTTGAACCTTTCTTTTGATTGAGCAGCTTTGAAACCCTCTTTTTGTAGAATTTGCATGTGAACATTTGAAGCGCTTTGAGGCCTGTGGAGCAAAAGGAAATATCTCCACCTAAAAACTAGACAGAAGCATTCTGACAAACTTCTTTGTGATGTGTGCATTCATCTCACAGAGTTGATCCTTACTTTTCATTGAGCAGTTTTGAAACACTCTTTTTGTAGAATCTGCAGGTGGATATTTGGAGGGCTTTGAGGCCTCTGGTGGATAACGAAATATCTTCACATAATAACTAGACAGAAGAATTCTCACAAACTTCTTTGTAATGTGAGCATTCGTCTCACAGAGTTGAACTGTTCTTTTGACTGGGCAGCTTTGAAAGAGTACTTTTATCAAATCTGCAAGTGGACATTTGGATCGCTTTGAGGCCTCTGGTGGAAAAGGAAATAGCTTCACAATAAAACTGGAGAGAAGCGTTCTGACAAACTTCTTTGTGATGTGTACATTCATCTCACAGAGTTGAACCTTGCTTTTCATTGAGCAGTTTTGAAACACACTTTTTGTAGAATTTGAAAGTGGACCTTTGGATTGCTTGGAGGCCTATGGTGGAAAAGGAAATATCTTCACATAAAGACTAGACAGAAGCATTGTGACAAACTCCTTTGTGATGTGTGCATTCAACTCACAGAGTTGAACCTTTCTTTTGACTGAGCAACTTTGAAACACTCTCTCTGTAGAATCTCCCAGTGGATATTTGCAGTGGCTTGAGGCCTCTGACGGAAAAGGAAATATCTTCACATAACAAGTAGACAGAAGCACTCAGACAAACTTTTTTGTGATGTGTGCATTCTTCTCACAGAGTTGAACCTTAATTTTCATTGAGCAGTTTTGAAACACTCTTTTTGTAGAATCTGCAAGTAGTCATTTGGAGCGCTTTGAGGCCTTTGTTGGAAAACGAAATGTCTTCATATAATAACTAGACAGAAGCATTCTGAGAAACTTATTTGTGATATCTGCATTCATCTCACAGAGTTGAATCTTTCCTTTGATTCAGCAGCTTTGAAACACTCTTTTCGTAGAATCTGCTAGTGGACATTTGGAGCGCTTTGAGGCCTATGGTGGAAAAGGCAATATCTTCACATAAAAACTAGACAGAAGCCTTCTGACAAACTTCTTTGTGATGTGTGAATTTATTTCATAGATTTCAACTTTCTTGTGATTGAGCAGTTGTGAAACACTCTTTTTGTAGAATCTGCAAGTGGACATTTGGAACGCTATGAAGCCTAAGGTGGAAAAGGAAATATCTTCACATAAAAATTAGACAGACGCATTTTGACAAACTTCTTCGAGATGTGTGCATTCATCTCACAGAGTTGAACCTTTCTTTTGATTAAGCAATCTTGAAACACTCTTTCTGTAGAATCTGCAAGTGGATATTTGTTGTGCTTTGAGGCCTACGGTGGAAAAGGAAATATCTTCAAATAAAAACTTGACAGAAGCACTCTGAGAGCCTCCTTTAGGCTGTGTGCATTTATCTCTCAGACTTGACCCTTTCTTTTGATTGAGCATCTTTGAAAGACCACTTTTGTAATAAATGCAAGTGGACATTCGAAGTGCTTTGAGGCCTGTGGTGGAAAAGAAAATATCTTCACATCAGAAGGAGACAGAAGCATTCTGACCAATTTCTTTGTGGTGTGTGCATTAATCTCACAGAGTTAAACCTTACTTTCCATTGAGCCATTTTGAAACACTTTTCGTAGAATCTGCAAGTGGACATTTGAAGCGCTTGGAGGCCTAGGGTCGAAAAAGAAATATAGTCACATACAAACTAGATGGAAGCCTTCTGACAAACTTCTTTCTGATGTGTGCATTCATCTCACAGAGTTGAACCTTTCTTTTGATTGAGCAGCTTTGAAACCCTCTTTTTGTAGAATTTGCATGTGAACATTTGAAGCGCTTTGAGGCCTGTGGAGCAAAAGGAAATATCTCCACCTAAAAACTAGACAGAAGCATTCTGACAAACTTCTTTGTGATGTGTGCATTCATCTCACAGAGTTGATCCTTACTTTTCATTGAGCAGTTTTGAAACACTCTTTTTGTAGAATCTGCAGGTGGATATTTGGAGGGCTTTGAGGCCTCTGGTGGATAACGAAATATCTTCACATAATAACTAGACAGAAGAATTCTCACAAACTTCTTTGTAATGTGAGCATTCGTCTCACAGAGTTGAACTGTTCTTTTGACTGCGCAGCTTTGAAAGAGTACTTTTATCAAATCTGCAAGTGGACATTTGGATCGCTTTGAGGCCTCTGGTGGAAAAGGAAATAGCTTCACAATAAAACTGGAGAGAAGCGTTCTGACAAACTTCTTTGTGATGTGTACATTCATCTCACAGAGTTGAACCTTGCTTTTCATTGAGCAGTTTTGAAACACACTTTTTGTAGAATTTGAAAGTGGACCTTTGGATTGCTTGGAGGCCTATGGTGGAAAAGGAAATATCTTCACATAAAGACTAGACAGAAGCATTGTGACAAACTCCTTTGTGATGTGTGCATTCAACTCACAGAGTTGAACCTTTCTTTTGACTGAGCAACTTTGAAACACTCTCTCTGTAGAATCTCCCAGTGGATATTTGCAGTGGCTTGAGGCCTCTGACGGAAAAGGAAATATCTTCACATAACAAGTAGACAGAAGCACTCAGACAAACTTTTTTGTGATGTGTGCATTCTTCTCACAGAGTTGAACCTTAATTTTCATTGAGCAGTTTTGAAACACTCTTTTTGTAGAATCTGCAAGTAGTCATTTGGAGCGCTTTGAGGCCTTTGTTGGAAAACGAAATGTCTTCATATAATAACTAGACAGAAGCATTCTGAGAAACTTATTTGTGATATCTGCATTCATCTCACAGAGTTGAATCTTTCCTTTGATTCAGCAGCTTTGAAACACTCTTTTCGTAGAATCTGCTAGTGGACATTTGGAGCGCTTTGAGGCCTATGGTGGAAAAGGCAATATCTTCACATAAAAACTAGACAGAAGCCTTCTGACAAACTTCTTTGTGATGTGTGAATTTATTTCATAGATTTCAACTTTCTTGTGATTGAGCAGTTGTGAAACACTCTTTTTGTAGAATCTGCAAGTGGACATTTGGAACGCTATGAAGCCTAAGGTGGAAAAGGAAATATCTTCACATAAAAATTAGACAGACGCATTTTGACAAACTTCTTCGAGATGTGTGCATTCATCTCACAGAGTTGAACCTTTCTTTTGATTAAGCAATCTTGAAACACTCTTTTTGTAGAATCTGCAAGTGGATATTTGTTGTGCTTTGAGGCCTACGGTGGAAAAGGAAATATCTTCAAATAAAAACTTGACAGAAGCACTCTGAGAGCCTCCTTTGGGCTGTGTGCATTTCTCTCTCAGACTTGACCCTTTCTTTTGATTGAGCATCTTTGAAAGACCACTTTTGTAATAAATGCAAGTGGACATTCGAAGTGCTTTGAGGCCTATGGTGGAAAAGAAAATATCTTCACATCAGAAGGAGACAGAAGCATTCTGACCAATTTCTTTGTGGTGTGTGCATTAATCTCACAGAGTTAAACCTTACTTTCCATTGAGCCATTTTGAAACACTTTTCGTAGAATCTGCAAGTGGACATTTGAAGCGCTTGGAGGCCTAGGGTCGAAAAAGAAATATATTCACATACAAACTAGATGGAAGCCTTCTGACAAACTTCTTTCTGATGTGTGCATTCATCTCACAGAGTTGAACCTTTCTTTTGATTGAGCAGCTTTGAAACCCTCTTTTTGTAGAATTTGCCTGTGAACATTTGAAGCGCTTTGAGGCCTGTGGAGCAAAAGGAAATATCTCCACCTAAAAACTAGACAGAAGCATTCTGACAAACTTCTTTGTGATGTGTGCATTCATCTCACAGAGTTGATCCTTACTTTTCATTGAGCAGTTTTGAAACACTCTTTTTGTAGAATCTGCAGGTGGATATTTGGAGGGCTTTGAGGCCTCTGGTGGATAACGAAATATCTTCACATAATAACTAGACAGAAGAATTCTCACAAACTTCTTTGTAATGTGAGCATTCGTCTCACAGAGTTGAACTGTTCTTTTGACTGGGCAGCTTTGAAAGAGTACTTTTATCAAATCTGCAAGTGGACATTTGGATCGCTTTGAGGCCTCTGGTGGAAAAGGAAATAGCTTCACAATAAAACTGGAGAGAAGCGTTCTGACAAACTTCTTTGTGATGTGTACATTCATCTCACAGAGTTGAACCTTGCTTTTCATTGAGCAGTTTTGAAACACACTTTTTGTAGAATTTGAAAGTGGACCTTTGGATTGCTTGGAGGCCTATGGTGGAAAAGGAAATATCTTCACATAAAGACTAGACAGAAGCATTGTGACAAACTCCTTTGTGATGTGTGCATTGAACTCACAGAGTTGAACCTTTCTTTTGACTGAGCAACTTTGAAACACTCTCTCTGTAGAATCTCCCAGTGGATATTTGCAGTGGCTTGAGGCCTCTGACGGAAAAGGAAATATCTTCACATAACAAGTAGACAGAAGCACTCAGACAAACTTTTTTGTGATGTGTGCATTCTTCTCACAGAGTTGAACCTTAATTTTCATTGAGCAGTTTTGAAACACTCTTTTTGTAGAATCTGCAAGTAGTCATTTGGAGCGCTTTGAGGCCTTTGTTGGAAAACGAAATGTCTTCATATAATAACTAGACAGAAGCATTCTGAGAAACTTATTTGTGATATCTGCATTCATCTCACAGAGTTGAATCTTTCCTTTGATTCAGCAGCTTTGAAACACTCTTTTCGTAGAATCTGCCAGTGGACATTTGGAGCGCTTTGAGGCCTATGGTGGAAAAGGCAATATCTTCACATAAAAACTAGACAGAAGCCTTCTGACAAACTTCTTTGTGATGTGTGAATTTATTTCATAGATTTCAACTTTCTTGTGATTGAGCAGTTGTGAAACACTCTTTTTGTAGAATCTGCAAGTGGACATTTGGAACGCTATGAAGCCTAAGGTGGAAAAGGAAATATCTTCACATAAAAATTAGACAGACGCATTTTGACAAACTTCTTCGAGATGTGTGCATTCATCTCACAGAGTTGAACCTTTCTTTTGATTAAGCAATCTTGAAACACTCTTTCTGTAGAATCTGCAAGTGGATATTTGTTGTGCTTTGAGGCCTACGGTGGAAAAGGAAATATCTTCAAATAAAAACTTGACAGAAGCACTCTGAGAGCCTCCTTTAGGCTGTGTGCATTTATCTCTCAGACTTGACCCTTTCTTTTGATTGAGCATCTTTGAAAGACCACTTTTGTAATAAATGCAAGTGGACATTCGAAGTGCTTTCAGGCCTGTGGTGGAAAAGAAAATATCTTCACATCAGAAGGAGACAGAAGCATTCTGACCAATTTCTTTGTGGTGTGTGCATTAATCTCACAGAGTTAAACCTTACTTTCCATTGAGCCATTTTGAAACACTTTTCGTAGAATCTGCAAGTGGACATTTGAAGCGCTTGGAGGCCTAGGGTCGAAAAAGAAATATAGTCACATACAAACTAGATGGAAGCCTTCTGACAAACTTCTTTCTGATGTGTGCATTCATCTCACAGAGTTGAACCTTTCTTTTGATTGAGCAGCTTTGAAACCCTCTTTTTGTAGAATTTGCATGTGAACATTTGAAGCGCTTTGAGGCCTGTGGAGCAAAAGGAAATATCTCCACCTAAAAACTAGACAGAAGCATTCTGACAAACTTCTTTGTGATGTGTGCATTCATCTCACAGAGTTGATCCTTACTTTTCATTGAGCAGTTTTGAAACACTCTTTTTGTAGGATCTGCAGGTGGATATTTGGAGGTCTTTGAGGCCTCTGGTGGATAACGAAATATCTTCACATAATAACTAGACAGAAGAATTCTCACAAACTTCTTTGTAATGTGAGCATTCGACTCACAGAGTTGAACTGTTCTTTTGACTGGGCAGCTTTGAAAGAGTACTTTTATAAAATCTGCAAGTGGACATTTGGATCGCTTTGAGGCCTCTGGTGGAAAAGGAAATAGCTTCACAATAAAACTGGAGAGAAGCGTTCTGACAAACTTCTTTGTGATGTGTACATTCATCTCACAGAGTTGAACCTTGCTTTTCATTGAGCAGTTTTGAAACACACTTTTTGTAGAATTTGAAAGTGGACCTTTGGATTGCTTGGAGGCCTATGGTGGAAAAGGAAATATCTTCACATAAAGACTAGACAGAAGCATTGTGACAAACTCCTTTGTGATGTGTGCATTCAACTCACAGAGTTGAACCTTTCTTTTGACTGAGCAACTTTGAAACACTCTCTCTGTAGAATCTCCCAGTGGATATTTGCAGTGGCTTGAGGCCTCTGACGGAAAAGGAAATATCTTCACATAACAAGTAGACAGAAGCACTCAGACAAACTTTTTTGTGATGTGTGCATTCTTCTCACAGAGTTGAACCTTAATTTTCATTGAGCAGTTTTGAAACACTCTTTTTGTAGAATCTGCAAGTAGTCATTTGGAGCGCTTTGAGGCCTTTGTTGGAAAACGAAATGTCTTCATATAATAACTAGACAGAAGCATTCTGAGAAACTTATTTGTGATATCTGCATTCATCTCACAGAGTTGAATCTTTCCTTTGATTCAGCAGCTTTGAAACAGTCTTTTCGTAGAATCTGCTAGTGGACATTTGGAGCGCTTTGAGGCCTATGGTGGAAAAGGCAATATCTTCACATAAAAACTAGACAGAAGCCTTCTGACAAACTTCTTTGTGATGTGTGAATTTATTTCATAGATTTCAACTTTCTTGTGATTGAGCAGTTGTGAAACACTCTTTTTGTAGAATCTGCAAGTGGACATTTGGAACGCTATGAAGCCTAAGGTGGAAAAGGAAATATCTTCACATAAAAATCAGACAGACGCATTTTGACAAACTTCTTCGAGATGTGTGCATTCATCTCACAGAGTTGAACCTTTCTTTTGATTAAGCAATCTTGAAACACTGTTTCTGTAGAATCTGCAAGTGGATATTTGTTGTGCTTTGAGGCCTACGGTGGAAAAGGAAATATCTTCAAATAAAAACTTGACAGAAGCACTCTGAGAGCCTCCTTTGGGCTGTGTGCATTTATCTCTCAGACTTGACCCTTTCTTTTGATTGAGCATCTTTGAAAGACCACTTTTGTAATAAATGCAAGTGGACATTCGAAGTGCTTTGAGGCCTGTGGTGGAAAAGAAAATATCTTCACATCAGAAGGAGACAGAAGCATTCTGACCAATTTCTTTGTGGCGTGTGCATTAATCTCACAGAGTTAAACCTTACTTTCCATTGAGCCATTTTGAAACACTTTTCGTAGAATCTGCAAGTGGACATTTGAAGCGCTTGGAGGCCTAGGGTCGAAAAAGAAATATATTCACATACAAACTAGATGGAAGCCTTCTGACAAACTTCTTTCTGATGTGTGCATTCATCTCACAGAGTTGAACCTTTCTTTTGATTGAGCAGCTTTGAAACCCTCTTTTTGTAGAATTTGCATGTGAACATTTGAAGCGCTTTGAGGCCTGTGGAGCAAAAGGAAATATCTCCACCTAAAAACTAGACAGAAGCATTCTGACAAACTTCTTTGTGATGTGTGCATTCATCTCACAGAGTTGATCCTTACTTTTCATTGAGCAGTTTTGAAACACTCTTTTTGTAGAATCTGCAGGTGGATATTTGGAGGGCTTTGAGGCCTCTGGTGGATAACGAAATATCTTCACATAATAACTAGACAGAAGAATTCTCACAAACTTCTTTGTAATGTGAGCATTCGACTCACAGAGTTGAACTGTTCTTTTGACTGGGCAGCTTTGAAAGAGTACTTTTATCAAATCTGCAAGTGGACATTTGGATCGCTTTGAGGCCTCTGGTGGAAAAGGAAATAGCTTCACAATAAAACTGGAGAGAAGCGTTCTGACAAACTTCTTTGTGATGTGTACATTCATCTCACAGAGTTGAACCTTGCTTTTCATTGAGCAGTTTTGAAACACACTTTTTGTAGAATTTGAAAGTGGACCTTTGGATTGCTTGGAGGCCTATGGTGGAAAAGGAAATATCTTCACATAAAGACTAGACAGAAGCATTGTGACAAACTCCTTTGTGATGTGTGCATTCAACTCACAGAGTTGAACCTTTCTTTTGACTGAGCAACTTTGAAACACTCTCTCTGTAGAATCTCCCAGTGGATATTTGCAGTGGCTTGAGGCCTCTGACGGAAAAGGAAATATCTTCACATAACAAGTAGACAGAAGCACTCAGACAAACTTTTTTGTGATGTGTGCATTCTTCTCACAGAGTTGAACCTTAATTTTCATTGAGCAGTTTTGAAACACTCTTTTTGTAGAATCTGCAAGTAGTCATTTGGAGCGCTTTGAGGCCTTTGTTGGAAAACGAAATGTCTTCATATAATAACTAGACAGAAGCATTCTGAGAAACTTATTTGTGATATCTGCATTCATCTCACAGAGTTGAATCTTTCCTTTGATTCAGCAGCTTTGAAACACTCTTTTCGTAGAATCTGCTAGTGGACATTTGGAGCGCTTCGAGGCCTATGGTGGAAAAGGCAATATCTTCACATAAAAACTAGACAGAAGCCTTCTGACAAACTTCTTTGTGATGTGTGAATTTATTTCATAGATTTCAACTTTCTTGTGATTGAGCAGTTGTGAAACACTCTTTTTGTAGAATCTGCAAGTGGACATTTGGAACGCTATGAAGCCTAAGGTGGAAAAGGAAATATCTTCACATAAAAATTAGACAGACGCATTTTGACAAACTTCTTCGAGATGTGTGCATTCATCTCACAGAGTTGAACCTTTCTTTTGATTAAGCAATCTTGAAACACTCTTTTTGTAGAATCTGCAAGTGGATATTTGTTGTGCTTTGAGACCTACGGTGGAAAAGGAAATATCTTCAAATAAAAACTTGACAGAAGCACTCTGAGAGCCTCCTTTGGGCTGTGTGCATTTCTCTCTCAGACTTGACCCTTTCTTTTGATTGAGCATCTTTGAAAGACCACTTTTGTAATAAATGCAAGTGGACATTCGAAGTGCTTTGAGGCCTATGGTGGAAAAGAAAATATCTTCACATCAGAAGGAGACAGAAGCATTCTGACCAATTTCTTTGTGGTGTGTGCATTAATCTCACAGAGTTAAACCTTACTTTCCATTGAGCCATTTTGAAACACTTTTCGTAGAATCTGCAAGTGGACATTTGAAGCGCTTGGAGGCCTAGGGTCGAAAAAGAAATATATTCACATACAAACTAGATGGAAGCCTTCTGACAAACTTCTTTCTGATGTGTGCATTCATCTCACAGAGTTGAACCTTTCTTTTGATTGAGCAGCTTTGAAACCCTCTTTTTGTAGAATTTGCCTGTGAACATTTGAAGCGCTTTGAGGCCTGTGGAGCAAAAGGAAATATCTCCACCTAAAAACTAGACAGAAGCATTCTGACAAACTTCTTTGTGATGTGTGCATTCATCTCACAGAGTTGATCCTTACTTTTCATTGAGCAGTTTTGAAACACTCTTTTTGTAGAATCTGCAGGTGGATATTTGGAGGGCTTTGAGGCCTCTGGTGGATAACGAAATATCTTCACATAATAACTAGACAGAAGAAGTCTCACAAACTTCTTTGTAATGTGAGCATTCGTCTCACAGAGTTGAACTGTTCTTTTGACTGGGCAGCTTTGAAAGAGTACTTTTATCAAATCTGCAAGTGGACATTTGGATCGCTTTGAGGCCTCTGGTGGAAAAGGAAATAGCTTCACAATAAAACTGGAGAGAAGCGTTCTGACAAACTTCTTTGTGATGTGTACATTCATCTCACAGAGTTGAACCTTGCTTTTCATTGAGCAGTTTTGAAACACACTTTTTGTAGAATTTGAAAGTGGACCTTTGGATTGCTTGGAGGCCTATGGTGGAAAAGGAAATATCTTCACATAAAGACTAGACAGAAGCATTGTGACAAACTCCTTTGTGATGTGTGCATTGAACTCACAGAGTTGAACCTTTCTTTTGACTGAGCAACTTTGAAACACTCTCTCTGTAGAATCTCCCAGTGGATATTTGCAGTGGCTTGAGGCCTCTGACGGAAAAGGAAATATCTTCACATAACAAGTAGACAGAAGCACTCAGACAAACTTTTTTGTGATGTGTGCATTCTTCTCACAGAGTTGAACCTTAATTTTCATTGAGCAGTTTTGAAACACTCTTTTTGTAGAATCTGCAAGTAGTCATTTGGAGCGCTTTGAGGCCTTTGTTGGAAAACGAAATGTCTTCATATAATAACTAGACAGAAGCATTCTGAGAAACTTATTTGTGATATCTGCATTCATCTCACAGAGTTGAATCTTTCCTTTGATTCAGCAGCTTTGAAACAGTCTTTTCGTAGAATCTGCTAGTGGACATTTGGAGCGCTTTGAGGCCTATGGTGGAAAAGGCAATATCTTCACATAAAAACTAGACAGAAGCCTTCTGACAAACTTCTTTGTGATGTGTGAATTTATTTCATAGATTTCAACTTTCTTGTGATTGAGCAGTTGTGAAACACTCTTTTTGTAGAATCTGCAAGTGGACATTTGGAACGCTATGAAGCCTAAGGTGGAAAAGGAAATATCTTCACATAAAAATTAGACAGACGCATTTTGACAAACTTCTTCGAGATGTGTGCATTCATCTCACAGAGTTGAACCTTTCTTTTGATTAAGCAATCTTGAAACACTCTTTTTGTAGAATCTGCAAGTGGATATTTGTTGTGCTTTGAGGCCTACGGTGGAAAAGGAAATATCTTCAAATAAAAACTTGACAGAAGCACTCTGAGAGCCTCCTTTGGGCTGTGTGCATTTCTCTCTCAGACTTGACCCTTTCTTTTGATTGAGCATCTTTGAAAGACCACTTTTGTAATAAATGCAAGTGGACATTCGAAGTGCTTTGAGGCCTATGGTGGAAAAGAAAATATCTTCACATCAGAAGGAGACAGAAGCATTCTGACCAATTTCTTTGTGGTGTGTGCATTAATCTCACAGAGTTAAACCTTACTTTCCATTGAGCCATTTTGAAACACTTTTCGTAGAATCTGCAAGTGGACATTTGAAGCGCTTGGAGGCCTAGGGTCGAAAAAGAAATATATTCACATACAAACTAGATGGAAGCCTTCTGACAAACTTCTTTCTGATGTGTGCATTCATCTCACAGAGTTGAACCTTTCTTTTGATTGAGCAGCTTTGAAACCCTCTTTTTGTAGAATTTGCATGTGAACATTTGAAGCGCTTTGAGGCCTGTGGAGCAAAAGGAAATATCTCCACCTAAAAACTAGACAGAAGCATTCTGACAAACTTCTTTGTGATGTGTGCATTCATCTCACAGAGTTGATCCTTACTTTTCATTGAGCAGTTTTGAAACACTCTTTTTGTAGAATCTGCAGGTGGATATTTGGAGGGCTTTGAGGCCTCTGGTGGATAACGAAATATCTTCACATAATAACTAGACAGAAGAATTCTCACAAACTTCTTTGTAATGTGAGCATTCGTCTCACAGAGTTGAACTGTTCTTTTGACTGGGCAGCTTTGAAAGAGTACTTTTATCAAATCTGCAAGTGGACATTTGGATCGCTTTGAGGCCTCTGGTGGAAAAGGAAATAGCTTCACAATAAAACTGGAGAGAAGCGTTCTGACAAACTTCTTTGTGATGTGTACATTCATCTCACAGAGTTGAACCTTGCTTTTCATTGAGCAGTTTTGAAACACACTTTTTGTAGAATTTGAAAGTGGACCTTTGGATTGCTTGGAGGCCTATGGTGGAAAAGGAAATATCTTCACATAAAGACTAGACAGAAGCATTGTGACAAACTCCTTTGTGATGTGTGCATTGAACTCACAGAGTTGAACCTTTCTTTTGACTGAGCAACTTTGAAACACTCTCTCTGTAGAATCTCCCAGTGGATATTTGCAGTGGCTTGAGGCCTCTGACGGAAAAGGAAATATCTTCACATAACAAGTAGACAGAAGCACTCAGACAAACTTTTTTGTGATGTGTGCATTCTTCTCACAGAGTTGAACCTTAATTTTCATTGAGCAGTTTTGAAACACTCTTTTTGTAGAATCTGCAAGTAGTCATTTGGAGCGCTTTGAGGCCTTTGTTGGAAAACGAAATGTCTTCATATAATAACTAGACAGAAGCATTCTGAGAAACTTATTTGTGATATCTGCATTCATCTCACAGAGTTGAATCTTTCCTTTGATTCAGCAGCTTTGAAACACTCTTTTCGTAGAATCTGCTAGTGGACATTTGGAGCGCTTCGAGGCCTATGGTGGAAAAGGCAATATCTTCACATAAAAACTAGACAGAAGCCTTCTGACAAACTTCTTTGTGATGTGTGAATTTATTTCATAGATTTCAACTTTCTTGTGATTGAGCAGTTGTGAAACACTCTTTTTGTAGAATCTGCAAGTGGACATTTGGAACGCTATGAAGCCTAAGGTGGAAAAGGAAATATCTTCACATAAAAATTAGACAGACGCATTTTGACAAACTTCTTCGAGATGTGTGCATTCATCTCACAGAGTTGAACCTTTCTTTTGATTAAGCAATCTTGAAACACTCTTTTTGTAGAATCTGCAAGTGGATATTTGTTGTGCTTTGAGGCCTACGGTGGAAAAGGAAATATCTTCAAATAAAAACTTGACAGAAGCACTCTGAGAGCCTCCTTTGGGCTGTGTGCATTTCTCTCTCAGACTTGACCCTTTCTTTTGATTGAGCATCTTTGAAAGACCACTTTTGTAATAAATGCAAGTGGACATTCGAAGTGCTTTGAGGCCTATGGTGGAAAAGAAAATATCTTCACATCAGAAGGAGACAGAAGCATTCTGACCAATTTCTTTGTGGTGTGTGCATTAATCTCACAGAGTTAAACCTTACTTTCCATTGAGCCATTTTGAAACACTTTTCGTAGAATCTGCAAGTGGACATTTGAAGCGCTTGGAGGCCTAGGGTCGAAAAAGAAATATATTCACATACAAACTAGATGGAAGCCTTCTGACAAACTTCTTTCTGATGTGTGCACTCATCTCACAGAGTTGAACCTTTCTTTTGATTGAGCAGCTTTGAAACCCTCTTTTTGTAGAATTTGCCTGTGAACATTTGAAGCGCTTTGAGGCCTGTGGAGCAAAAGGAAATATCTCCACCTAAAAACTAGACAGAAGCATTCTGACAAACTTCTTTGTGATGTGTGCATTCATCTCACAGAGTTGATCCTTACTTTTCATTGAGCAGTTTTGAAACACTCTTTTTGTAGAATCTGCAGGTGGATATTTGGAGGGCTTTGAGGCCTCTGGTGGATAACGAAATATCTTCACATAATAACTAGACAGAAGAAGTCTCACAAACTTCTTTGTAATGTGAGCATTCGTCTCACAGAGTTGAACTGTTCTTTTGACTGGGCAGCTTTGAAAGAGTACTTTTATCAAATCTGCAAGTGGACATTTGGATCGCTTTGAGGCCTCTGGTGGAAAAGGAAATAGCTTCACAATAAAACTGGAGAGAAGCGTTCTGACAAACTTCTTTGTGATGTGTACATTCATCTCACAGAGTTGAACCTTGCTTTTCATTGAGCAGTTTTGAAACACACTTTTTGTAGAATTTGAAAGTGGACCTTTGGATTGCTTGGAGGCCTATGGTGGAAAAGGAAATATCTTCACATAAAGACTAGACAGAAGCATTGTGACAAACTCCTTTGTGATGTGTGCATTCAACTCACAGAGTTGAACCTTTCTTTTGACTGAGCAACTTTGAAACACTCTCTCTGTAGAATCTCCCAGTGGATATTTGCAGTGGCTTGAGGCCTCTGACGGAAAAGGAAATATCTTCACATAACAAGTAGACAGAAGCACTCAGACAAACTTTTTTGTGATGTGTGCATTCTTCTCACAGAGTTGAACCTTAATTTTCATTGAGCAGTTTTGAAACACTCTTTTTGTAGAATCTGCAAGTAGTCATTTGGAGCGCTTTGAGGCCTTTGTTGGAAAACGAAATGTCTTCATATAATAACTAGACAGAAGCATTCTGAGAAACTTATTTGTGATATCTGCATTCATCTCACAGAGTTGAATCTTTCCTTTGATTCAGCAGCTTTGAAACACTCTTTTCGTAGAATCTGCTAGTGGACATTTGGAGCGCTTCGAGGCCTATGGTGGAAAAGGCAATATCTTCACATAAAAACTAGACAGAAGCCTTCTGACAAACTTCTTTGTGATGTGTGAATTTATTTCATAGATTTCAACTTTCTTGTGATTGAGCAGTTGTGAAACACTCTTTTTGTAGAATCTGCAAGTGGACATTTGGAACGCTATGAAGCCTAAGGTGGAAAAGGAAATATCTTCACATAAAAATTAGACAGACGCATTTTGACAAACTTCTTCGAGATGTGTGCATTCATCTCACAGAGTTGAACCTTTCTTTTGATTAAGCAATCTTGAAACACTCTTTTTGTAGAATCTGCAAGTGGATATTTGTTGTGCTTTGAGGCCTACGGTGGAAAAGGAAATATCTTCAAATAAAAACTTGACAGAAGCACTCTGAGAGCCTCCTTTGGGCTGTGTGCATTTCTCTCTCAGACTTGACCCTTTCTTTTGATTGAGCATCTTTGAAAGACCACTTTTGTAATAAATGCAAGTGGACATTCGAAGTGCTTTGAGGCCTATGGTGGAAAAGAAAATATCTTCACATCAGAAGGAGACAGAAGCATTCTGACCAATTTCTTTGTGGTGTGTGCATTAATCTCACAGAGTTAAACCTTACTTTCCATTGAGCCATTTTGAAACACTTTTCGTAGAATCTGCAAGTGGACATTTGAAGCGCTTGGAGGCCTAGGGTCGAAAAAGAAATATATTCACATACAAACTAGATGGAAGCCTTCTGACAAACTTCTTTCTGATGTGTGCATTCATCTCACAGAGTTGAACCTTTCTTTTGATTGAGCAGCTTTGAAACCCTCTTTTTGTAGAATTTGCATGTGAACATTTGAAGCGCTTTGAGGCCTGTGGAGCAAAAGGAAA
Organism: Pan paniscus; assembly: GCF_029289425.2. Lineage (NCBI taxonomy): Eukaryota > Metazoa > Chordata > Mammalia > Primates > Hominidae > Pan > Pan paniscus. Next base: position 13,997,360 of record NC_073273.2, read on the forward strand.
TATCTCCACCTAAAAACTAGACAGAAGCATTCTGACAAACTTCTTTGTGATGTGTGCATTCATCTCACAGAGTTGATCCTTACTTTTCATTGAGCAGTTTTGAAACACTCTTTTTGTAGAATCTGCAGGTGGATATTTGGAGGGCTTTGAGGCCTCTGGTGGATAACGAAATATCTTCTCATAATAACTAGACAGAAGAAGTCTCACAAACTTCTTTGTAATGTGAGCATTCGTCTCACAGAGTTGAACTGTTCTTTTGACTGGGCAGCTTTGAAAGAGTACTTTTATCAAATCTGCAAGTGGACATTTGGATCGCTTTGAGGCCTCTGGTGGAAAAGGAAATAGCTTCACAATAAAACTGGAGAGAAGCGTTCTGACAAACTTCTTTGTGATGTGTACATTCATCTCACAGAGTTGAACCTTGCTTTTCATTGAGCAGTTTTGAAACACACTTTTTGTAGAATTTGAAAGTGGACTTTTGGATTGCTTGGAGGCCTATGGTGGAAAAGGAAATATCTTCACATAAAGACTAGACAGAAGCATTGTGACAAACTCCTTTGTGATGTGTGCATTCAACTCACAGAGTTGAACCTTTCTTTTGACTGAGCAACTTTGAAACACTCTCTCTGTAGAATCTCCCAGTGGATATTTGCAGTGGCTTGAGGCCTCTGACGGAAAAGGAAATATCTTCACATAACAAGTAGACAGAAGCACTCAGACAAACTTTTTTGTGATGTGTGCATTCTTCTCACAGAGTTGAACCTTAATATTCATTGAGCAGTTTTGAAACACTCTTTTTGTAGAATCTGCAAGTAGTCATTTGGAGCGCTTTGAGGCCTTTGTTGGAAAACGAAATGTCTTCATATAATAACTAGACAGAAGCATTCTGAGAAACTTATTTGTGATATCTGCATTCATCTCACAGAGTTGAATCTTTCCTTTGATTCAGCAGCTTTGAAACACTCTTTTCATAGAATCTGCTAGTGGACATTTGGAGCGCTTCGAGGCCTATGGTGGAAAAGGCAATATCTTCACATAAAAACTAGACAGAAGCCTTCTGACAAACTTCTTTGTGATGTGTGAATTTATTTCATAGATTTCAACTTTCTTGTGATTGAGCAGTTGTGAAACACTCTTTTTGTAGAATCTGCAAGTGGACATTTGGAACGCTATGAAGCCTAAGGTGGAAAAGGAAATATCTTCACATAAAAATTAGACAGACGCATTTTGACAAACTTCTTCGAGATGTGTGCATTCATCTCACAGAGTTGAACCTTTCTTTTGATTAAGCAATCTTGAAACACTCTTTTTGTAGAATCTGCAAGTGGATATTTGTTGTGCTTTGAGGCCTACGGTGGAAAAGGAAATATCTTCAAATAAAAACTTGACAGAAGCACTCTGAGAGCCTCCTTTGGGCTGTGTGCATTTCTCTCTCAGACTTGACCCTTTCTTTTGATTGAGCATCTTTGAAAGACCACTTTTGTAATAAATGCAAGTGGACATTCGAAGTGCTTTGAGGCCTGTGGTGGAAAAGAAAATATCTTCACATCAGAAGGAGACAGAAGCATTCTGACCAATTTCTTTGTGGTGTGTGCATTAATCTCACAGAGTTAAACCTTACTTTCCATTGAGCCATTTTGAAACACTTTTCGTAGAATCTGCAAGTGGACATTTGAAGCGCTTGGAGGCCTAGGGTCGAAAAAGAAATATATTCACATACAAACTAGATGGAAGCCTTCTGACAAACTTCTTTCTGATGTGTGCATTCATCTCACAGAGTTGAACCTTTCTTTTGATTGAGCAGCTTTGAAACCCTCTTTTTGTAGAATTTGCATGTGAACATTTGAAGCGCTTTGAGGCCTGTGGAGCAAAAGGAAATATCTCCACCTAAAAACTAGACAGAAGCATTCTGACAAACTTCTTTGTGATGTGTGCATTCATCTCACAGAGTTGATCCTTACTTTTCATTGAGCAGTTTTGAAACACTCTTTTTGTAGAATCTGCAGGTGGATATTTGGAGGGCTTTGAGGCCTCTGGTGGATAACGAAATATCTTCACATAATAACTAGACAGAAGAATTCTCACAAACTTCTTTGTAACGTGAGCATTCGTCTCACAGAGTTGAACTGTTCTTTTGACTGGGCAGCTTTGAAAGAGTACTTTTATCAAATCTGCAAGTGGACATTTGGATCGCTTTGAGGCCTCTGGTGGAAAAGGAAATAGCTTCACAATAAAACTGGAGAGAAGCGTTCTGACAAACTTCTTTGTGATGTGTACATTCATCTCACAGAGTTGAACCTTGCTTTTCATTGAGCAGTTTTGAAACACACTTTTTGTAGAATTTGAAAGTGGACCTTTGGATTGCTTGGAGGCCTATGGTGGAAAAGGAAATATCTTCACATAAAGACTAGACAGAAGCATTGTGACAAACTCCTTTGTGATGTGTGCATTCAACTCACAGAGTTGAACCTTTCTTTTGACTGAGCAACTTTGAAACACTCTCTCTGTAGAATCTCCCAGTGGATATTTGCAGTGGCTTGAGGCCTCTGACGGAAAAGGAAATATCTTCACATAACAAGTAGACAGAAGCACTCAGACAAACTTTTTTGTGATGTGTGCATTCTTCTCACAGAGTTGAACCTTAATTTTCATTGAGCAGTTTTGAAACACTCTTTTTGTAGAATCTGCAAGTAGTCATTTGGAGCGCTTTGAGGCCTTTGTTGGAAAACGAAATGTCTTCATATAATAACTAGACAGAAGCATTCTGAGAAACTTATTTGTGATATCTGCATTCATCTCACAGAGTTGAATCTTTCCTTTGATTCAGCAGCTTTGAAACACTCTTTTCGTAGAATCTGCTAGTGGACATTTGGAGCGCTTTGAGGCCTATGGTGGAAAAGGCAATATCTTCACATAAAAACTAGACAGAAGCCTTCTGACAAACTTCTTTGTGATGTGTGAATTTATTTCATAGATTTCAACTTTCTTGTGATTGAGCAGTTGTGAAACACTCTTTTTGTAGAATCTGCAAGTGGACATTTGGAACGCTATGAAGCCTAAGGTGGAAAAGGAAATATCTTCACATAAAAATTAGACAGACGCATTTTGACAAACTTCTTCGAGATGTGTGCATTCATCTCACAGAGTTGAACCTTTCTTTTGATTAAGCAATCTTGAAACACTCTTTTTGTAGAATCTGCAAGTGGATATTTGTTGTGCTTTGAGGCCTACGGTGGAAAAGGAAATATCTTCAAATAAAAACTTGACAGAAGCACTCTGAGAGCCTCCTTTGGGCTGTGTGCATTTCTCTCTCAGACTTGACCCTTTCTTTTGATTGAGCATCTTTGAAAGACCACTTTTGTAATAAATGCAAGTGGACATTCGAAGTGCTTTGAGGCCTATGGTGGAAAAGAAAATATCTTCACATCAGAAGGAGACAGAAGCATTCTGACCAATTTCTTTGTGGTGTGTGCATTAATCTCACAGAGTTAAACCTTACTTTCCATTGAGCCATTTTGAAACACTTTTCGTAGAATCTGCAAGTGGACATTTGAAGCGCTTGGAGGCCTAGGGTCGAAAAAGAAATATATTCACATACAAACTAGATGGAAGCCTTCTGACAAACTTCTTTCTGATGTGTGCATTCATCTCACAGAGTTGAACCTTTCTTTTGATTGAGCAGCTTTGAAACCCTCTTTTTGTAGAATTTGCATGTGAACATTTGAAGCGCTTTGAGGCCTGTGGAGCAAAAGGAAATATCTCCACCTAAAAACTAGACAGAAGCATTCTGACAAACTTCTTTGTGATGTGTGCATTCATCTCACAGAGTTGATCCTTACTTTTCATTGAGCAGTTTTGAAACACTCTTTTTGTAGAATCTGCAGGTGGATATTTGGAGGGCTTTGAGGCCTCTGGTGGATAACGAAATATCTTCACATAATAACTAGACAGAAGAATTCTCACAAACTTCTTTGTAATGTGAGCATTCGTCTCACAGAGTTGAACTGTTCTTTTGACTGGGCAGCTTTGAAAGAGTACTTTTATCAAATCTGCAAGTGGACATTTGGATCGCTTTGAGGCCTCTGGTGGAAAAGGAAATAGCTTCACAATAAAACTGGAGAGAAGCGTTCTGACAAACTTCTTTGTGATGTGTACATTCATCTCACAGAGTTGAACCTTGCTTTTCATTGAGCAGTTTTGAAACACACTTTTTGTAGAATTTGAAAGTGGACCTTTGGATTGCTTGGAGGCCTATGGTGGAAAAGGAAATATCTTCACATAAAGACTAGACAGAAGCATTGTGACAAACTCCTTTGTGATGTGTGCATTCAACTCACAGAGTTGAACCTTTCTTTTGACTGAGCAACTTTGAAACACTCTCTCTGTAGAATCTCCCAGTGGATATTTGCAGTGGCTTGAGGCCTCTGACGGAAAAGGAAATATCTTCACATAACAAGTAGACAGAAGCACTCAGACAAACTTTTTTGTGATGTGTGCATTCTTCTCACAGAGTTGAACCTTAATTTTCATTGAGCAGTTTTGAAACACTCTTTTTGTAGAATCTGCAAGTAGTCATTTGGAGCGCTTTGAGGCCTTTGTTGGAAAACGAAATGTCTTCATATAATAACTAGACAGAAGCATTCTGAGAAACTTATTTGTGATATCTGCATTCATCTCACAGAGTTGAATCTTTCCTTTGATTCAGCAGCTTTGAAACACTCTTTTCGTAGAATCTGCTAGTGGACATTTGGAGCGCTTCGAGGCCTATGGTGGAAAAGGCAATATCTTCACATAAAAACTAGACAGAAGCCTTCTGACAAACTTCTTTGTGATGTGTGAATTTATTTCATAGATTTCAACTTTCTTGTGATTGAGCAGTTGTGAAACACTCTTTTTGTAGAATCTGCAAGTGGACATTTGGAACGCTATGAAGCCTAAGGTGGAAAAGGAAATATCTTCACATAAAAATTAGACAGACGCATTTTGACAAACTTCTTCGAGATGTGTGCATTCATCTCACAGAGTTGAACCTTTCTTTTGATTAAGCAATCTTGAAACACTCTTTTTGTAGAATCTGCAAGTGGATATTTGTTGTGCTTTGAGGCCTACGGTGGAAAAGGAAATATCTTCAAATAAAAACTTGACAGAAGCACTCTGAGAGCCTCCTTTGGGCTGTGTGCATTTCTCTCTCAGACTTGACCCTTTCTTTTGATTGAGCATCTTTGAAAGACCACTTTTGTAATAAATGCAAGTGGACATTCGAAGTGCTTTGAGGCCTATGGTGGAAAAGAAAATATCTTCACATCAGAAGGAGACAGAAGCATTCTGACCAATTTCTTTGTGGTGTGTGCATTAATCTCACAGAGTTAAACCTTACTTTCCATTGAGCCATTTTGAAACACTTTTCGTAGAATCTGCAAGTGGACATTTGAAGCGCTTGGAGGCCTAGGGTCGAAAAAGAAATATAGTCACATACAAACTAGATGGAAGCCTTCTGACAAACTTCTTTCTGATGTGTGCATTCATCTCACAGAGTTGAACCTTTCTTTTGATTGAGCAGCTTTGAAACCCTCTTTTTGTAGAATTTGCATGTGAACATTTGAAGCGCTTTGAGGCCTGTGGAGCAAAAGGAAATATCTCCACCTAAAAACTAGACAGAAGCATTCTGACAAACTTCTTTGTGATGTGTGCATTCATCTCACAGAGTTGATCCTTACTTTTCATTGAGCAGTTTTGAAACACTCTTTTTGTAGGATCTGCAGGTGGATATTTGGAGGTCTTTGAGGCCTCTGGTGGATAACGAAATATCTTCACATAATAACTAGACAGAAGAATTCTCACAAACTTCTTTGTAATGTGAGCATTCGACTCACAGAGTTGAACTGTTCTTTTGACTGGGCAGCTTTGAAAGAGTACTTTTATAAAATCTGCAAGTGGACATTTGGATCGCTTTGAGGCCTCTGGTGGAAAAGGAAATAGCTTCACAATAAAACTGGAGAGAAGCGTTCTGACAAACTTCTTTGTGATGTGTACATTCATCTCACAGAGTTGAACCTTGCTTTTCATTGAGCAGTTTTGAAACACACTTTTTGTAGAATTTGAAAGTGGACCTTTGGATTGCTTGGAGGCCTATGGTGGAAAAGGAAATATCTTCACATAAAGACTAGACAGAAGCATTGTGACAAACTCCTTTGTGATGTGTGCATTGAACTCACAGAGTTGAACCTTTCTTTTGACTGAGCAACTTTGAAACACTCTCTCTGTAGAATCTCCCAGTGGATATTTGCAGTGGCTTGAGGCCTCTGACGGAAAAGGAAATATCTTCACATAACAAGTAGACAGAAGCACTCAGACAAACTTTTTTGTGATGTGTGCATTCTTCTCACAGAGTTGAACCTTAATTTTCATTGAGCAGTTTTGAAACACTCTTTTTGTAGAATCTGCAAGTAGTCATTTGGAGCGCTTTGAGGCCTTTGTTGGAAAACGAAATGTCTTCATATAATAACTAGACAGAAGCATTCTGAGAAACTTATTTGTGATATCTGCATTCATCTCACAGAGTTGAATCTTTCCTTTGATTCAGCAGCTTTGAAACAGTCTTTTCGTAGAATCTGCTAGTGGACATTTGGAGCGCTTTGAGGCCTATGGTGGAAAAGGCAATATCTTCACATAAAAACTAGACAGAAGCCTTCTGACAAACTTCTTTGTGATGTGTGAATTTATTTCATAGATTTCAACTTTCTTGTGATTGAGCAGTTGTGAAACACTCTTTTTGTAGAATCTGCAAGTGGACATTTGGAACGCTATGAAGCCTAAGGTGGAAAAGGAAATATCTTCACATAAAAATCAGACAGACGCATTTTGACAAACTTCTTCGAGATGTGTGCATTCATCTCACAGAGTTGAACCTTTCTTTTGATTAAGCAATCTTGAAACACTGTTTCTGTAGAATCTGCAAGTGGATATTTGTTGTGCTTTGAGGCCTACGGTGGAAAAGGAAATATCTTCAAATAAAAACTTGACAGAAGCACTCTGAGAGCCTCCTTTGGGCTGTGTGCATTTATCTCTCAGACTTGACCCTTTCTTTTGATTGAGCATCTTTGAAAGACCACTTTTGTAATAAATGCAAGTGGACATTCGAAGTGCTTTGAGGCCTGTGGTGGAAAAGAAAATATCTTCACATCAGAAGGAGACAGAAGCATTCTGACCAATTTCTTTGTGGCGTGTGCATTAATCTCACAGAGTTAAACCTTACTTTCCATTGAGCCATTTTGAAACACTTTTCGTAGAATCTGCAAGTGGACATTTGAAGCGCTTGGAGGCCTAGGGTCGAAAAAGAAATATATTCACATACAAACTAGATGGAAGCCTTCTGACAAACTTCTTTCTGATGTGTGCATTCATCTCACAGAGTTGAACCTTTCTTTTGATTGAGCAGCTTTGAAACCCTCTTTTTGTAGAATTTGCATGTGAACATTTGAAGCGCTTTGAGGCCTGTGGAGCAAAAGGAAATATCTCCACCTAAAAACTAGACAGAAGCATTCTGACAAACTTCTTTGTGATGTGTGCATTCATCTCACAGAGTTGATCCTTACTTTTCATTGAGCAGTTTTGAAACACTCTTTTTGTAGAATCTGCAGGTGGATATTTGGAGGGCTTTGAGGCCTCTGGTGGATAACGAAATATCTTCACATAATAACTAGACAGAAGAATTCTCACAAACTTCTTTGTAATGTGAGCATTCGACTCACAGAGTTGAACTGTTCTTTTGACTGGGCAGCTTTGAAAGAGTACTTTTATAAAATCTGCAAGTGGACATTTGGATCGCTTTGAGGCCTCTGGTGGAAAAGGAAATAGCTTCACAATAAAACTGGAGAGAAGCGTTCTGACAAACTTCTTTGTGATGTGTACATTCATCTCACAGAGTTGAACCTTGCTTTTCATTGAGCAGTTTTGAAACACACTTTTTGTAGAATTTGAAAGTGGACATTTGGATTGCTTGGAGGCCTATGGTGGAAAAGGAAATATCTTCACATAAAGACTAGACAGAAGCATTGTGACAAACTCCTTTGTGATGTGTGCATTGAACTCACAGAGTTGAACCTTTCTTTTGACTGAGCAACTTTGAAACACTCTCTCTGTAGAATCTCCCAGTGGATATTTGCAGTGGCTTGAGGCCTCTGACGGAAAAGGAAATATCTTCACATAACAAGTAGACAGAAGCACTCAGACAAACTTTTTTGTGATGTGTGCATTCTTCTCACAGAGTTGAACCTTAATTTTCATTGAGCAGTTTTGAAACACTCTTTTTGTAGAATCTGCAAGTAGTCATTTGGAGCGCTTTGAGGCCTTTGTTGGAAAACGAAATGTCTTCATATAATAACTAGACAGAAGCATTCTGAGAAACTTATTTGTGATATCTGCATTCATCTCACAGAGTTGAATCTTTCCTTTGATTCAGCAGCTTTGAAACACTCTTTTCGTAGAATCTGCTAGTGGACATTTGGAGCGCTTTGAGGCCTATGGTGGAAAAGGCAATATCTTCACATAAAAACTAGACAGAAGCCTTCTGACAAACTTCTTTGTGATGTGTGAATTTATTTCATAGATTTCAACTTTCTTGTGATTGAGCAGTTGTGAAACACTCTTTTTGTAGAATCTGCAAGTGGACATTTGGAACGCTATGAAGCCTAAGGTGGAAAAGGAAATATCTTCACATAAAAATTAGACAGACGCATTTTGACAAACTTCTTCGAGATGTGTGCATTCATCTCACAGAGTTGAACCTTTCTTTTGATTAAGCAATCTTGAAACACTCTTTCTGTAGAATCTGCAAGTGGATATTTGTTGTGCTTTGAGGCCTACGGTGGAAAAGGAAATATCTTCAAATAAAAACTTGACAGAAGCACTCTGAGAGCCTCCTTTAGGCTGTGTGCATTTATCTCTCAGACTTGACCCTTTCTTTTGATTGAGCATCTTTGAAAGACCACTTTTGTAATAAATGCAAGTGGACATTCGAAGTGCTTTCAGGCCTGTGGTGGAAAAGAAAATATCTTCACATCAGAAGGAGACAGAAGCATTCTGACCAATTTCTTTGTGGTGTGTGCATTAATCTCACAGAGTTAAACCTTACTTTCCATTGAGCCATTTTGAAACACTTTTCGTAGAATCTGCAAGTGGACATTTGAAGCGCTTGGAGGCCTAGGGTCGAAAAAGAAATATAGTCACATACAAACTAGATGGAAGCCTTCTGACAAACTTCTTTCTGATGTGTGCATTCATCTCACAGAGTTGAACCTTTCTTTTGATTGAGCAGCTTTGAAACCCTCTTTTTGTAGAATTTGCATGTGAACATTTGAAGCGCTTTGAGGCCTGTGGAGCAAAAGGAAATATCTCCACCTAAAAACTAGACAGAAGCATTCTGACAAACTTCTTTGTGATGTGTGCATTCATCTCACAGAGTTGATCCTTACTTTTCATTGAGCAGTTTTGAAACACTCTTTTTGTAGGATCTGCAGGTGGATATTTGGAGGTCTTTGAGGCCTCTGGTGGATAACGAAATATCTTCACATAATAACTAGACAGAAGAATTCTCACAAACTTCTTTGTAATGTGAGCATTCGACTCACAGAGTTGAACTGTTCTTTTGACTGGGCAGCTTTGAAAGAGTACTTTTATAAAATCTGCAAGTGGACATTTGGATCGCTTTGAGGCCTCTGGTGGAAAAGGAAATAGCTTCACAATAAAACTGGAGAGAAGCGTTCTGACAAACTTCTTTGTGATGTGTACATTCATCTCACAGAGTTGAACCTTGCTTTTCATTGAGCAGTTTTGAAACACACTTTTTGTAGAATTTGAAAGTGGACCTTTGGATTGCTTGGAGGCCTATGGTGGAAAAGGAAATATCTTCACATAAAGACTAGACAGAAGCATTGTGACAAACTCCTTTGTGATGTGTGCATTGAACTCACAGAGTTGAACCTTTCTTTTGACTGAGCAACTTTGAAACACTCTCTCTGTAGAATCTCCCAGTGGATATTTGCAGTGGCTTGAGGCCTCTGACGGAAAAGGAAATATCTTCACATAACAAGTAGACAGAAGCACTCAGACAAACTTTTTTGTGATGTGTGCATTCTTCTCACAGAGTTGAACCTTAATTTTCATTGAGCAGTTTTGAAACACTCTTTTTGTAGAATCTGCAAGTAGTCATTTGGAGCGCTTTGAGGCCTTTGTTGGAAAACGAAATGTCTTCATATAATAACTAGACAGAAGCATTCTGAGAAACTTATTTGTGATATCTGCATTCATCTCACAGAGTTGAATCTTTCCTTTGATTCAGCAGCTTTGAAACAGTCTTTTCGTAGAATCTGCTAGTGGACATTTGGAGCGCTTTGAGGCCTATGGTGGAAAAGGCAATATCTTCACATAAAAACTAGACAGAAGCCTTCTGACAAACTTCTTTGTGATGTGTGAATTTATTTCATAGATTACAACTTTCTTGTGATTGAGCAGTTGTGAAACACTCTTTTTGTAGAATCTGCAAGTGGACATTTGGAACGCTATGAAGCCTAAGGTGGAAAAGGAAATATCTTCACATAAAAATCAGACAGACGCATTTTGACAAACTTCTTCGAGATGTGTGCATTCATCTCACAGAGTTGAACCTTTCTTTTGATTAAGCAATCTTGAAACACTGTTTCTGTAGAATCTGCACGTGGATATTTGTTGTGCTTTGAGGCCTACGGTGGAAAAGGAAATATCTTCAAATAAAACTTGACAGAAGCACTCTGAGAGCCTCCTTTGGGCTGTGTGCATTTATCTCTCAGACTTGACCCTTTCTTTTGATTGAGCATCTTTGAAAGACCACTTTTGTAATAAATGCAAGTGGACATTCGAAGTGCTTTGAGGCCTGTGGTGGAAAAGAAAATATCTTCACATCAGAAGGAGACAGAAGCATTCTGACCAATTTCTTTGTGGCGTGTGCATTAATCTCACAGAGTTAAACCTTACTTTCCATTGAGCCATTTTGAAACACTTTTCGTAGAATCTGCAAGTGGACATTTGAAGCGCTTGGAGGCCTAGGGTCGAAAAAGAAATATATTCACATACAAACTAGATGGAAGCCTTCTGACAAACTTCTTTCTGATGTGTGCATTCATCTCACAGAGTTGAACCTTTCTTTTGATTGAGCAGCTTTGAAACCCTCTTTTTGTAGAATTTGCATGTGAACATTTGAAGCGCTTTGAGGCCTGTGGAGCAAAAGGAAATATCTCCACCTAAAAACTAGACAGAAGCATTCTGACAAACTTCTTTGTGATGTGTGCATTCATCTCACAGAGTTGATCCTTACTTTTCATTGAGCAGTTTTGAAACACTCTTTTTGTAGAATCTGCAGGTGGATATTTGGAGGGCTTTGAGGCCTCTGGTGGATAACGAAATATCTTCACATAATAACTAGACAGAAGAATTCTCACAAACTTCTTTGTAATGTGAGCATTCGACTCACAGAGTTGAACTGTTCTTTTGACTGGGCAGCTTTGAAAGAGTACTTTTATAAAATCTGCAAGTGGACATTTGGATCGCTTTGAGGCCTCTGGTGGAAAAGGAAATAGCTTCACAATAAAACTGGAGAGAAGCGTTCTGACAAACTTCTTTGTGATGTGTACATTCATCTCACAGAGTTGAACCTTGCTTTTCATTGAGCAGTTTTGAAACACACTTTTTGTAGAATTTGAAAGTGGACATTTGGATTGCTTGGAGGCCTATGGTGGAAAAGGAAATATCTTCACATAAAGACTAGACAGAAGCATTGTGACAAACTCCTTTGTGATGTGTGCATTGAACTCACAGAGTTGAACCTTTCTTTTGACTGAGCAACTTTGAAACACTCTCTCTGTAGAATCTCCCAGTGGATATTTGCAGTGGCTTGAGGCCTCTGACGGAAAAGGAAATATCTTCACATAACAAGTAGACAGAAGCACTCAGACAAACTTTTTTGTGATGTGTGCATTCTTCTCACAGAGTTGAACCTTAATTTTCATTGAGCAGTTTTGAAACACTCTTTTTGTAGAATCTGCAAGTAGTCATTTGGAGCGCTTTGAGGCCTTTGTTGGAAAACGAAAAGTCTTCATATAATAACTAGACAGAAGCATTCTGAGAAACTTATTTGTGATATCTGCATTCATCTCACAGAGTTGAATCTTTCCTTTGATTCAGCAGCTTTGAAACACTCTTTTCGTAGAATCTGCTAGTGGACATTTGGAGCGCTTTGAGGCCTATGGTGGAAAAGGCAATATCTTCACATAAAAACTAGACAGAAGCCTTCTGACAAACTTCTTTGTGATGTGTGAATTTATTTCATAGATTTCAACTTTCTTGTGATTGAGCAGTTGTGAAACACTCTTTTTGTAGAATCTGCAAGTGGACATTTGGAACGCTATGAAGCCTAAGGTGGAAAAGGAAATATCTTCACATAAAAATTAGACAGACGCATTTTGACAAACTTCTTCGAGATGTGTGCATTCATCTCACAGAGTTGAACCTTTCTTTTGATTAAGCAATCTTGAAACACTCTTTTTGTAGAATCTGCAAGTGGATATTTGTTGTGCTTTGAGGCCTACGGTGGAAAAGGAAATATCTTCAAATAAAAACTTGACAGAAGCACTCTGAGAGCCTCCTTTGGGCTGTGTGCATTTATCTCTCAGACTTGACCCTTTCTTTTGATTGAGCATCTTTGAAAGACCACTTTTGTAATAAATGCAAGTGGACATTCGAAGTGCTTTGAGGCCTATGGTGGAAAAGAAAATATCTTCACATCAGAAGGAGACAGAAGCATTCTGACCAATTTCTTTGTGGTGTGTGCATTAATCTCACAGAGTTAAACCTTACTTTCCATTGAGCCATTTTGAAACACTTTTCGTAGAATCTGCAAGTGGACATTTGAAGCGCTTGGAGGCCTAGGGTCGAAAAAGAAATATATTCACATACAAACTAGATGGAAGCCTTCTGACAAACTTCTTTCTGATGTGTGCATTCATCTCACAGAGTTGAACCTTTCTTTTGATTGAGCAGCTTTGAAACCCTCTTTTTGTAGAATTTGCCTGTGAACATTTGAAGCGCTTTGAGGCCTGTGGAGCAAAAGGAAATATCTCCACCTAAAAACTAGACAGAAGCATTCTGACAAACTTCTTTGTGATGTGTGCATTCATCTCACAGAGTTGATCCTTACTTTTCATTGAGCAGTTTTGAAACACTCTTTTTGTAGAATCTGCAGGTGGATATTTGGAGGGCTTTGAGGCCTCTGGTGGATAACGAAATATCTTCACATAATAACTAGACAGAAGAATTCTCACAAACTTCTTTGTAATGTGAGCATTCGACTCACAGAGTTGAACTGTTCTTTTGACTGGGCAGCTTTGAAAGAGTACTTTTATAAAATCTGCAAGTGGACCTTTGGATCGCTTTGAGGCCTCTGGTGGAAAAGGAAATAGCTTCACAATAAAACTGGAGAGAAGCGTTCTGACAAACTTCTTTGTGATGTGTACATTCATCTCACAGAGTTGAACCTTGCTTTTCATTGAGCAGTTTTGAAACACACTTTTTGTAGAATTTGAAAGTGGACCTTTGGATTGCTTGGAGGCCTATGGTGGAAAAGGAAATATCTTCACATAAAGACTAGACAGAAGCATTGTGACAAACTCCTTTGTGATGTGTGCATTGAACTCACAGAGTTGAACCTTTCTTTTGACTGAGCAACTTTGAAACACTCTCTCTGTAGAATCTCCCAGTGGATATTTGCAGTGGCTTGAGGCCTCTGACGGAAAAGGAAATATCTTCACATAACAAGTAGACAGAAGCACTCAGACAAACTTTTTTGTGATGTGTGCATTCTTCTCACAGAGTTGAACCTTAATTTTCATTGAGCAGTTTTGAAACACTCTTTTTGTAGAATCTGCAAGTAGTCATTTGGAGCGCTTTGAGGCCTTTGTTGGAAAACGAAATGTCTTCATATAATAACTAGACAGAAGCATTCTGAGAAACTTATTTGTGATATCTGCATTCATCTCACAGAGTTGAATCTTTCCTTTGATTCAGCAGCTTTGAAACACTCTTTTCGTAGAATCTGCTAGTGGACATTTGGAGCGCTTTGAGGCCTATGGTGGAAAAGGCAATATCTTCACATAAAAACTAGACAGAAGCCTTCTGACAAACTTCTTTGTGATGTGTGAATTTATTTCATAGATTACAACTTTCTTGTGATTGAGCAGTTGTGAAACACTCTTTTTGTAGAATCTGCAAGTGGACATTTGGAACGCTATGAAGCCTAAGGTGGAAAAGGAAATATCTTCACATAAAAATCAGACAGACGCATTTTGACAAACTTCTTCGAGATGTGTGCATTCATCTCACAGAGTTGAACCTTTCTTTTGATTAAGCAATCTTGAAACACTGTTTCTGTAGAATCTGCACGTGGATATTTGTTGTGCTTTGAGGCCTACGGTGGAAAAGGAAATATCTTCAAATAAAAACTTGACAGAAGCACTCTGAGAGCCTCCTTTGGGCTGTGTGCATTTATCTCTCAGACTTGACCCTTTCTTTTGATTGAGCATCTTTGAAAGACCACTTTTGTAATAAATGCAAGTGGACATTCGAAGTGCTTTGAGGCCTGTGGTGGAAAAGAAAATATCTTCACATCAGAAGGAGACAGAAGCATTCTGACCAATTTCTTTGTGGCGTGTGCATTAATCTCACAGAGTTAAACCTTACTTTCCATTGAGCCATTTTGAAACACTTTTCGTAGAATCTGCAAGTGGACATTTGAAGCGCTTGGAGGCCTAGGGTCGAAAAAGAAATATATTCACATACAAACTAGATGGAAGCCTTCTGACAAACTTCTTTCTGATGTGTGCATTCATCTCACAGAGTTGAACCTTTCTTTTGATTGAGCAGCTTTGAAACCCTCTTTTTGTAGAATTTGCATGTGAACATTTGAAGCGCTTTGAGGCCTGTGGAGCAAAAGGAAATATCTCCACCTAAAAACTAGACAGAAGCATTCTGACAAACTTCTTTGTGATGTGTGCATTCATCTCACAGAGTTGATCCTTACTTTTCATTGAGCAGTTTTGAAACACTCTTTTTGTAGAATCTGCAGGTGGATATTTGGAGGGCTTTGAGGCCTCTGGTGGATAACGAAATATCTTCACATAATAACTAGACAGAAGAATTCTCACAAACTTCTTTGTAATGTGAGCATTCGACTCACAGAGTTGAACTGTTCTTTTGACTGGGCAGCTTTGAAAGAGTACTTTTATCAAATCTGCAAGTGGACATTTGGATCGCTTTGAGGCCTCTGGTGGAAAAGGAAATAGCTTCACAATAAAACTGGAGAGAAGCGTTCTGACAAACTTCTTTGTGATGTGTACATTCATCTCACAGAGTTGAACCTTGCTTTTCATTGAGCAGTTTTGAAACACACTTTTTGTAGAATTTGAAAGTGGACATTTGGATTGCTTGGAGGCCTATGGTGGAAAAGGAAATATCTTCACATAAAGACTAGACAGAAGCATTGTGACAAACTCCTTTGTGATGTGTGCATTGAACTCACAGAGTTGAACCTTTCTTTTGACTGAGCAACTTTGAAACACTCTCTCTGTAGAATCTCCCAGTGGATATTTGCAGTGGCTTGAGGCCTCTGACGGAAAAGGAAATATCTTCACATAACAAGTAGACAGAAGCACTCAGACAAACTTTTTTGTGATGTGTGCATTCTTCTCACAGAGTTGAACCTTAATTTTCATTGAGCAGTTTTGAAACACTCTTTTTGTAGAATCTGCAAGTAGTCATTTGGAGCGCTTTGAGGCCTTTGTTGGAAAACGAAATGTCTTCATATAATAACTAGACAGAAGCATTCTGAGAAACTTATTTGTGATATCTGCATTCATCTCACAGAGTTGAATCTTTCCTTTGATTCAGCAGCTTTGAAACACTCTTTTCGTAGAATCTGCTAGTGGACATTTGGAGCGCTTTGAGGCCTATGGTGGAAAAGGCAATATCTTCACATAAAAACTAGACAGAAGCCTTCTGACAAACTTCTTTGTGATGTGTGAATTTATTTCATAGATTTCAACTTTCTTGTGATTGAGCAGTTGTGAAACACTCTTTTTGTAGAATCTGCAAGTGGACATTTGGAACGCTATGAAGCCTAAGGTGGAAAAGGAAATATCTTCACATAAAAATTAGACAGACGCATTTTGACAAACTTCTTCGAGATGTGTGCATTCATCTCACAGAGTTGAACCTTTCTTTTGATTAAGCAATCTTGAAACACTCTTTTTGTAGAATCTGCAAGTGGATATTTGTTGTGCTTTGAGGCCTACGGTGGAAAAGGAAATATCTTCAAATAAAAACTTGACA
Organism: Pan paniscus; assembly: GCF_029289425.2. Taxonomy (NCBI): domain Eukaryota; kingdom Metazoa; phylum Chordata; class Mammalia; order Primates; family Hominidae; genus Pan; species Pan paniscus. Next base: position 14,013,773 of record NC_073273.2, read on the forward strand.
GAAGCACTCTGAGAGCCTCCTTTGGGCTGTGTGCATTTCTCTCTCAGACTTGACCCTTTCTTTTGATTGAGCATCTTTGAAAGACCACTTTTGTAATAAATGCAAGTGGACATTCGAAGTGCTTTGAGGCCTATGGTGGAAAAGAAAATATCTTCACATCAGAAGGAGACAGAAGCATTCTGACCAATTTCTTTGTGGTGTGTGCATTAATCTCACAGAGTTAAACCTTACTTTCCATTGAGCCATTTTGAAACACTTTTCGTAGAATCTGCAAGTGGACATTTGAAGCGCTTGGAGGCCTAGGGTCGAAAAAGAAATATATTCACATACAAACTAGATGGAAGCCTTCTGACAAACTTCTTTCTGATGTGTGCATTCATCTCACAGAGTTGAACCTTTCTTTTGATTGAGCAGCTTTGAAACCCTCTTTTTGTAGAATTTGCCTGTGAACATTTGAAGCGCTTTGAGGCCTGTGGAGCAAAAGGAAATATCTCCACCTAAAAACTAGACAGAAGCATTCTGACAAACTTCTTTGTGATGTGTGCATTCATCTCACAGAGTTGATCCTTACTTTTCATTGAGCAGTTTTGAAACACTCTTTTTGTAGAATCTGCAGGTGGATATTTGGAGGGCTTTGAGGCCTCTGGTGGATAACGAAATATCTTCACATAATAACTAGACAGAAGAATTCTCACAAACTTCTTTGTAATGTGAGCATTCGACTCACAGAGTTGAACTGTTCTTTTGACTGGGCAGCTTTGAAAGAGTACTTTTATAAAATCTGCAAGTGGACCTTTGGATCGCTTTGAGGCCTCTGGTGGAAAAGGAAATAGCTTCACAATAAAACTGGAGAGAAGCGTTCTGACAAACTTCTTTGTGATGTGTACATTCATCTCACAGAGTTGAACCTTGCTTTTCATTGAGCAGTTTTGAAACACACTTTTTGTAGAATTTGAAAGTGGACCTTTGGATTGCTTGGAGGCCTATGGTGGAAAAGGAAATATCTTCACATAAAGACTAGACAGAAGCATTGTGACAAACTCCTTTGTGATGTGTGCATTGAACTCACAGAGTTGAACCTTTCTTTTGACTGAGCAACTTTGAAACACTCTCTCTGTAGAATCTCCCAGTGGATATTTGCAGTGGCTTGAGGCCTCTGACGGAAAAGGAAATATCTTCACATAACAAGTAGACAGAAGCACTCAGACAAACTTTTTTGTGATGTGTGCATTCTTCTCACAGAGTTGAACCTTAATTTTCATTGAGCAGTTTTGAAACACTCTTTTTGTAGAATCTGCAAGTAGTCATTTGGAGCGCTTTGAGGCCTTTGTTGGAAAACGAAATGTCTTCATATAATAACTAGACAGAAGCATTCTGAGAAACTTATTTGTGATATCTGCATTCATCTCACAGAGTTGAATCTTTCCTTTGATTCAGCAGCTTTGAAACACTCTTTTCGTAGAATCTGCTAGTGGACATTTGGAGCGCTTCGAGGCCTATGGTGGAAAAGGCAATATCTTCACATAAAAACTAGACAGAAGCCTTCTGACAAACTTCTTTGTGATGTGTGAATTTATTTCATAGATTACAACTTTCTTGTGATTGAGCAGTTGTGAAACACTCTTTTTGTAGAATCTGCAAGTGGACATTTGGAACGCTATGAAGCCTAAGGTGGAAAAGGAAATATCTTCACATAAAAATCAGACAGACGCATTTTGACAAACTTCTTCGAGATGTGTGCATTCATCTCACAGAGTTGAACCTTTCTTTTGATTAAGCAATCTTGAAACACTGTTTCTGTAGAATCTGCACGTGGATATTTGTTGTGCTTTGAGGCCTACGGTGGAAAAGGAAATATCTTCAAATAAAAACTTGACAGAAGCACTCTGAGAGCCTCCTTTGGGCTGTGTGCATTTATCTCTCAGACTTGACCCTTTCTTTTGATTGAGCATCTTTGAAAGACCACTTTTGTAATAAATGCAAGTGGACATTCGAAGTGCTTTGAGGCCTGTGGTGGAAAAGAAAATATCTTCACATCAGAAGGAGACAGAAGCATTCTGACCAATTTCTTTGTGGCGTGTGCATTAATCTCACAGAGTTAAACCTTACTTTCCATTGAGCCATTTTGAAACACTTTTCGTAGAATCTGCAAGTGGACATTTGAAGCGCTTGGAGGCCTAGGGTCGAAAAAGAAATATATTCACATACAAACTAGATGGAAGCCTTCTGACAAACTTCTTTCTGATGTGTGCATTCATCTCACAGAGTTGAACCTTTCTTTTGATTGAGCAGCTTTGAAACCCTCTTTTTGTAGAATTTGCATGTGAACATTTGAAGCGCTTTGAGGCCTGTGGAGCAAAAGGAAATATCTCCACCTAAAAACTAGACAGAAGCATTCTGACAAACTTCTTTGTGATGTGTGCATTCATCTCACAGAGTTGATCCTTACTTTTCATTGAGCAGTTTTGAAACACTCTTTTTGTAGAATCTGCAGGTGGATATTTGGAGGGCTTTGAGGCCTCTGGTGGATAACGAAATATCTTCACATAATAACTAGACAGAAGAATTCTCACAAACTTCTTTGTAATGTGAGCATTCGACTCACAGAGTTGAACTGTTCTTTTGACTGGGCAGCTTTGAAAGAGTACTTTTATAAAATCTGCAAGTGGACATTTGGATCGCTTTGAGGCCTCTGGTGGAAAAGGAAATAGCTTCACAATAAAACTGGAGAGAAGCGTTCTGACAAACTTCTTTGTGATGTGTACATTCATCTCACAGAGTTGAACCTTGCTTTTCATTGAGCAGTTTTGAAACACACTTTTTGTAGAATTTGAAAGTGGACATTTGGATTGCTTGGAGGCCTATGGTGGAAAAGGAAATATCTTCACATAAAGACTAGACAGAAGCATTGTGACAAACTCCTTTGTGATGTGTGCATTCAACTCACAGAGTTGAACCTTTCTTTTGACTGAGCAACTTTGAAACACTCTCTCTGTAGAATCTCCCAGTGGATATTTGCAGTGGCTTGAGGCCTCTGACGGAAAAGGAAATATCTTCACATAACAAGTAGACAGAAGCACTCAGACAAACTTTTTTGTGATGTGTGCATTCTTCTCACAGAGTTGAACCTTAATTTTCATTGAGCAGTTTTGAAACACTCTTTTTGTAGAATCTGCAAGTAGTCATTTGGAGCGCTTTGAGGCCTTTGTTGGAAAACGAAATGTCTTCATATAATAACTAGACAGAAGCATTCTGAGAAACTTATTTGTGATATCTGCATTCATCTCACAGAGTTGAATCTTTCCTTTGATTCAGCAGCTTTGAAACAGTCTTTTCGTAGAATCTGCTAGTGGACATTTGGAGCGCTTTGAGGCCTATGGTGGAAAAGGCAATATCTTCACATAAAAACTAGACAGAAGCCTTCTGACAAACTTCTTTGTGATGTGTGAATTTATTTCATAGATTTCAACTTTCTTGTGATTGAGCAGTTGTGAAACACTCTTTTTGTAGAATCTGCAAGTGGACATTTGGAACGCTATGAAGCCTAAGGTGGAAAAGGAAATATCTTCACATAAAAATTAGACAGACGCATTTTGACAAACTTCTTCGAGATGTGTGCATTCATCTCACAGAGTTGAACCTTTCTTTTGATTAAGCAATCTTGAAACACTCTTTTTGTAGAATCTGCAAGTGGATATTTGTTGTGCTTTGAGGCCTACGGTGGAAAAGGAAATATCTTCAAATAAAAACTTGACAGAAGCACTCTGAGAGCCTCCTTTGGGCTGTGTGCATTTCTCTCTCAGACTTGACCCTTTCTTTTGATTGAGCATCTTTGAAAGACCACTTTTGTAATAAATGCAAGTGGACATTCGAAGTGCTTTGAGGCCTATGGTGGAAAAGAAAATATCTTCACATCAGAAGGAGACAGAAGCATTCTGACCAATTTCTTTGTGGTGTGTGCATTAATCTCACAGAGTTAAACCTTACTTTCCATTGAGCCATTTTGAAACACTTTTCGTAGAATCTGCAAGTGGACATTTGAAGCGCTTGGAGGCCTAGGGTCGAAAAAGAAATATATTCACATACAAACTAGATGGAAGCCTTCTGACAAACTTCTTTCTGATGTGTGCACTCATCTCACAGAGTTGAACCTTTCTTTTGATTGAGCAGCTTTGAAACCCTCTTTTTGTAGAATTTGCCTGTGAACATTTGAAGCGCTTTGAGGCCTGTGGAGCAAAAGGAAATATCTCCACCTAAAAACTAGACAGAAGCATTCTGACAAACTTCTTTGTGATGTGTGCATTCATCTCACAGAGTTGATCCTTACTTTTCATTGAGCAGTTTTGAAACACTCTTTTTGTAGAATCTGCAGGTGGATATTTGGAGGGCTTTGAGGCCTCTGGTGGATAACGAAATATCTTCACATAATAACTAGACAGAAGAATTCTCACAAACTTCATTGTAATGTGAGCATTCGTCTCACAGAGTTGAACTGTTCTTTTGACTGGGCAGCTTTGAAAGAGTACTTTTATAAAATCTGCAAGTGGACATTTGGATCGCTTTGAGGCCTCTGGTGGAAAAGGAAATAGCTTCACAATAAAACTGGAGAGAAGCGTTCTGACAAACTTCTTTGTGATGTGTACATTCATCTCACAGAGTTGAACCTTGCTTTTCATTGAGCAGTTTTGAAACACACTTTTTGTAGAATTTGAAAGTGGACCTTTGGATTGCTTGGAGGCCTATGGTGGAAAAGGAAATATCTTCACATAAAGACTAGACAGAAGCATTGTGACAAACTCCTTTGTGATGTGTGCATTCAACTCACAGAGTTGAACCTTTCTTTTGACTGAGCAACTTTGAAACACTCTCTCTGTAGAATCTCCCAGTGGATATTTGCAGTGGCTTGAGGCCTCTGACGGAAAAGGAAATATCTTCACATAACAAGTAGACAGAAGCACTCAGACAAACTTTTTTGTGATGTGTGCATTCTTCTCACAGAGTTGAACCTTAATTTTCATTGAGTAGTTTTGAAACACTCTTTTTGTAGAATCTGCAAGTAGTCATTTGGAGCGCTTTGAGGCCTTTGTTGGAAAACGAAATGTCTTCATATAATAACTAGACAGAAGCATTCTGAGAAACTTATTTGTGATATCTGCATTCATCTCACAGAGTTGAATCTTTCCTTTGATTCAGCAGCTTTGAAACACTCTTTTCGTAGAATCTGCTAGTGGACATTTGGAGCGCTTCGAGGCCTATGGTGGAAAAGGCAATATCTTCACATAAAAACTAGACAGAAGCCTTCTGACAAACTTCTTTGTGATGTGTGAATTTATTTCATAGATTTCAACTTTCTTGTGATTGAGCAGTTGTGAAACACTCTTTTTGTAGAATCTGCAAGTGGACATTTGGAACGCTATGAAGCCTAAGGTGGAAAAGGAAATATCTTCACATAAAAATTAGACAGACGCACTTTGACAAACTTCTTCGAGATGTGTGCATTCATCTCACAGAGTTGAACCTTTCTTTTGATTAAGCAATCTTGAAACACTCTTTCTGTAGAATCTGCAAGTGGATATTTGTTGTGCTTTGAGGCCTACGGTGGAAAAGGAAATATCTTCAAATAAAAACTTGACAGAAGCACTCTGAGAGCCTCCTTTGGGCTGTGTGCATTTATCTCTCAGACTTGACCCTTTCTTTTGATTGAGCATCTTTGAAAGACCACTTTTGTAATAAATGCAAGTGGACATTCGAAGTGCTTTGAGGCCTATGGTGGAAAAGAAAATATCTTCACATCAGAAGGAGACAGAAGCATTCTGACCAATTTCTTTGTGGTGTGTGCATTAATCTCACAGAGTTAAACCTTACTTTCCATTGAGCCATTTTGAAACACTTTTCGTAGAATCTGCAAGTGGACATTTGAAGCGCTTGGAGGCCTAGGGTCGAAAAAGAAATATATTCACATACAAACTAGATGGAAGCCTTCTGACAAACTTCTTTCTGATGTGTGCATTCATCTCACAGAGTTGAACCTTTCTTTTGATTGAGCAGCTTTGAAACCCTCTTTTTGTAGAATTTGCATGTGAACATTTGAAGCGCTTTGAGGCCTGTGGAGCAAAAGGAAATATCTCCACCTAAAAACTAGACAGAAGCATTCTGACAAACTTCTTTGTGATGTGTGCATTCATCTCACAGAGTTGATCCTTACTTTTCATTGAGCAGTTTTGAAACACTCTTTTTGTAGAATCTGCAGGTGGATATTTGGAGGGCTTTGAGGCCTCTGGTGGATAACGAAATATCTTCACATAATAACTAGACAGAAGAATTCTCACAAACTTCTTTGTAATGTGAGCATTCGTCTCACAGAGTTGAACTGTTCTTTTGACTGGGCAGCTTTGAAAGAGTACTTTTATCAAATCTGCAAGTGGACATTTGGATCGCTTTGAGGCCTCTGGTGGAAAAGGAAATAGCTTCACAATAAAACTGGAGAGAAGCGTTCTGACAAACTTCTTTGTGATGTGTACATTCATCTCACAGAGTTGAACCTTGCTTTTCATTGAGCAGTTTTGAAACACACTTTTTGTAGAATTTGAAAGTGGACCTTTGGATTGCTTGGAGGCCTATGGTGGAAAAGGAAATATCTTCACATAAAGACTAGACAGAAGCATTGTGACAAACTCCTTTGTGATGTGTGCATTCAACTCACAGAGTTGAACCTTTCTTTTGACTGAGCAACTTTGAAACACTCTCTCTGTAGAATCTCCCAGTGGATATTTGCAGTGGCTTGAGGCCTCTGACGGAAAAGGAAATATCTTCACATAACAAGTAGACAGAAGCACTCAGACAAACTTTTTTGTGATGTGTGCATTCTTCTCACAGAGTTGAACCTTAATTTTCATTGAGCAGTTTTGAAACACTCTTTTTGTAGAATCTGCAAGTAGTCATTTGGAGCGCTTTGAGGCCTTTGTTGGAAAACGAAATGTCTTCATATAATAACTAGACAGAAGCATTCTGAGAAACTTATTTGTGATATCTGCATTCATCTCACAGAGTTGAATCTTTCCTTTGATTCAGCAGCTTTGAAACACTCTTTTCGTAGAATCTGCTAGTGGACATTTGGAGCGCTTCGAGGCCTATGGTGGAAAAGGCAATATCTTCACATAAAAACTAGACAGAAGCCTTCTGACAAACTTCTTTGTGATGTGTGAATTTATTTCATAGATTTCAACTTTCTTGTGATTGAGCAGTTGTGAAACACTCTTTTTGTAGAATCTGCAAGTGGACATTTGGAACGCTATGAAGCCTAAGGTGGAAAAGGAAATATCTTCACATAAAAATTAGACAGACGCATTTTGACAAACTTCTTCGAGATGTGTGCATTCATCTCACAGAGTTGAACCTTTCTTTTGATTAAGCAATCTTGAAACACTCTTTTTGTAGAATCTGCAAGTGGATATTTGTTGTGCTTTGAGGCCTACGGTGGAAAAGGAAATATCTTCAAATAAAAACTTGACAGAAGCACTCTGAGAGCCTCCTTTGGGCTGTGTGCATTTCTCTCTCAGACTTGACCCTTTCTTTTGATTGAGCATCTTTGAAAGACCACTTTTGTAATAAATGCAAGTGGACATTCGAAGTGCTTTGAGGCCTATGGTGGAAAAGAAAATATCTTCACATCAGAAGGAGACAGAAGCATTCTGACCAATTTCTTTGTGGTGTGTGCATTAATCTCACAGAGTTAAACCTTACTTTCCATTGAGCCATTTTGAAACACTTTTCGTAGAATCTGCAAGTGGACATTTGAAGCGCTTGGAGGCCTAGGGTCGAAAAAGAAATATATTCACATACAAACTAGATGGAAGCCTTCTGACAAACTTCTTTCTGATGTGTGCATTCATCTCACAGAGTTGAACCTTTCTTTTGATTGAGCAGCTTTGAAACCCTCTTTTTGTAGAATTTGCATGTGAACATTTGAAGCGCTTTGAGGCCTGTGGAGCAAAAGGAAATATCTCCACCTAAAAACTAGACAGAAGCATTCTGACAAACTTCTTTGTGATGTGTGCATTCATCTCACAGAGTTGATCCTTACTTTTCATTGAGCAGTTTTGAAACACTCTTTTTGTAGAATCTGCAGGTGGATATTTGGAGGGCTTTGAGGCCTCTGGTGGATAACGAAATATCTTCACATAATAACTAGACAGAAGAATTCTCACAAACTTCTTTGTAATGTGAGCATTCGTCTCACAGAGTTGAACTGTTCTTTTGACTGGGCAGCTTTGAAAGAGTACTTTTATCAAATCTGCAAGTGGACATTTGGATCGCTTTGAGGCCTCTGGTGGAAAAGGAAATAGCTTCACAATAAAACTGGAGAGAAGCGTTCTGACAAACTTCTTTGTGATGTGTACATTCATCTCACAGAGTTGAACCTTGCTTTTCATTGAGCAGTTTTGAAACACACTTTTTGTAGAATTTGAAAGTGGACCTTTGGATTGCTTGGAGGCCTATGGTGGAAAAGGAAATATCTTCACATAAAGACTAGACAGAAGCATTGTGACAAACTCCTTTGTGATGTGTGCATTCAACTCACAGAGTTGAACCTTTCTTTTGACTGAGCAACTTTGAAACACTCTCTCTGTAGAATCTCCCAGTGGATATTTGCAGTGGCTTGAGGCCTCTGACGGAAAAGGAAATATCTTCACATAACAAGTAGACAGAAGCACTCAGACAAACTTTTTTGTGATGTGTGCATTCTTCTCACAGAGTTGAACCTTAATTTTCATTGAGTAGTTTTGAAACACTCTTTTTGTAGAATCTGCAAGTAGTCATTTGGAGCGCTTTGAGGCCTTTGTTGGAAAACGAAATGTCTTCATATAATAACTAGACAGAAGCATTCTGAGAAACTTATTTGTGATATCTGCATTCATCTCACAGAGTTGAATCTTTCCTTTGATTCAGCAGCTTTGAAACACTCTTTTCGTAGAATCTGCTAGTGGACATTTGGAGCGCTTCGAGGCCTATGGTGGAAAAGGCAATATCTTCACATAAAAACTAGACAGAAGCCTTCTGACAAACTTCTTTGTGATGTGTGAATTTATTTCATAGATTTCAACTTTCTTGTGATTGAGCAGTTGTGAAACACTCTTTTTGTAGAATCTGCAAGTGGACATTTGGAACGCTATGAAGCCTAAGGTGGAAAAGGAAATATCTTCACATAAAAATTAGACAGACGCACTTTGACAAACTTCTTCGAGATGTGTGCATTCATCTCACAGAGTTGAACCTTTCTTTTGATTAAGCAATCTTGAAACACTCTTTCTGTAGAATCTGCAAGTGGATATTTGTTGTGCTTTGAGGCCTACGGTGGAAAAGGAAATATCTTCAAATAAAAACTTGACAGAAGCACTCTGAGAGCCTCCTTTGGGCTGTGTGCATTTATCTCTCAGACTTGACCCTTTCTTTTGATTGAGCATCTTTGAAAGACCACTTTTGTAATAAATGCAAGTGGACATTCGAAGTGCTTTGAGGCCTATGGTGGAAAAGAAAATATCTTCACATCAGAAGGAGACAGAAGCATTCTGACCAATTTCTTTGTGGTGTGTGCATTAATCTCACAGAGTTAAACCTTACTTTCCATTGAGCCATTTTGAAACACTTTTCGTAGAATCTGCAAGTGGACATTTGAAGCGCTTGGAGGCCTAGGGTCGAAAAAGAAATATATTCACATACAAACTAGATGGAAGCCTTCTGACAAACTTCTTTCTGATGTGTGCATTCATCTCACAGAGTTGAACCTTTCTTTTGATTGAGCAGCTTTGAAACCCTCTTTTTGTAGAATTTGCATGTGAACATTTGAAGCGCTTTGAGGCCTGTGGAGCAAAAGGAAATATCTCCACCTAAAAACTAGACAGAAGCATTCTGACAAACTTCTTTGTGATGTGTGCATTCATCTCACAGAGTTGATCCTTACTTTTCATTGAGCAGTTTTGAAACACTCTTTTTGTAGAATCTGCAGGTGGATATTTGGAGGGCTTTGAGGCCTCTGGTGGATAACGAAATATCTTCACATAATAACTAGACAGAAGAATTCTCACAAACTTCTTTGTAATGTGAGCATTCGTCTCACAGAGTTGAACTGTTCTTTTGACTGGGCAGCTTTGAAAGAGTACTTTTATCAAATCTGCAAGTGGACATTTGGATCGCTTTGAGGCCTCTGGTGGAAAAGGAAATAGCTTCACAATAAAACTGGAGAGAAGCGTTCTGACAAACTTCTTTGTGATGTGTACATTCATCTCACAGAGTTGAACCTTGCTTTTCATTGAGCAGTTTTGAAACACACTTTTTGTAGAATTTGAAAGTGGACCTTTGGATTGCTTGGAGGCCTATGGTGGAAAAGGAAATATCTTCACATAAAGACTAGACAGAAGCATTGTGACAAACTCCTTTGTGATGTGTGCATTCAACTCACAGAGTTGAACCTTTCTTTTGACTGAGCAACTTTGAAACACTCTCTCTGTAGAATCTCCCAGTGGATATTTGCAGTGGCTTGAGGCCTCTGACGGAAAAGGAAATATCTTCACATAACAAGTAGACAGAAGCACTCAGACAAACTTTTTTGTGATGTGTGCATTCTTCTCACAGAGTTGAACCTTAATTTTCATTGAGCAGTTTTGAAACACTCTTTTTGTAGAATCTGCAAGTAGTCATTTGGAGCGCTTTGAGGCCTTTGTTGGAAAACGAAATGTCTTCATATAATAACTAGACAGAAGCATTCTGAGAAACTTATTTGTGATATCTGCATTCATCTCACAGAGTTGAATCTTTCCTTTGATTCAGCAGCTTTGAAACACTCTTTTCGTAGAATCTGCTAGTGGACCTTTGGAGCGCTTTGAGGCCTATGGTGGAAAAGGCAATATCTTCACATAAAAACTAGACAGAAGCCTTCTGACAAACTTCTTTGTGATGTGTGAATTTATTTCATAGATTTCAACTTTCTTGTGATTGAGCAGTTGTGAAACACTCTTTTTGTAGAATCTGCAAGTGGACATTTGGAACGCTATGAAGCCTAAGGTGGAAAAGGAAATATCTTCACATAAAAATTAGACAGACGCATTTTGACAAACTTCTTCGAGATGTGTGCATTCATCTCACAGAGTTGAACCTTTCTTTTGATTAAGCAATCTTGAAACACTCTTTTTGTAGAATCTGCAAGTGGATATTTGTTGTGCTTTGAGGCCTACGGTGGAAAAGGAAATATCTTCAAATAAAAACTTGACAGAAGCACTCTGAGAGCCTCCTTTGGGCTGTGTGCATTTCTCTCTCAGACTTGACCCTTTCTTTTGATTGAGCATCTTTGAAAGACCACTTTTGTAATAAATGCAAGTGGACATTCGAAGTGCTTTGAGGCCTATGGTGGAAAAGAAAATATCTTCACATCAGAAGGAGACAGAAGCATTCTGACCAATTTCTTTGTGGTGTGTGCATTAATCTCACAGAGTTAAACCTTACTTTCCATTGAGCCATTTTGAAACACTTTTCGTAGAATCTGCAAGTGGACATTTGAAGCGCTTGGAGGCCTAGGGTCGAAAAAGAAATATATTCACATACAAACTAGATGGAAGCCTTCTGACAAACTTCTTTCTGATGTGTGCATTCATCTCACAGAGTTGAACCTTTCTTTTGATTGAGCAGCTTTGAAACCCTCTTTTTGTAGAATTTGCATGTGAACATTTGAAGCGCTTTGAGGCCTGTGGAGCAAAAGGAAATATCTCCACCTAAAAACTAGACAGAAGCATTCTGACAAACTTCTTTGTGATGTGTGCATTCATCTCACAGAGTTGATCCTTACTTTTCATTGAGCAGTTTTGAAACACTCTTTTTGTAGAATCTGCAGGTGGATATTTGGAGGGCTTTGAGGCCTCTGGTGGATAACGAAATATCTTCACATAATAACTAGACAGAAGAATTCTCACAAACTTCTTTGTAATGTGAGCATTCGTCTCACAGAGTTGAACTGTTCTTTTGACTGGGCAGCTTTGAAAGAGTACTTTTATCAAATCTGCAAGTGGACATTTGGATCGCTTTGAGGCCTCTGGTGGAAAAGGAAATAGCTTCACAATAAAACTGGAGAGAAGCGTTCTGACAAACTTCTTTGTGATGTGTACATTCATCTCACAGAGTTGAACCTTGCTTTTCATTGAGCAGTTTTGAAACACACTTTTTGTAGAATTTGAAAGTGGACCTTTGGATTGCTTGGAGGCCTATGGTGGAAAAGGAAATATCTTCACATAAAGACTAGACAGAAGCATTGTGACAAACTCCTTTGTGATGTGTGCATTCAACTCACGGAGTTGAACCTTTCTTTTGACTGAGCAACTTTGAAACACTCTCTCTGTAGAATCTCCCAGTGGATATTTGCAGTGGCTTGAGGCCTCTGACGGAAAAGGAAATATCTTCACATAACAAGTAGACAGAAGCACTCAGACAAACTTTTTTGTGATGTGTGCATTCTTCTCACAGAGTTGAACCTTAATTTTCATTGAGCAGTTTTGAAACACTCTTTTTGTAGAATCTGCAAGTAGTCATTTGGAGCGCTTTGAGGCCTTTGTTGGAAAACGAAATGTCTTCATATAATAACTAGACAGAAGCATTCTGAGAAACTTATTTGTGATATCTGCATTCATCTCACAGAGTTGAATCTTTCCTTTGATTCAGCAGCTTTGAAACAGTCTTTTCGTAGAATCTGCTAGTGGACATTTGGAGCGCTTCGAGGCCTATGGTGGAAAAGGCAATATCTTCACATAAAAACTAGACAGAAGCCTTCTGACAAACTTCTTTGTGATGTGTGAATTTATTTCATAGATTTCAACTTTCTTGTGATTGAGCAGTTGTGAAACACTCTTTTTGTAGAATCTGCAAGTGGACATTTGGAACGCTATGAAGCCTAAGGTGGAAAAGGAAATATCTTCACATAAAAATTAGACAGACGCATTTTGACAAACTTCTTCGAGATGTGTGCATTCATCTCACAGAGTTGAACCTTTCTTTTGATTAAGCAATCTTGAAACACTCTTTTTGTAGAATCTGCAAGTGGATATTTGTTGTGCTTTGAGGCCTACGGTGGAAAAGGAAATATCTTCAAATAAAAACTTGACAGAAGCACTCTGAGAGCCTCCTTTGGGCTGTGTGCATTTCTCTCTCAGACTTGACCCTTTCTTTTGATTGAGCATCTTTGAAAGACCACTTTTGTAATAAATGCAAGTGGACATTCGAAGTGCTTTGAGGCCTATGGTGGAAAAGAAAATATCTTCACATCAGAAGGAGACAGAAGCATTCTGACCAATTTCTTTGTGGTGTGTGCATTAATCTCACAGAGTTAAACCTTACTTTCCATTGAGCCATTTTGAAACACTTTTCGTAGAATCTGCAAGTGGACATTTGAAGCGCTTGGAGGCCTAGGGTCGAAAAAGAAATATATTCACATACAAACTAGATGGAAGCCTTCTGACAAACTTCTTTCTGATGTGTGCATTCATCTCACAGAGTTGAACCTTTCTTTTGATTGAGCAGCTTTGAAACCCTCTTTTTGTAGAATTTGCATGTGAACATTTGAAGCGCTTTGAGGCCTGTGGAGCAAAAGGAAATATCTCCACCTAAAAACTAGACAGAAGCATTCTGACAAACTTCTTTGTGATGTGTGCATTCATCTCACAGAGTTGATCCTTACTTTTCATTGAGCAGTTTTGAAACACTCTTTTTGTAGAATCTGCAGGTGGATATTTGGAGGGCTTTGAGGCCTCTGGTGGATAACGAAATATCTTCACATAATAACTAGACAGAAGAATTCTCACAAACTTCTTTGTAATGTGAGCATTCGTCTCACAGAGTTGAACTGTTCTTTTGACTGGGCAGCTTTGAAAGAGTACTTTTATAAAATCTGCAAGTGGACATTTGGATCGCTTTGAGGCCTCTGGTGGAAAAGGAAATAGCTTCACAATAAAACTGGAGAGAAGCGTTCTGACAAACTTCTTTGTGATGTGTACATTCATCTCACAGAGTTGAACCTTGCTTTTCATTGAGCAGTTTTGAAACACACTTTTTGTAGAATTTGAAAGTGGACCTTTGGATTGCTTGGAGGCCTATGGTGGAAAAGGAAATATCTTCACATAAAGACTAGACAGAAGCATTGTGACAAACTCCTTTGTGATGTGTGCATTCAACTCACGGAGTTGAACCTTTCTTTTGACTGAGCAACTTTGAAACACTCTCTCTGTAGAATCTCCCAGTGGATATTTGCAGTGGCTTGAGGCCTCTGACGGAAAAGGAAATATCTTCACATAACAAGTAGACAGAAGCACTCAGACAAACTTTTTTGTGATGTGTGCATTCTTCTCACAGAGTTGAACCTTAATTTTCATTGAGCAGTTTTGAAACACTCTTTTTGTAGAATCTGCAAGTAGTCATTTGGAGCGCTTTGAGGCCTTTGTTGGAAAACGAAATGTCTTCATATAATAACTAGACAGAAGCATTCTGAGAAACTTATTTGTGATATCTGCATTCATCTCACAGAGTTGAATCTTTCCTTTGATTCAGCAGCTTTGAAACACTCTTTTCGTAGAATCTGCTAGTGGACATTTGGAGCGCTTCGAGGCCTATGGTGGAAAAGGCAATATCTTCACATAAAAACTAGACAGAAGCCTTCTGACAAACTTCTTTGTGATGTGTGAATTTATTTCATAGATTTCAACTTTCTTGTGATTGAGCAGTTGTGAAACACTCTTTTTGTAGAATCTGCAAGTGGACATTTGGAACGCTATGAAGCCTAAGGTGGAAAAGGAAATATCTTCACATAAAAATTAGACAGACGCATTTTGACAAACTTCTTCGAGATGTGTGCATTCATCTCACAGAGTTGAACCTTTCTTTTGATTAAGCAATCTTGAAACACTCTTTCTGTAGAATCTGCAAGTGGATATTTGTTGTGCTTTGAGGCCTACGGTGGAAAAGGAAATATCTTCAAATAAAAACTTGACAGAAGCACTCTGAGAGCCTCCTTTGGGCTGTGTGCATTTCTCTCTCAGACTTGACCCTTTCTTTTGATTGAGCATCTTTGAAAGACCACTTTTGTAATAAATGCAAGTGGACATTCGAAGTGCTTTGAGGCCTATGGTGGAAAAGAAAATATCTTCACATCAGAAGGAGACAGAAGCATTCTGACCAATTTCTTTGTGGTGTGTGCATTAATCTCACAGAGTTAAACCTTACTTTCCATTGAGCCATTTTGAAACACTTTTCGTAGAATCTGCAAGTGGACATTTGAAGCGCTTGGAGGCCTAGGGTCGAAAAAGAAATATATTCACATACAAACTAGATGGAAGCCTTCTGACAAACTTCTTTCTGATGTGTGCATTCATCTCACAGAGTTGAACCTTTCTTTTGATTGAGCAGCTTTGAAACCCTCTTTTTGTAGAATTTGCACGTGAACATTTGAAGCGCTTTGAGGCCTGTGGAGCAAAAGGAAATATCTCCACCTAAAAACTAGACAGAAGCATTCTGACAAACTTCTTTGTGATGTGTGCATTCATCTCACAGAGTTGATCCTTACTTTTCATTGAGCAGTTTTGAAACACTCTTTTTGTAGAATCTGCAGGTGGATATTTGGAGGGCTTTGAGGCCTCTGGTGGATAACGAAATATCTTCACATAATAACTAGACAGAAGAATTCTCACAAACTTCTTTGTAATGTGAGCATTCGACTCACAGAGTTGAACTGTTCTTTTGACTGGGCAGCTTTGAAAGAGTACTTTTATCAAATCTGCAAGTGGACATTTGGATCGCTTTGAGGCCTCTGGTGGAAAAGGAAATAGCTTCACAATAAAACTGGAGAGAAGCGTTCTGACAAACTTCTTTGTGATGTGTACATTCATCTCACAGAGTTGAACCTTGCTTTTCATTGAGCAGTTTTGAAACACACTTTTTGTAGAATTTGAAAGTGGACCTTTGGATTGCTTGGAGGCCTATGGTGGAAAAGGAAATATCTTCACATAAAGACTAGACAGAAGCATTGTGACAAACTCCTTTGTGATGTGTGCATTGAACTCACAGAGTTGAACCTTTCTTTTGACTGAGCAACTTTGAAACACTCTCTCTGTAGAATCTCCCAGTGGATATTTGCAGTGGCTTGAGGCCTCTGACGGAAAAGGAAATATCTTCACATAACAAGTAGACAGAAGCACTCAGACAAACTTTTTTGTGATGTGTGCATTCTTCTCACAGAGTTGAACCTTAATTTTCATTGAGCAGTTTTGAAACACTCTTTTTGTAGAATCTGCAAGTAGTCATTTGGAGCGCTTTGAGGCCTTTGTTGGAAAACGAAATGTCTTCATATAATAACTAGACAGAAGCATTCTGAGAAACTTATTTGTGATATCTGCATTCATCTCACAGAGTTGAATCTTTCCTTTGATTCAGCAGCTTTGAAACACTCTTTTCGTAGAATCTGCTAGTGGACATTTGGAGCGCTTTGAGGCCTATGGTGGAAAAGGCAATATCTTCACATAAAAACTAGACAGAAGCCTTCTGACAAACTTCTTTGTGATGTGTGAATTTATTTCATAGATTTCAACTTTCTTGTGATTGAGCAGTTGTGAAACACTCTTTTTGTAGAATCTGCAAGTGGACATTTGGAACGCTATGAAGCCTAAGGTGGAAAAGGAAATATCTTCACATAAAAATTAGACAGACGCATTTTGACAAACTTCTTCGAGATGTGTGCATTCATCTCACAGAGTTGAACCTTTCTTTTGATTAAGCAATCTTGAAACACTCTTTTTGTAGAATCTGCAAGTGGATATTTGTTGTGCTTTGAGGCCTACGGTGGAAAAGGAAATATCTTCAAATAAAAACTTGACAGAAGCACTCTGAGAGCCTCCTTTGGGCTGTGTGCATTTCTCTCTCAGACTTGACCCTTTCTTTTGATTGAGCATCTTTGAAAGACCACTTTTGTAATAAATGCAAGTGGACATTCGAAGTGCTTTGAGGCCTATGGTGGAAAAGAAAATATCTTCACATCAGAAGGAGACAGAAGCATTCTGACCAATTTCTTTGTGGTGTGTGCATTAATCTCACAGAGTTAAACCTTACTTTCCATTGAGCCATTTTGAAACACTTTTCGTAGAATCTGCAAGTGGACATTTGAAGCGCTTGGAGGCCTAGGGTCGAAAAAGAAATATATTCACATACAAACTAGATGGAAGCCTTCTGACAAACTTCTTTCTGATGTGTGCATTCATCTCACAGAGTTGAACCTTTCTTTTGATTGAGCAGCTTTGAAACCCTCTTTTTGTAGAATTTGCATGTGAACATTTGAAGCGCTTTGAGGCCTGTGGAGCAAAAGGAAATATCTCCACCTAAAAATTAGACAGAAGCATTCTGACAAACTTCTTTGTGATGTGTGCATTCATCTCACAGAGTTGATCCTTACTTTTCATTGAGCAGTTTTGAAACACTCTTTTTGTAGAATCTGCAGGTGGGTATTTGGAGGGCTTTGAGGCCTCTGGTGGATAACGAAATATCTTCACATAATAACTAGACAGAAGAATTCTCACAAACTTCTTTGTAATGTGAGCATTCGACTCACAGAGTTGAACTGTTCTTTTGACTGGGCAGCTTTGAAAGAGTACTTTTATAAAATCTGCAAGTGGACATTTGGATCGCTTTGAGGCCTCTGGTGGAAAAGGAAATAGCTTCACAATAAAACTGGAGAGAAGCGTTCTGACAAACTTCTTTGTGATGTGTACATTCATCTCACAGAGTTGAACCTTGCTTTTCATTGAGCAGTTTTGAAACACACTTTTTGTAGAATTTGAAAGTGGACCTTTGGATTGCTTGGAGGCCTATGGTGGAAAAGGAAATATCTTCACATAAAGACTAGACAGAAGCATTGTGACAAACTCCTTTGTGATGTGTGCATTGAACTCACAGAGTTGAACCTTTCTTTTGACTGAGCAACTTTGAAACACTCTCTCTGTAGAATCTCCCAGTGGATATTTGCAGTGGCTTGAGGCCTCTGACGGAAAAGGAAATATCTTCACATAACAAGTAGACAGAAGCACTCAGACAAACTTTTTTGTGATGTGTGCATTCTTCTCACAGAGTTGAACCTTAATTTTCATTGAGCAGTTTTGAAACACTCTTTTTGTAGAATCTGCAAGTAGTCATTTGGAGCGTTTTGAGGCCTTTGTTGGAAAACGAAATGTCTTCATATAATAACTAGACAGAAGCATTCTGAGAAACTTATTTGTGATATCTGCATTCATCTCACAGAGTTGAATCTTTCCTTTGATTCAGCAGCTTTGAAACACTCTTTTCGTAGAATCTGCTAGTGGACATTTGGAGCGCTTTGAGGCCTATGGTGGAAAAGGCAATATCTTCACATAAAAACTAGACAGAAGCCTTCTGACAAACTTCTTTGTGATGTGTGAATTTATTTCATAGATTTCAACTTTCTTGTGATTGAGCAGTTGTGAAACACTCTTTTTGTAGAATCTGCAAGTGGACATTTGGAACGCTATGAAGCCTAAGGTGGAAAAGGAAATATCTTCACATAAAAATTAGACAGACGCATTTTGACAAACTTCTTCGAGATGTGTGCATTCATCTCACAGAGTTGAACCTTTCTTTTGATTAAGCAATCTTGAAACACTCTTTCTGTAGAATCTGCAAGTGGATATTTGTTGTGCTTTGAGGCCTACGGTGGAAAAGGAAATATCTTCAAATAAAAACTTGACAGAAGCACTCTGAGAGCCTCCTTTAGGCTGTGTGCATTTATCTCTCAGACTTGACCCTTTCTTTTGATTGAGCATCTTTGAAAGACCACTTTTGTAATAAATGCAAGTGGACATTCGAAGTGCTTTGAGGCCTGTGGTGGAAAAGAAAATATCTTCACATCAGAAGGAGACAGAAGCATTCTGACCAATTTCTTTGTGGTGTGTGCATTAATCTCACAGAGTTAAACCTTACTTTCCATTGAGCCATTTTGAAACACTTTTCGTAGAATCTGCAAGTGGACATTTGAAGCGCTTGGAGGCCTAGGGTCGAAAAAGAAATATATTCACATACAAACTAGATGGAAGCCTTCTGACAAACTTCTTTCTGATGTGTGCATTCATCTCACAGAGTTGAACCTTTCTTTTGATTGAGCAGCTTTGAAACCCTCTTTTTGTAGAATTTGCATGTGAACATTTGAAGCGCTTTGAGGCCTGTGGAGCAAAAGGAAATATCTCCACCTAAAAACTAGACAGAAGCATTCTGACAAACTTCTTTGTGATGTGTGCATTCATCTCACAGATTTGATCCTTACTTTTCATTGAGCAGTTTTGAAACACTCTTTTTGTAGGATCTGCAGGTGGATATTTGGAGGTCTTTGAGGCCTCTGGTGGATAACGAAATATCTTCACATAATAACTAGACAGAAGAATTCTCACAAACTTCTCTGTAATGTGAGCATTCGACTCACAGAGTTGAACTGTTCTTTTGACTGGGCAGCTTTGAAAGAGTACTTTTATAAAATCTGCAAGTGGACATTTGGATCGCTTTGAGGCCTCTGGTGGAAAAGGAAATAGCTTCACAATAAAACTGGAGAGAAGCGTTCTGACAAACTTCTTTGTGATGTGTACATTCATCTCACAGAGTTGAACCTTGCTTTTCATTGAGCAGTTTTGAAACACACTTTTTGTAGAATTTGAAAGTGGACCTTTGGATTGCTTGGAGGCCTATGGTGGAAAAGGAAATATCTTCACATAAAGACTAGACAGAAGCATTGTGACAAACTCCTTTGTGATGTGTGCATTCAACTCACAGAGTTGAACCTTTCTTTTGACTGAGCAACTTTGAAACACTCTCTCTGTAGAATCTCCCAGTGGATATTTGCAGTGGCTTGAGGCCTCTGACGGAAAAGGAAATATCTTCACATAACAAGTAGACAGAAGCACTCAGACAAACTTTTTTGTGATGTGTGCATTCTTCTCACAGAGTTGAACCTTAATTTTCATTGAGCAGTTTTGAAACACTCTTTTTGTAGAATCTGCAAGTAGTCATTTGGAGCGCTTTGAGGCCTTTGTTGGAAAACGAAATGTCTTCATATAATAACTAGACAGAAGCATTCTGAGAAACTTATTTGTGATATCTGCATTCATCTCACAGAGTTGAATCTTTCCTTTGATTCAGCAGCTTTGAAACACTCTTTTCGTAGAATCTGCTAGTGGACATTTGGAGCGCTTTGAGGCCTATGGTGGAAAAGGCAATATCTTCACATAAAAACTAGACAGAAGCCTTCTGACAAACTTCTTTGTGATGTGTGAATTTATTTCATAGATTTCAACTTTCTTGTGATTGAGCAGTTGTGAAACACTCTTTTTGTAGAATCTGCAAGTGGACATTTGGAACGCTATGAAGCCTAAGGTGGAAAAGGAAATATCTTCACATAAAAATTAGACAGACGCATTTTGACAAACTTCTTCGAGATGTGTGCATTCATCTCACAGAGTTGAACCTTTCTTTTGATTAAGCAATCTTGAAACACTCTTTCTGTAGAATCTGCAAGTGGATATTTGTTGTGCTTTGAGGCCTACGGTGGAAAAGGAAATATCTTCAAATAAAAACTTGACAGAAGCACTCTGAGAGCCTCCTTTAGGCTGTGTGCATTTATCTCTCAGACTTGACCCTTTCTTTTGATTGAGCATCTTTGAAAGACCACTTTTGTAATAAATGCAAGTGGACATTCGAAGTGCTTTGAGGCCTGTGGTGGAAAAGAAAATATCTTCACATCAGAAGGAGACAGAAGCATTCTGACCAATTTCTTTGTGGTGTGTGCATTAATCTCACAGAGTTAAACCTTACTTTCCATTGAGCCATTTTGAAACACTTTTCGTAGAATCTGCAAGTGGACATTTGAAGCGCTTGGAGGCCTAGGGTCGAAAAAGAAATATATTCACATACAAACTAGATGGAAGCCTTCTGACAAACTTCTTTCTGATGTGTGCATTCATCTCACAGAGTTGAACCTTTCTTTTGATTGAGCAGCTTTGAAACCCTCTTTTTGTAGAATTTGCATGTGAACATTTGAAGCGCTTTGAGGCCTGTGGAGCAAAAGGAAATATCTCCACCTAAAAACTAGACAGAAGCATTCTGACAAACTTCTTTGTGATGTGTGCATTCATCTCACAGAGTTGATCCTTACTTTTCATTGAGCAGTTTTGAAACACTCTTTTTGTAGGATCTGCAGGTGGATATTTGGAGGTCTTTGAGGCCTCTGGTGGATAACGAAATATCTTCACATAATAACTAGACAGAAGAATTCTCACAAACTTCTCTGTAATGTGAGCATTCGACTCACAGAGTTGAACTGTTCTTTTGACTGGGCAGCTTTGAAAGAGTACTTTTATAAAATCTGCAAGTGGACATTTGGATCGCTTTGAGGCCTCTGGTGGAAAAGGAAATAGCTTCACAATAAAACTGGAGAGAAGCGTTCTGACAAACTTCTTTGTGATGTGTACATTCATCTCACAGAGTTGAACCTTGCTTTTCATTGAGCAGTTTTGAAACACACTTTTTGTAGAATTTGAAAGTGGACCTTTGGATTGCTTGGAGGCCTATGGTGGAAAAGGAAATATCTTCACATAAAGACTAGACAGAAGCATTGTGACAAACTCCTTTGTGATGTGTGCATTGAACTCACAGAGTTGAACCTTTCTTTTGACTGAGCAACTTTGAAACACTCTCTCTGTAGAATCTCCCAGTGGATATTTGCAGTGGCTTGAGGCCTCTGACGGAAAAGGAAATATCTTCACATAACAAGTAGACAGAAGCACTCAGACAAACTTTTTTGTGATGTGTGCATTCTTCTCACAGAGTTGAACCTTAATTTTCATTGAGCAGTTTTGAAACACTCTTTTTGTAGAATCTGCAAGTAGTCATTTGGAGCGCTTTGAGGCCTTTGTTGGAAAACGAAATGTCTTCATATAATAACTAGACAGAAGCATTCTGAGAAACTTATTTGTGATATCTGCATTCATCTCACAGAGTTGAATCTTTCCTTTGATTCAGCAGCTTTGAAACAGTCTTTTCGTAGAATCTGCTAGTGGACATTTGGAGCGCTTTGAGGCCTATGGTGGAAAAGGCAATATCTTCACATAAAAACTAGACAGAAGCCTTCTGACAAACTTCTTTGTGATGTGTGAATTTATTTCATAGATTTCAACTTTCTTGTGATTGAGCAGTTGTGAAACACTCTTTTTGTAGAATCTGCAAGTGGACATTTGGAACGCTATGAAGCCTAAGGTGGAAAAGGAAATATCTTCACATAAAAATCAGACAGACGCATTTTGACAAACTTCTTCGAGATGTGTGCATTCATCTCACAGAGTTGAACCTTTCTTTTGATTAAGCAATCTTGAAACACTCTTTCTGTAGAATCTGCAAGTGGATATTTGTTGTGCTTTGAGGCCTACGGTGGAAAAGGAAATATCTTCAAATAAAAACTTGACAGAAGCACTCTGAGAGCCTCCTTTGGGCTGTGTGCATTTATCTCTCAGACTTGACCCTTTCTTTTGATTGAGCATCTTTGAAAGACCACTTTTGTAATAAATGCAAGTGGACATTCGAAGTGCTTTGAGGCCTGTGGTGGAAAAGAAAATATCTTCACATCAGAAGGAGACAGAAGCATTCTGACCAATTTCTTTGTGGTGTGTGCATTAATCTCACAGAGTTAAACCTTACTTTCCATTGAGCCATTTTGAAACACTTTTCGTAGAATCTGCAAGTGGACATTTGAAGCGCTTGGAGGCCTAGGGTCGAAAAAGAAATATATTCACATACAAACTAGATGGAAGCCTTCTGACAAACTTCTTTCTGATGTGTGCATTCATCTCACAGAGTTGAACCTTTCTTTTGATTGAGCAGCTTTGAAACCCTCTTTTTGTAGAATTTGCATGTGAACATTTGAAGCGCTTTGAGGCCTGTGGAGCAAAAGGAAATATCTCCACCTAAAAACTAGACAGAAGCATTCTGACAAACTTCTTTGTGATGTGTGCATTCATCTCACAGAGTTGATCCTTACTTTTCATTGAGCAGTTTTGAAACACTCTTTTTGTAGAATCTGCAGGTGGATATTTGGAGGGCTTTGAGGCCTCTGGTGGATAACGAAATATCTTCACATAATAACTAGACAGAAGAATTCTCACAAACTTCTTTGTAATGTGAGCATTCGACTCACAGAGTTGAACTGTTCTTTTGACTGGGCAGCTTTGAAAGAGTACTTTTATAAAATCTGCAAGTGGACATTTGGATCGCTTTGAGGCCTCTGGTGGAAAAGGAAATAGCTTCACAATAAAACTGGAGAGAAGCGTTCTGACAAACTTCTTTGTGATGTGTACATTCATCTCACAGAGTTGAACCTTGCTTTTCATTGAGCAGTTTTGAAACACACTTTTTGTAGAATTTGAAAGTGGACCTTTGGATTGCTTGGAGGCCTATGGTGGAAAAGGAAATATCTTCACATAAAGACTAGACAGAAGCATTGTGACAAACTCCTTTGTGATGTGTGCATTCAACTCACAGAGTTGAACCTTTCTTTTGACTGAGCAACTTTGAAACACTCTCTCTGTAGAATCTCCCAGTGGATATTTGCAGTGGCTTGAGGCCTCTGACGGAAAAGGAAATATCTTCACATAACAAGTAGACAGAAGCACTCAGACAAACTTTTTTGTGATGTGTGCATTCTTCTCACAGAGTTGAACCTTAATTTTCATTGAGCAGTTTTGAAACACTCTTTTTGTAGAATCTGCAAGTAGTCATTTGGAGCGCTTTGAGGCCTTTGTTGGAAAACGAAATGTCTTCATATAATAACTAGACAGAAGCATTCTGAGAAACTTATTTGTGATATCTGCATTCATCTCACAGAGTTGAATCTTTCCTTTGATTCAGCAGCTTTGAAACACTCTTTTCCTAGAATCTGCTAGTGGACATTTGGAGCGCTTTGAGGCCTATGGTGGAAAAGGCAATATCTTCACATAAAAACTAGACAGAAGCCTTCTGACAAACTTCTTTGTGATGTGTGAATTTATTTCATAGATTTCAACTTTCTTGTGATTGAGCAGTTGTGAAACACTCTTTTTGTAGAATCTGCAAGTGGACATTTGGAACGCTATGAAGCCTAAGGTGGAAAAGGAAATATCTTCACATAAAAATTAGACAGACGCATTTTGACAAACTTCTTCGAGATGTGTGCATTCATCTCACAGAGTTGAACCTTTCTTTTGATTAAGCAATCTTGAAACACTCTTTTTGTAGAATCTGCAAGTGGATATTTGTTGTGCTTTGAGGCCTACGGTGGAAAAGGAAATATCTTCAAATAAAAACTTGACAGAAGCGATCTGAGAGCCTCCTTTGGGCTGTGTGCATTTCTCTCTCAGACTTGACCCTTTCTTTTGATTGAGCATCTTTGAAAGACCACTTTTGTAATAAATGCAAGTGGACATTCGAAGTGCTTTGAGGCCTATGGTGGAAAAGAAAATATCTTCACATCAGAAGGAGACAGAAGCATTCTGACCAATTTCTTTGTGGTGTGTGCATTAATCTCACAGAGTTAAACCTTACTTTCCATTGAGCCATTTTGAAA
The DNA here is from genome assembly GCF_029289425.2 of Pan paniscus. NCBI lineage: Eukaryota > Metazoa > Chordata > Mammalia > Primates > Hominidae > Pan > Pan paniscus. The sequence goes on from NC_073273.2 coordinate 14,038,440, forward strand.
CACTTTTCGTAGAATCTGCAAGTGGACATTTGAAGCGCTTGGAGGCCTAGGGTCGAAAAAGAAATATATTCACATACAAACTAGATGGAAGCCTTCTGACAAACTTCTTTCTGATGTGTGCATTCATCTCACAGAGTTGAACCTTTCTTTTGATTGAGCAGCTTTGAAACCCTCTTTTTGTAGAATTTGCATGTGAACATTTGAAGCGCTTTGAGGCCTGTGGAGCAAAAGGAAATATCTCCACCTAAAAACTAGACAGAAGCATTCTGACAAACTTCTTTGTGATGTGTGCATTCATCTCACAGAGTTGATCCTTACTTTTCATTGAGCAGTTTTGAAACACTCTTTTTGTAGAATCTGCAGGTGGATATTTGGAGGGCTTTGAGGCCTCTGGTGGATAACGAAATATCTTCACATAATAACTAGACAGAAGAATTCTCACAAACTTCTTTGTAATGTGAGCATTCGTCTCACAGAGTTGAACTGTTCTTTTGACTGGGCAGCTTTGAAAGAGTACTTTTATCAAATCTGCAAGTGGACATTTGGATCGCTTTGAGGCCTCTGGTGGAAAAGGAAATAGCTTCACAATAAAACTGGAGAGAAGCGTTCTGACAAACTTCTTTGTGATGTGTACATTCATCTCACAGAGTTGAACCTTGCTTTTCATTGAGCAGTTTTGAAACACACTTTTTGTAGAATTTGAAAGTGGACCTTTGGATTGCTTGGAGGCCTATGGTGGAAAAGGAAATATCTTCACATAAAGACTAGACAGAAGCATTGTGACAAACTCCTTTGTGATGTGTGCATTGAACTCACAGAGTTGAACCTTTCTTTTGACTGAGCAACTTTGAAACACTCTCTCTGTAGAATCTCCCAGTGGATATTTGCAGTGGCTTGAGGCCTCTGACGGAAAAGGAAATATCTTCACATAACAAGTAGACAGAAGCACTCAGACAAACTTTTTTGTGATGTGTGCATTCTTCTCACAGAGTTGAACCTTAATTTTCATTGAGCAGTTTTGAAACACTCTTTTTGTAGAATCTGCAAGTAGTCATTTGGAGCGCTTTGAGGCCTTTGTTGGAAAACGAAATGTCTTCATATAATAACTAGACAGAAGCATTCTGAGAAACTTATTTGTGATATCTGCATTCATCTCACAGAGTTGAATCTTTCCTTTGATTCAGCAGCTTTGAAACACTCTTTTCGTAGAATCTGCTAGTGGACATTTGGAGCGCTTTGAGGCCTATGGTGGAAAAGGCAATATCTTCACATAAAAACTAGACAGAAGCCTTCTGACAAACTTCTTTGTGATGTGTGAATTTATTTCATAGATTTCAACTTTCTTGTGATTGAGCAGTTGTGAAACACTCTTTTTGTAGAATCTGCAAGTGGACATTTGGAACGCTATGAAGCCTAAGGTGGAAAAGGAAATATCTTCACATAAAAATTAGACAGACGCATTTTGACAAACTTCTTCGAGATGTGTGCATTCATCTCACAGAGTTGAACCTTTCTTTTGATTAAGCAATCTTGAAACACTCTTTCTGTAGAATCTGCAAGTGGATATTTGTTGTGCTTTGAGGCCTACGGTGGAAAAGGAAATATCTTCAAATAAAAACTTGACAGAAGCACTCTGAGAGCCTCCTTTAGGCTGTGTGCATTTATCTCTCAGACTTGACCCTTTCTTTTGATTGAGCATCTTTGAAAGACCACTTTTGTAATAAATGCAAGTGGACATTCGAAGTGCTTTGAGGCCTGTGGTGGAAAAGAAAATATCTTCACATCAGAAGGAGACAGAAGCATTCTGACCAATTTCTTTGTGGTGTGTGCATTAATCTCACAGAGTTAAACCTTACTTTCCATTGAGCCATTTTGAAACACTTTTCGTAGAATCTGCAAGTGGACATTTGAAGCGCTTGGAGGCCTAGGGTCGAAAAAGAAATATATTCACATACAAACTAGATGGAAGCCTTCTGACAAACTTCTTTCTGATGTGTGCATTCATCTCACAGAGTTGAACCTTTCTTTTGATTGAGCAGCTTTGAAACCCTCTTTTTGTAGAATTTGCATGTGAACATTTGAAGCGCTTTGAGGCCTGTGGAGCAAAAGGAAATATCTCCACCTAAAAACTAGACAGAAGCATTCTGACAAACTTCTTTGTGATGTGTGCATTCATCTCACAGAGTTGATCCTTACTTTTCATTGAGCAGTTTTGAAACACTCTTTTTGTAGGATCTGCAGGTGGATATTTGGAGGTCTTTGAGGCCTCTGGTGGATAACGAAATATCTTCACATAATAACTAGACAGAAGAATTCTCACAAACTTCTTTGTAATGTGAGCATTCGACTCACAGAGTTGAACTGTTCTTTTGACTGGGCAGCTTTGAAAGAGTACTTTTATAAAATCTGCAAGTGGACATTTGGATCGCTTTGAGGCCTCTGGTGGAAAAGGAAATAGCTTCACAATAAAACTGGAGAGAAGCGTTCTGACAAACTTCTTTGTGATGTGTACATTCATCTCACAGAGTTGAACCTTGCTTTTCATTGAGCAGTTTTGAAACACACTTTTTGTAGAATTTGAAAGTGGACCTTTGGATTGCTTGGAGGCCTATGGTGGAAAAGGAAATATCTTCACATAAAGACTAGACAGAAGCATTGTGACAAACTCCTTTGTGATGTGTGCATTCAACTCACAGAGTTGAACCTTTCTTTTGACTGAGCAACTTTGAAACACTCTCTCTGTAGAATCTCCCAGTGGATATTTGCAGTGGCTTGAGGCCTCTGACGGAAAAGGAAATATCTTCACATAACAAGTAGACAGAAGCACTCAGACAAACTTTTTTGTGATGTGTGCATTCTTCTCACAGAGTTGAACCTTAATTTTCATTGAGCAGTTTTGAAACACTCTTTTTGTAGAATCTGCAAGTAGTCATTTGGAGCGCTTTGAGGCCTTTGTTGGAAAACGAAATGTCTTCATATAATAACTAGACAGAAGCATTCTGAGAAACTTATTTGTGATATCTGCATTCATCTCACAGAGTTGAATCTTTCCTTTGATTCAGCAGCTTTGAAACAGTCTTTTCGTAGAATCTGCTAGTGGACATTTGGAGCGCTTTGAGGCCTATGGTGGAAAAGGCAATATCTTCACATAAAAACTAGACAGAAGCCTTCTGACAAACTTCTTTGTGATGTGTGAATTTATTTCATAGATTTCAACTTTCTTGTGATTGAGCAGTTGTGAAACACTCTTTTTGTAGAATCTGCAAGTGGACATTTGGAACGCTATGAAGCCTAAGGTGGAAAAGGAAATATCTTCACATAAAAATCAGACAGACGCATTTTGACAAACTTCTTCGAGATGTGTGCATTCATCTCACAGAGTTGAACCTTTCTTTTGATTAAGCAATCTTGAAACACTCTTTCTGTAGAATCTGCAAGTGGATATTTGTTGTGCTTTGAGGCCTACGGTGGAAAAGGAAATATCTTCAAATAAAAACTTGACAGAAGCACTCTGAGAGCCTCCTTTGGGCTGTGTGCATTTATCTCTCAGACTTGACCCTTTCTTTTGATTGAGCATCTTTGAAAGACCACTTTTGTAATAAATGCAAGTGGACATTCGAAGTGCTTTGAGGCCTGTGGTGGAAAAGAAAATATCTTCACATCAGAAGGAGACAGAAGCATTCTGACCAATTTCTTTGTGGTGTGTGCATTAATCTCACAGAGTTAAACCTTACTTTCCATTGAGCCATTTTGAAACACTTTTCGTAGAATCTGCAAGTGGACATTTGAAGCGCTTGGAGGCCTAGGGTCGAAAAAGAAATATATTCACATACAAACTAGATGGAAGCCTTCTGACAAACTTCTTTCTGATGTGTGCATTCATCTCACAGAGTTGAACCTTTCTTTTGATTGAGCAGCTTTGAAACCCTCTTTTTGTAGAATTTGCATGTCAACATTTGAAGCGCTTTGAGGCCTGTGGAGCAAAAGGAAATATCTCCACCTAAAAACTAGACAGAAGCATTCTGACAAACTTCTTTGTGATGTGTGCATTCATCTCACAGAGTTGATCCTTACTTTTCATTGAGCAGTTTTGAAACACTCTTTTTGTAGAATCTGCAGGTGGATATTTGGAGGGCTTTGAGGCCTCTGGTGGATAACGAAATATCTTCACATAATAACTAGACAGAAGAATTCTCACAAACTTCTTTGTAATGTGAGCATTCGACTCACAGAGTTGAACTGTTCTTTTGACTGGGCAGCTTTGAAAGAGTACTTTTATCAAATCTGCAAGTGGACATTTGGATCGCTTTGAGGCCTCTGGTGGAAAAGGAAATAGCTTCACAATAAAACTGGAGAGAAGCGTTCTGACAAACTTCTTTGTGATGTGTACATTCATCTCACAGAGTTGAACCTTGCTTTTCATTGAGCAGTTTTGAAACACACTTTTTGTAGAATTTGAAAGTGGACCTTTGGATTGCTTGGAGGCCTATGGTGGAAAAGGAAATATCTTCACATAAAGACTAGACAGAAGCATTGTGACAAACTCCTTTGTGATGTGTGCATTGAACTCACAGAGTTGAACCTTTCTTTTGACTGAGCAACTTTGAAACACTCTCTCTGTAGAATCTCCCAGTGGATATTTGCAGTGGCTTGAGGCCTCTGACGGAAAAGGAAATATCTTCACATAACAAGTAGACAGAAGCACTCAGACAAACTTTTTTGTGATGTGTGCATTCTTCTCACAGAGTTGAACCTTAATTTTCATTGAGCAGTTTTGAAACACTCTTTTTGTAGAATCTGCAAGTAGTCATTTGGAGCGCTTTGAGGCCTTTGTTGGAAAACGAAATGTCTTCATATAATAACTAGACAGAAGCATTCTGAGAAACTTATTTGTGATATCTGCATTCATCTCACAGAGTTGAATCTTTCCTTTGATTCAGCAGCTTTGAAACACTCTTTTCGTAGAATCTGCTAGTGGACATTTGGAGCGCTTTGAGGCCTATGGTGGAAAAGGCAATATCTTCACATAAAAACTAGACAGAAGCCTTCTGACAAACTTCTTTGTGATGTGTGAATTTATTTCATAGATTTCAACTTTCTTGTGATTGAGCAGTTGTGAAACACTCTTTTTGTAGAATCTGCAAGTGGACATTTGGAACGCTATGAAGCCTAAGGTGGAAAAGGAAATATCTTCACATAAAAATTAGACAGACGCATTTTGACAAACTTCTTCGAGATGTGTGCATTCATCTCACAGAGTTGAACCTTTCTTTTGATTAAGCAATCTTGAAACACTCTTTTTGTAGAATCTGCAAGTGGATATTTGTTGTGCTTTGAGGCCTACGGTGGAAAAGGAAATATCTTCAAATAAAAACTTGACAGAAGCACTCTGAGAGCCTCCTTTGGGCTGTGTGCATTTATCTCTCAGACTTGACCCTTTCTTTTGATTGAGCATCTTTGAAAGACCACTTTTGTAATAAATGCAAGTGGACATTCGAAGTGCTTTGAGGCCTATGGTGGAAAAGAAAATATCTTCACATCAGAAGGAGACAGAAGCATTCTGACCAATTTCTTTGTGGTGTGTGCATTAATCTCACAGAGTTAAACCTTACTTTCCATTGAGCCATTTTGAAACACTTTTCGTAGAATCTGCAAGTGGACATTTGAAGCGCTTGGAGGCCTAGGGTCGAAAAAGAAATATATTCACATACAAACTAGATGGAAGCCTTCTGACAAACTTCTTTCTGATGTGTGCATTCATCTCACAGAGTTGAACCTTTCTTTTGATTGAGCAGCTTTGAAACCCTCTTTTTGTAGAATTTGCATGTGAACATTTGAAGCGCTTTGAGGCCTGTGGAGCAAAAGGAAATATCTCCACCTAAAAACTAGACAGAAGCATTCTGACAAACTTCTTTGTGATGTGTGCATTCATCTCACAGAGTTGATCCTTACTTTTCATTGAGCAGTTTTGAAACACTCTTTTTGTAGAATCTGCAGGTGGATATTTGGAGGGCTTTGAGGCCTCTGGTGGATAACGAAATATCTTCACATAATAACTAGACAGAAGAATTCTCACAAACTTCTTTGTAATGTGAGCATTCGACTCACAGAGTTGAACTGTTCTTTTGACTGGGCAGCTTTGAAAGAGTACTTTTATCAAATCTGCAAGTGGACCTTTGGATCGCTTTGAGGCCTCTGGTGGAAAAGGAAATAGCTTCACAATAAAACTGGAGAGAAGCGTTCTGACAAACTTCTTTGTGATGTGTACATTCATCTCACAGAGTTGAACCTTGCTTTTCATTGAGCAGTTTTGAAACACACTTTTTGTAGAATTTGAAAGTGGACCTTTGGATTGCTTGGAGGCCTATGGTGGAAAAGGAAATATCTTCACATAAAGACTAGACAGAAGCATTGTGACAAACTCCTTTGTGATGTGTGCATTCAACTCACAGAGTTGAACCTTTCTTTTGACTGAGCAACTTTGAAACACTCTCTCTGTAGAATCTCCCAGTGGATATTTGCAGTGGCTTGAGGCCTCTGACGGAAAAGGAAATATCTTCACATAACAAGTAGACAGAAGCACTCAGACAAACTTTTTTGTGATGTGTGCATTCTTCTCACAGAGTTGAACCTTAATTTTCATTGAGCAGTTTCGAAACACTCTTTTTGTAGAATCTGCAAGTAGTCATTTGGAGCGCTTTGAGGCCTTTGTTGGAAAACGAAATGTCTTCATATAATAACTAGACAGAAGCATTCTGAGAAACTTATTTGTGATATCTGCATTCATCTCACAGAGTTGAATCTTTCCTTTGATTCAGCAGCTTTGAAACTCTTTTCGTAGAATCTGCTAGTGGACATTTGGAGCGCTTTGGGGCCTATGGTGGAAAAGGCAATATCTTCACATAAAAACTAGACAGAAGCCTTCTGACAAACTTCTTTGTGATGTGTGAATTTATTTCATAGATTTCAACTTTCTTGTGATTGAGCAGTTGTGAAACACTCTTTTTGTAGAATCTGCAAGTGGACATTTGGAACGCTATGAAGCCTAAGGTGGAAAAGGAAATATCTTCACATAAAAATTAGACAGACGCATTTTGACAAACTTCTTCGAGATGTGTGCATTCATCTCACAGAGTTGAACCTTTCTTTTGATTAAGCAATCTTGAAACACTCTTTTTGTAGAATCTGCAAGTGGATATTTGTTGTGCTTTGAGGCCTACGGTGGAAAAGGAAATATCTTCAAATAAAAACTTGACAGAAGCACTCTGAGAGCCTCCTTTGGGCTGTGTGCATTTCTCTCTCAGACTTGACCCTTTCTTTTGATTGAGCATCTTTGAAAGACCACTTTTGTAATAAATGCAAGTGGACATTCGAAGTGCTTTGAGGCCTATGGTGGAAAAGAAAATATCTTCACATCAGAAGGAGACAGAAGCATTCTGACCAATTTCTTTGTGGTGTGTGCATTAATCTCACAGAGTTAAACCTTACTTTCCATTGAGCCATTTTGAAACACTTTTCGTAGAATCTGCAAGTGGACATTTGAAGCGCTTGGAGGCCTAGGGTCGAAAAAGAAATATATTCACATACAAACTAGATGGAAGCCTTCTGACAAACTTCTTTCTGATGTGTGCATTCATCTCACAGAGTTGAACCTTTCTTTTGATTGAGCAGCTTTGAAACCCTCTTTTTGTAGAATTTGCATGTGAACATTTGAAGCGCTTTGAGGCCTGTGGAGCAAAAGGAAATATCTCCACCTAAAAACTAGACAGAAGCATTCTGACAAACTTCTTTGTGATGTGTGCATTCATCTCACAGAGTTGATCCTTACTTTTCATTGAGCAGTTTTGAAACACTCTTTTTGTAGGATCTGCAGGTGGATATTTGGAGGTCTTTGAGGCCTCTGGTGGATAACGAAATATCTTCACATAATAACTAGACAGAAGAATTCTCACAAACTTCTTTGTAATGTGAGCATTCGACTCACAGAGTTGAACTGTTCTTTTGACTGGGCAGCTTTGAAAGAGTACTTTTATAAAATCTGCAAGTGGACATTTGGATCGCTTTGAGGCCTCTGGTGGAAAAGGAAATAGCTTCACAATAAAACTGGAGAGAAGCGTTCTGACAAACTTCTTTGTGATGTGTACATTCATCTCACAGAGTTGAACCTTGCTTTTCATTGAGCAGTTTTGAAACACACTTTTTGTAGAATTTGAAAGTGGACCTTTGGATTGCTTGGAGGCCTATGGTGGAAAAGGAAATATCTTCACATAAAGACTAGACAGAAGCATTGTGACAAACTCCTTTGTGATGTGTGCATTGAACTCACAGAGTTGAACCTTTCTTTTGACTGAGCAACTTTGAAACACTCTCTCTGTAGAATCTCCCAGTGGATATTTGCAGTGGCTTGAGGCCTCTGACGGAAAAGGAAATATCTTCACATAACAAGTAGACAGAAGCACTCAGACAAACTTTTTTGTGATGTGTGCATTCTTCTCACAGAGTTGAACCTTAATTTTCATTGAGCAGTTTTGAAACACTCTTTTTGTAGAATCTGCAAGTAGTCATTTGGAGCGCTTTGAGGCCTTTGTTGGAAAACGAAATGTCTTCATATAATAACTAGACAGAAGCATTCTGAGAAACTTATTTGTGATATCTGCATTCATCTCACAGAGTTGAATCTTTCCTTTGATTCAGCAGCTTTGAAACAGTCTTTTCGTAGAATCTGCTAGTGGACATTTGGAGCGCTTTGAGGCCTATGGTGGAAAAGGCAATATCTTCACATAAAAACTAGACAGAAGCCTTCTGACAAACTTCTTTGTGATGTGTGAATTTATTTCATAGATTTCAACTTTCTTGTGATTGAGCAGTTGTGAAACACTCTTTTTGTAGAATCTGCAAGTGGACATTTGGAACGCTATGAAGCCTAAGGTGGAAAAGGAAATATCTTCACATAAAAATTAGACAGACGCATTTTGACAAACTTCTTCGAGATGTGTGCATTCATCTCACAGAGTTGAACCTTTCTTTTGATTAAGCAATCTTGAAACACTCTTTTTGTAGAATCTGCAAGTGGATATTTGTTGTGCTTTGAGGCCTACGGTGGAAAAGGAAATATCTTCAAATAAAAACTTGACAGAAGCACTCTGAGAGCCTCCTTTGGGCTGTGTGCATTTCTCTCTCAGACTTGACCCTTTCTTTTGATTGAGCATCTTTGAAAGACCACTTTTGTAATAAATGCAAGTGGACATTCGAAGTGCTTTGAGGCCTATGGTGGAAAAGAAAATATCTTCACATCAGAAGGAGACAGAAGCATTCTGACCAATTTCTTTGTGGTGTGTGCATTAATCTCACAGAGTTAAACCTTACTTTCCATTGAGCCATTTTGAAACACTTTTCGTAGAATCTGCAAGTGGACATTTGAAGCGCTTGGAGGCCTAGGGTCGAAAAAGAAATATATTCACATACAAACTAGATGGAAGCCTTCTGACAAACTTCTTTCTGATGTGTGCATTCATCTCACAGAGTTGAACCTTTCTTTTGATTGAGCAGCTTTGAAACCCTCTTTTTGTAGAATTTGCATGTGAACATTTGAAGCGCTTTGAGGCCTGTGGAGCAAAAGGAAATATCTCCACCTAAAAACTAGACAGAAGCATTCTGACAAACTTCTTTGTGATGTGTGCATTCATCTCACAGAGTTGATCCTTACTTTTCATTGAGCAGTTTTGAAACACTCTTTTTGTAGAATCTGCAGGTGGATATTTGGAGGGCTTTGAGGCCTCTGGTGGATAACGAAATATCTTCACATAATAACTAGACAGAAGAATTCTCACAAACTTCTTTGTAATGTGAGCATTCGACTCACAGAGTTGAACTGTTCTTTTGACTGGGCAGCTTTGAAAGAGTACTTTTATCAAATCTGCAAGTGGACCTTTGGATCGCTTTGAGGCCTCTGGTGGAAAAGGAAATAGCTTCACAATAAAACTGGAGAGAAGCGTTCTGACAAACTTCTTTGTGATGTGTACATTCATCTCACAGAGTTGAACCTTGCTTTTCATTGAGCAGTTTTGAAACACACTTTTTGTAGAATTTGAAAGTGGACCTTTGGATTGCTTGGAGGCCTATGGTGGAAAAGGAAATATCTTCACATAAAGACTAGACAGAAGCATTGTGACAAACTCCTTTGTGATGTGTGCATTCAACTCACAGAGTTGAACCTTTCTTTTGACTGAGCAACTTTGAAACACTCTCTCTGTAGAATCTCCCAGTGGATATTTGCAGTGGCTTGAGGCCTCTGACGGAAAAGGAAATATCTTCACATAACAAGTAGACAGAAGCACTCAGACAAACTTTTTTGTGATGTGTGCATTCTTCTCACAGAGTTGAACCTTAATTTTCATTGAGCAGTTTTGAAACACTCTTTTTGTAGAATCTGCAAGTAGTCATTTGGAGCGCTTTGAGGCCTTTGTTGGAAAACGAAATGTCTTCATATAATAACTAGACAGAAGCATTCTGAGAAACTTATTTGTGATATCTGCATTCATCTCACAGAGTTGAATCTTTCCTTTGATTCAGCAGCTTTGAAACTCTTTTCGTAGAATCTGCTAGTGGACATTTGGAGCGCTTTGGGGCCTATGTTGGAAAAGGCAATATCTTCACATAAAAACTAGACAGAAGCCTTCTGACAAACTTCTTTGTGATGTGTGAATTTATTTCATAGATTTCAACTTTCTTGTGATTGAGCAGTTGTGAAACACTCTTTTTGTAGAATCTGCAAGTGGACATTTGGAACGCTATGAAGCCTAAGGTGGAAAAGGAAATATCTTCACATAAAAATTAGACAGACGCATTTTGACAAACTTCTTCGAGATGTGTGCATTCATCTCACAGAGTTGAACCTTTCTTTTGATTAAGCAATCTTGAAACACTCTTTTTGTAGAATCTGCAAGTGGATATTTGTTGTGCTTTGAGGCCTACGGTGGAAAAGGAAATATCTTCAAATAAAAACTTGACAGAAGCACTCTGAGAGCCTCCTTTGGGCTGTGTGCATTTCTCTCTCAGACTTGACCCTTTCTTTTGATTGAGCATCTTTGAAAGACCACTTTTGTAATAAATGCAAGTGGACATTCGAAGTGCTTTGAGGCCTGTGGTGGAAAAGAAAATATCTTCACATCAGAAGGAGACAGAAGCATTCTGACCAATTTCTTTGTGTTGTGTGCATTAATCTCACAGAGTTAAACCTTACTTTCCATTGAGCCATTTTGAAACACTTTTCGTAGAATCTGCAAGTGGACATTTGAAGCGCTTGGAGGCCTAGGGTCGAAAAAGAAATATATTCACATACAAACTAGATGGAAGCCTTCTGACAAACTTCTTTCTGATGTGTGCATTCATCTCACAGAGTTGAACCTTTCTTTTGATTGAGCAGCTTTGAAACCCTCTTTTTGTAGAATTTGCATGTGAACATTTGAAGCGCTTTGAGGCCTGTGGAGCAAAAGGAAATATCTCCACCTAAAAACTAGACAGAAGCATTCTGACAAACTTCTTTGTGATGTGTGCATTCATCTCACAGAGTTGATCCTTACTTTTCATTGAGCAGTTTTGAAACACTCTTTTTGTAGAATCTGCAGGTGGATATTTGGAGGGCTTTGAGGCCTCTGGTGGATAACGAAATATCTTCACATAATAACTAGACAGAAGAATTCTCACAAACTTCTTTGTAATGTGAGCATTCGTCTCACAGAGTTGAACTGTTCTTTTGACTGGGCAGCTTTGAAAGAGTACTTTTATCAAATCTGCAAGTGGACATTTGGATCGCTTTGAGGCCTCTGGTGGAAAAGGAAATAGCTTCACAATAAAACTGGAGAGAAGCGTTCTGACAAACTTCTTTGTGATGTGTACATTCATCTCACAGAGTTGAACCTTGCTTTTCATTGAGCAGTTTTGAAACACACTTTTTGTAGAATTTGAAAGTGGACCTTTGGATTGCTTGGAGGCCTATGGTGGAAAAGGAAATATCTTCACATAAAGACTAGACAGAAGCATTGTGACAAACTCCTTTGTGATGTGTGCATTCAACTCACAGAGTTGAACCTTTCTTTTGACTGAGCAACTTTGAAACACTCTCTCTGTAGAATCTCCCAGTGGATATTTGCAGTGGCTTGAGGCCTCTGACGGTAAAGGAAATATCTTCACATAACAAGTAGACAGAAGCACTCAGACAAACTTTTTGTGATGTGTGCATTCTTCTCACAGAGTTGAACCTTACTTTTCATTGAGGAATTTTTAAATACTCTTTTTGTAGAATCTGCAAGATGACATTTGGAGCGCTTCAAGGCCTATGGTGGATAACGAAACGTCTTCATGTAATAACTAGGCAGAAGCATTATGAGAAACTCCAATGTGATGTGTGCTTTCGTATCACACAGAGTTTAACTTTTCTTTTGATTGAGCAGCTTTGAAACATTCTTTTTGTAGAATCTGAAAGTGGATATTTGGATCTCTTGGAGGCCTATGGTGGATAACGAAATGACTTCGTATAATAATAACTAGAGAGAAGCATTCTGAGAAGCTTCTTTGTGACGTGAAAATTCATCTCACAGATTTGAACCTTCGTTTGAATGAGTAGCTTTGAAGCACTCTTTTTGTAGAATCTGCAAACGGACATTTGGAGCGGTTTGAGGCCTACAGTGGAAAAGGAAACGTCCTCACATAAATAGGAGACAGAAGCATTCTCACAACATTCTTTGAGATATATGCATTCATCTCACAAAGCTGGACCTTACTTTTGATTGAGCAGTTTGGAAACCCCCTTTTTCTACTATCTGAAAATGGACATTTGGAGTGCTTTGAGGCCTATGGTGGAAAAGGAAATATCTTCACTTAAGAAGTAGACAGAAGGATTCTGATAAATTTCTTTGTGATGTGTGCATTCATCTCACAGAGATGAACCTTAGTCTGGTTGAACAGTTTTGAAACACTGTTTTCGTAGAATCTGCAAGTGGACATTTGGAGCGCTTGGAGGGCTATGGTGGTAAAGGAAATATCTTCCCATAAGAACTAGACACAAGCATTCTGACAAGCTTCTTTGTGATGTGTGCATTCGTCTCACAGAGTTGAAACTATCTTTCAATTGAGCAGCTTTGAAACACTCTTTCTGCAGAATCTGCAAGTAGGCATTTGGAAGGTTTGGGGCCTATGGTGGAAAAGGAAATATCTTCACACAAAAATTAGACAGAAGCATTCTGACAACCTTCTTTGTGATATGTGCATTTATCACACAGAGTGAAACCTTACTTTTTATTGAGCAGTTTTGAAACACCCTTTTTGAATGATCTGCATGTGGACTTTTGGACTGCTTTGAGGTCTATTGTGGCAAAGGAAATATCTTCACCTAAGAACTAGACAGAAGCATTCTGAGAAATTTCTTGTGATATGTGTATTCATCTCACAGAGTTGAACCTTACTTTGGATTGACCAGTTTTGAAACACGAAAAGGAAATATATTCACATTAAAACTAGACAGAAGGATTTTGACAAACTACTTTGTGATGTGTACATTCATCTCACAGAGTTGAACCTTACTTTCCATTGAGCAGTTTTGAAACCTTCCTTTGGGGAATCTGCAAGTGGATTTTTGGAGCACTTTGAGGCCTTTGCTGGAAAGGAAATACATTCACAAAAAACCTAGACAGAAGCATTCTCACAAACTACTTTGGGATGCATGCATTCATCTCACGGGGCTGAACCTTGCTTTTCATTGAGTAGTTTTGAAACACTCTTTTGTAGCATCTGCAAGTGGACATTTCGAGTGCTCTGAGGCCTACGGTGGATAAGGAAATATCTTCATATCACAGCTAGACAGAAGCTATCTGAGAAGCTTTCTATGTGATGTGTGCATTCATCTCACAGAGTTGAACCTTACTTTTCACTGAACAGTTTTGAAACACTCTTTTGGCAGAATCTACAAGTGGACCTTTGGAACGCTTGGAGGCCTAGGGTGGAAAAGGAAATATCTTCACATAAGAACTAGACAGAAGCATACTGACAAATTTCTTTTTCGTGTGCGCATTCATCTCACAGAGTTGAAAGTTAATTTTCATTGAGCAGTTATGAAACATTCTTTTTGTGGAATCTGGATGACGACATTTGGAGCACTTTGAGGCCAATCACGGAAAGGGAAATATCTTCATATAAAAGTTAGATGGAGGCATTCTGAAAAACATCTTTGTGATGTGTGCATTCATCTCACAGAGTTGAACCTTTCTTTTGATTGACCAGCTTCGAAATGCTCTTTTAGTAGAACCTGGAAGTGGACATTTGGAGCCTTTTGTGGCCTATTGCGGAAAAGGAAATATCTTCACGTAAAAAGTAGACAGAAGCATTCTGACAAATTTCTTTATGCTGTGTGCATTCATCTCACAGAGTTGAACATTTCTTTTCATTGACCAGTTTGGAAACACTGTTTTAGTAGAATCTGGAAGTGGACATTTGGAGCACTTTGAGGCCTATGGTGGAAAAGGAAATACCTTCAAATAAAAATTAGACAGAAGCATTCTGACAAACTCCTTTGGATGTGTGCATGCATCTCGTGGCGTTGAATATTTCTGTGGATTGAGCAGCTTTGAAACACTCTTTTTCTAGAATCTTCAAGGGGACATTTGGAGCACTTTCAGGCCTATGGTTCAATAGGAAATATCTTCACATAAAAACTAGACAGAAGCATTCTGACAAACTTCTCTGTGATGTGTGCATACATCTCAGAGAGTTGAACATTTCTTTTGATAGACCAGCTTTGAAACACTCCATTTGTAGAATCTGGGAGTGGACATTTGGAGTGCTTTGAGGCTTATGGTAGAAAGGGAAATATCTTCATGTAAAAACTAGACAGAAGCATTCTGAAAAACTTCTTTGTGATATGTGCATTCATGTCAAAGAGTTGAACTTTTCTTTTGATTGAACAGTCATGAAACTCTCTTTCTGTAGAATCTGCAAACGGACATTTGTTGTGCTTTGAGGCCTATGGTGGAAAAGATAATATCTTCACATACAAACTAGTCAGAAGCATTCTGAAAACTGTCTTTGTGATACGTGCATTCATCTCACACAGTTGAACCTTACTTGTGATTGAGCAGTTTGAAAGACTTTTTTTGTACTATAGGAAAGTGGATAATTGGAGTGCTTTGAGGCCGATCATGGAAAATTAAATATCTTCACATAAGAACAAGACAGAAGCATTCTGACAAATTTCTTTGTGATATGTGCATTCATCTCACAGAGTTGAACCTTAATTTTCATTGAGCAGTTTTGAAACACTCTTTTTGTAGAATCTGCAAGTAGTCATTTGGAGCGCTTTGAGGCCTTTGTTGGAAAACGAAATGTCTTCATATAATAACTAGACAGAAGCATTCTGAGAAACTTATTTGTGATATCTGCATTCATCTCACAGAGTTGAATCTTTCCTTTGATTCAGCAGCTTTGAAACACTCTTTTCGTAGAATCTGCTAGTGGACCTTTGGAGCGCTTTGAGGCCTATGGTGGAAAAGGCAATATCTTCACATAAAAACTAGACAGAAGCCTTCTGACAAACTTCTTTGTGATGTGTGAATTTATTTCATAGATTGCAACTTTCTTGTGATTGAGCAGTTGTGAAACACTCTTTTTGTAGAATCTGCAAGTGGACATTTGGAACGCTATGAAGCCTAAGGTGGAAAAGGAAATATCTTCACATAAAAATTAGACAGACGCATTTTGACAAACTTCTTCGAGATGTGTGCATTTATCTCACAGAGTTGAACCTTTCTTTTGATTAAGCAATCTTGAAACACTCTTTTTGTAGAATCTGCAAGTGGATACTTTTTGTGCTTTGAGGCCTACGGTGGAAAAGGAAATATCTTCAAATAAAAACTTGACAGAAGCACTCTGAGAGCCTCCTTTGGGATGTGTGCATTTATCTCTCAGACTTGACCCTTACTTTTGATTGAGCATCTTTGAAAGACCACTTTTGTAATAAATGCAAGTGGACATTCGAAGTGCTTTGAGGCCTATGGTGGAAAAGAAAATATCTTCACATCAGAAGGAGACAGAAGCATTCTGACCAATTTCTTTGTGGTGTGTGCATTAATCTCACAGAGTTAAACCTTACTTTCCATTGAGCCATTTTGAAACACTTTTCGTAGAATCTGCAAGTGGACATTTGAAGCGCTTGGAGGCCTAGGGTCGAAAAAGAAATATATTCACATACAAACTAGATGGAAGCCTTCTGACAAACTTCTTTCTGATGTGTGCATTCATCTCACAGAGTTGAACCTTTCTTTTGATTGAGCAGCTTTGAAACCCTCTTTTTGTAGAATTTGCATGTGAACATTTGAAGCGCTCTGAGGCCTGTGGAGCAAAAGGAAATATCTCCACCTAAAAACTAGACAGAAGCATTCTGACAAACTTCTTTGTGATGTGTGCATTCATCTCACAGAGTTGATCCTTACTTTTCATTGAGCAGTTTTGAAACACTCTTTTTGTAGAATCTGCAGGTGGATATTTGGAGGGCTTTGAGGCCTCTGGTGGATAACGAAATATCTTCACATAATAACTAGACAGAAGAATTCTCACAAACTTCTTTGTAATGTGAGCATTCGTCTCACAGAGTTGAACTGTTCTTTTGACTGAGCAGCTTTGAAACAGTATTTTTATAAAATCTGCAAGTGGACATTTGGATCGCTTTGAGGCCTCTGTTGGAAAAGGAAATATCTTCACAATAAACGTGGAGAGAAACAATCTGACAAACTTCTTTGTGATGTGTACATTCATCTCACAGAGTTGAACCTTGCTTTTCATTGAGCAGTTTTGAAACACACTTTTGTAGAATTTGAAAGTGGACATTTGGATTGCTTTGAGGCCTATGGTGGAAAAGGAAATATCTTCACATAAAGACTAGACAGAAGCATTGAGACAAACTCTTTGTGATGTGTGCATTCAACTCACAGAGTTGAACTTTTCTTTGACTGAGCAACTTTGAAACACTCTATCTGTAGAATTTCCCAATGGATATTTGCAGAGGTTTGAGGCCTCTGACGGAAAAGGAAATATCTTCACATAACAACTAGACAGAAGCACTCTGACAAAATTTTTGTGATGTGCCATTCTTCTCACAGAGTTGAACCTTACTTTTCATTGAGGAATTTTTAACTCCTTTTTTTGTAGAATCTGCAAGGTGACATTTGGAGCGCATCAAGGCCTATGGTGGATAACGAAATGTCTTCAGTCAATAACTAGGCAGAAGTATTATGAGAAACTCCAATGTGATGTGTGCTTTCATATCACACAGAGTTTAACATTTCTTTTGATTGAGCAGCTTTGAAACATTCTCTTTGTAGAATCTGAAAGTGGACATTTGGAGCTCTTTGAGGCCTACGGTGGATAACGAAATATCTTCATATAATAATAACTAGAGAGAAGCATTCTGAGAAGCTTCTTTGTGACGTGAGAATTCATCTCACAGTTTTGAACCTTCGTTTGATTGAGTAGCTTTGAAGCACTCTTTTTGTAGAATCTGCAAATGGACATTTGGAGCGGTTTGAGGCCTACAGTGGAAAAGGAAACGTCTTCACATAAAAAGGAGACAGAAGCATTCTCACAACATTCTTTGTGATATATGCATTCATCTCACAAAGCTGAACCTTACTTTTGATTGAGCAGTTTGGAAACCCCCTTTTTCTGCTATCTGCAATTGGACATTTGGAGTTCTTTGAGGCCTATGGTGGAAAAGGAAATATCTTCCCTTAAGAAGTAGACAGAAGGATTCTGTCAAATTTCTTTGTGATGTGTGCATTCATCCCACAGAGTTGAACCTTACTCTCGTTGAACAGTTTTGAAACACTGTTTTCGTAGAATCTGCAAGTGGACATTTTGAGCGCTTGGAGGGCTATGGTGGTAAAGGAAATATCTTCCCATAAGAACTAGACACAAGCATTCTGACAAGCTCTTTTGTGATGTGGGCATTCGTCTCACAGAGTTGAAACTATCTTTTGATTGAGCAGCTTTGAAACACTCTTTCTGTAGTATCTGCAGGTAGGCATTTGGGAGGTTTGGGGCCTATGGTGGAAAAGGAAATATCTTCACACAAAAATTAGACAGAAGCATTCTGACAACCTTCTTTCTGATATGTGCATTTATCACACAGAGTGAAAACTTACTTTTTATTGGGCAGTTTTGAAACACCCTTTTTGAATGATCTGCATGTGGACATTTGGAGTGCTTTGAGGTCTATTGTGGCCAAGGATATATCTTCAGCTAAGAACAAGAAAGAAGCATTCTGAGAAATTTCTTGTGACATGTGTATTCATCTCACAGAGTTGAACCTTGCTTTGGATTGACTAGTTTCGAAACAGTCTTTCTGTAGAATCCGAAAGTGGACGTTTGGAGTGCTTTGAGGCCTAAGGTTGAAAAGGAAATATCTCCACATTAAAACTAGACAAAAGGATTTGGACAAACTACTTTGTGATGTGTACATTCATCTCACAGAGTTGAACCTTCCTTTCCATTGAGCAGTTTTGAAACCTTCCTTTGGGGAATCTGCAAGTGGATTTTTGGAGCTCTTTGTGGCCTTGGCTGGAAAGAAAATTCATTCACAAAAAACCTAGACAGAAGCATTCTCACAAACTACTTTGTGATGCATGCATTCATCTCACGTGGCTGAAACTTGCTTTTCATTGAGTAGTTTTGAAACACTCTTTTGTAGCATCTGCAAGTGGACATTTAGAGTGCTCGGAGGACTACGGTGGATAACGAAATATCTTCATATCACAGCTACACAGAAGCTATCTGAGAAGTTTTCTATGTGATGTGTGCATTCATCTCACAGAGTTGAACCTTACTTTTCATTGAACAGTTTTGAAACACTCTATTGGCAGAGTCTACAAGTGGACCTTTGGAACGCTTTGAGGCCTACGGTGGAAAAGGAAATATCTTCACATAAGAACTAGACAGAAGTATACTGACAAATTTCTTTTTCATGTGCGCATTCATCTCACAGAGTTGAAAGTTAATTTTCATTCGGCAGTTATGAAACACTCTTTTTGTAGAATCTGGGGGTCGACATTTGGAGCCGTTTGAGGTCTATCATGGAAAGGGAAATATCTTCATATAAAAATTAGATGGAGGCATTCCGAAAAACATCTTTGGGATGTGTGCATTCATCTCACAGAGTTGAACCTCCTTCTTGATTGACCAGCTTCGAAATGCTCTTTTAGTGGAACCTGGAAGTGGACATTTGGAGCCTTTTGTGGCCTATTGCAGAAAAGGAAATATCTGCAAGTGGAGATTTGGAACGCTATGAAGCCTAAGGTGGAGAAGGAAGTATCTTCACATAAACATTTGACAGAAGAATTTTGACAAACTTCTTTGTGATGTGCGCATTCATCTCACAGAGTTGAACCTTTCTTTTGATTAAGCAATGTTGAAACACTCTTTTTGTAGAATCTGCAAGTGGATATTTGTTGTGCTTTGAGGCTTACGGTGGAAAAGGAAATATCTATATATAAAAACGAGACAGAAGCACTCTGAGAGCCTCCTTTGGGATGTGTGCATTTATCTCTCAGACTTGACCCTTACTTTTGATTGAGCATCTTCGAAAGACCACTTTTGTAATATATGCAAGTGGACATTTGAAGTGCTTTGAGGCCTATGGTGGAAAAGAAAATATCTTCACATAAGAATGAGACAGAAGCATTCTGACAAATTTCTTTGTGGTGTGTGCATTAATCTCACAGAGTTAAGCCTTACTTTCAATTGAGCCATTTTGAAACACTTTTCGTAGAATCTGCAAGTGGACATTTGAAGCGCTTTGAGGCCTAGGTTCGCAAAAGAAATATATTCACATAAAAACTACATGGAAGCCTTCTGACAAACCTCTTTCTGATGTGTGCATTAATCTCACAGAGTTGAACCTTTCTTTTGATTGAGCAGCTTTGAGACCCTCTTTTTGTAGAATTTGCATGTGAACATTTGAAGCGCTTTGAGGCCTGTGGAGGAAAAGGAACTATCTTCACATAAAACCTAGACAGAAGCATTCTGACAAACTTCTTTGTGATGTGTGCATTCATCTCACAGAGTGGATCCTTACTTTTCATTGAGCGGTTTTGAAACACTCTTTTTGTAGAATCTGCAGGTGGATAGTTGGAGGGCTTTGAGGCCTCTGGTGGATAACGAAGTATCTCCACATAATAACTAGACAGAAGAATTCTCACAAACTTCTTTGTAATGTGAGCATTCATCTCACAGATTTGAACTGTTCTTTTGACTGAGCAGCTTTGAAACACTCTTTTTATGAAATCTGCAAGTGGACATTTGGATCGCTTTGAGGCCCCTGGTGGAAAAGGAAATATCTTCACAATAAAACTGGAGAGAAGCATTCTGACAAACTGCTTTGTGATGTGTACATTCATCTCACAGAGTTGAACCTTGCTTTTCATTGAGCAGTTTGGAACACACTTTTTGTAGAATTTGAAAGTGGACCTTTTGGATTGCTTTGAGGCCTATGGTGGACAAGGAAATATCTTCACACAAAGACTAGACAGAAACATTGTGACAAACTCCTTTGTGATGTGTGCATTCAACTCACAGGATTGAACTTTTCTTTTCACTGAGCAACTTTGAAACACTCTATCTGTAGAATTTTCCAGTGGATATTTGCAGAGGTTTGAGGCCTCTGACGGAAAGGGAAATATCTTCTCACAACACATAGAGAGAAGCACTCTGACAAACTTTTTGTGATGTGTCATTCTTCTCACAGAGTTGAACCTTACTTTTCATTGAGGAATTTTTAAATTCTTTTTTGTAGAATCTGTAAGGCGACATTTGGAGCGCTTCAAGGCCTATGGTGGATAACGAAACGTCTTCATGTAACAACTAGGCAGAAGCACTATGAGAAACTCCAATGTGATGTGTGCTTTCGTATCACACAGTGTTGAACTTTTCTTTTGATTGAGCAGCTTTGTAACATTCTTTTTGTAGAATCTGAAAGTGGACATTTGGAGCTCTTTGAGGGCTGTGGTGGATAAAGAAATATCTCCCTATCATAATATCTAGAGAGAAGCATTCTGAGAAGCTTCTTTGTGACGTGAGAATTCATCTCACAGATTTGAACCTTCGTTTGATTGAGTAGCTTTGAAGCACTCTTTTTGTAGAATCTGCAAATGGACATTTGGAGCGGTTTGAGGCCTACAGTGGAAAAGGAAACGTCTTCACATAAAAAGGAGACAGCAGCATTCTCACAACATTCTTTGTGATATATGCATTCATCTCACAAAGCTGAACCTTACTTTTGATTGAGCAGTTTGGAAACCCCCTTTTTCTACTATCTGCAAGTGGACATTTGGAGTGCTTTGAGGCCTATGGTGGAAAAGGAAATATCTTCCCTTAAGAAGTAGACAGAAGGATTCTGACAAATTTCTTTGTGATGTGTGCATTCATCTCACAGATTTGAACCTTACTCTCGTTGAACAGTTTTGAAACACTGTTTTCGTAGAATCTGCAAGTGGACATTTTGAGCGCTTGGAGGGCTATGGTGCTAAAGGACATATCTTCCCATAAGAACTAGACACAAGCATTCTGACAAGCTTCTTTGTGATGTGGGCATTCGTCTCACAGAGTTGAAACTATCTTTTGATTGAGCAGCTTTGAAACACTCTGTAGAATCTGCAGGTAGGCATTTGGAAGTTTTGGGGCCTATGGTGGAAAAAGGAAATATCTTCACAAAAAAATTAGACAGAAGCATTCTGACAACCTTCTTTGTGATATGTGCATTTATCACACAGAGTGAAACCTTACTTTTTATTGGGCAGTTTTGAAACACCCTTTTTGAATGATCTGCATGTGGACATTTGGAGTGCTTTGAGGTCTATTGTGGCCAAGGAAATATCTTCACCTAAGAACTAGACAGAAGCATTCTGAGAAATTTCTTGTGATATGTGTATTCATCTCACAGAGTTGAACCTTACTTCGGATTGACCAGTTTTGAAACACTCTTTCTGTAGAATCTGAAAGTGGATGTTTGGAGTGCTTTGAGGCCTTTGGTGGAAAAGGAAATATCTTCACATTAAAACTAGACAGAAGGATTTGGACAAACTACTTTGTGATGTGTACATTCATCTCCCAGAGTTGAACCTTACTTTCCATTGAGCAGTTTTGAAACCTTCCTTTGGGGAATCTGCAAGTGGATTTTTGGGGCACTTTGAGGCCTTGGCTGGAAAGGAAATACATTCACAAAAAACCTAGACAGAAGCATTCTCACAAACTACTTTGTGATGCCTGCATTCATCTCACGGGGCTGAAGCTTGGTTTTCATTGAGTAGTTTTGAAACACTCTTTTGCAGCATCGGCAAGTGGACATTTACAGTGCTCTGAGGCCTACGGTGGATAACGAAATATCTTCATATCATAGCTAGACAGAAGCTATCTGAGAAGCTTTCTATGTGTGATGTGTGCATTCATCTCACAGAGTTGAACCTTACTTTTCATTGAACAGTTTTGAAACACTCTATGGGAAGAATCTACAAGTGGACCTTTGGAACGCTTTGAGGCCTACGGTGGAAAAGGAAATATCTTCACATAAGAACTAGACAGAAGTATACTGACAAATTTCTTTTTCATGTGCGCATTCATCTCACAGAGTTGAAAGTTAATTTTCATTGGGCAGTTATGAAACACTCTTGTTGTAGAATCTGGCTGTCGACATTTGGAGCAGTTTGAGGCCTATCATGGAAAGGGAAATATCTTCATATAAAAATTAGATGGAGGCATTCTGAAAAACATCTTTGGGATGTGTGCATTCATCTCACAGAGTTGAAACTCTCTTTTGATTGACCAGCTTCGAAATGCTCTTTTACTGGAACCTGGAAGTGGACATTTGGAGCCTTTTGTGGCCTATTGCAGAAAAGGAAATATCTGCAAGTGGAGATTTGGAACGCTATGAAGCCTAAGATGGAGAAGGAAATATCTTCACATAAACATTAGACAGAAGCATTTTGACAAACTTCTTTGTGATGGGTGCATTCATCTCACAGAGTTGAACGTTTCTTTTGATTAAGCAATGTTGAAACACTCTTTTTGTAGAATCTGCAAGTGGATATGTGCTGTGCTTTGAGGCCTACGGTGGGAAAGGAAATATCTTCAAATAAAAACTAGACAGAAGCACTCTGAGAGCCTCCTTTGGGATGTATGCATTTCTCTCTCAGACTTGACCCTTACTTTTGATTGAGCATCTTCGAAAGACCACTTTTGTAATATATGCAAATGGACATTTGAAGTGCTTTGAGGCCTATTGTGGAAAAGAAAATATCTTCACATAAGAATGAGACAGAAGCATTCTGACAAATTTCTTTGTGGTGTGTGCATTAATCTGACAGATTTAAGCCTTACTTTCAATTGAGCCATTTTGAAACACTTTTCGTAGAATCTGCAAGTGGACATTTGAAGCGCTGTGAGGCCTAGGGTGGAAGAAGAAATATATTCACATAAAAACTAGATGGAAGCCTTCTGACAAACTTCTTTCTGATGTGTGCATTCATCTCACAGAGTTGAACCTTTCTTTTGATTGAGCAGCTTTGAAACCCTCTTTTTGTAGAATTTGCATGTGAACATTTGAAGAGCTTAGAGGCCTGTGGAGGAAAAGGAACTATCTTCACATAAAACCTAGACAGAAGCATTCTGGCAAACTTCTTTGTGATGTGTGCATTCATCTCACAGAGTGGATCCTTACTTTTCATTGAGCAGTTTTGAAACATTCTTTTTGTAGAAACTGCAGGTGGATATTTGGAGGGCTTTGAGGCCTCTGGTGGATAATGAAATATCTTCACATAATAACTAGACAGAAGAATTCTCACAAACTTCTTTGTAAAGTGACCATTCATCTCACAGATTTGAACTGTTTTTTGACTGAGCAGCTTTGAAACAGTATTTGTATAAAATCTGCAAGTGGACATTTGGATCGCTTTGAGGCCTCTGGTGGAAAAGGAAATATCTTCACAATAAAACTGGAGAGAAGCGTTCTGACAAACTTCTTTGTGATGTGTACATTCATCTCACAGAGTTGAACCTTGCTTTTCATTGAGCAGTTTTGAAACACACTTTTTGTAGAATTTGAAAGTGGACATTTGGATTGCTTTGAGGCCTATGGTGGAAAAGGAAATATCTTCACATAAAGACTAGACAGAAGCATTGTGACAAACTCCTTTGTGATGTGTGCATTCAACTCACAGAGATGAACTTTTCTTTTGACTGAGCAACTTTGAAACACTCTATCTGTAGAATTTCCCAGTGGATATTTGCAGAGGTTTGAGGCCTCTGACGGAAAGGGAAATATCTTCTCACAACACCTAGACAGAAGCACTCTGACAAAGTTTTTGTGATGTGTCATTCTTCTCACAGAGTTGAACCTTACTTTTCATTGAGGAATTTTTAAGTACTTTTTTGTAGAATCTGTAAGGTGACATTTGGAGCGCCTCAAGGCCTATGGTGGATAACGAAACGTCTTCATGTAACAACTAGGCAGAAGCACTATGAGAAACTCCAATGTGATGTGTGCTTTCGTATCACACAGTGTTGAACTTTTCTTTTGATTGAGCAGCTTTGTAACATTCTTTTTGTAGAATCTGAAAGTGGACATTTGGAGCTCTTTGAGGCCTGTGGTGGATAAAGAAATATCTCCCTATCATAATAACTAGAGAGAAGCATTCTGAGAAGCTTCTTTGTGACGTGAGAATTCATCTCACAGATTTGAACCTTCGTTTGATTGAGTAGCTTTGAAGCACTCTTTTTGTAGAATCTGCAAATGGACATTTGGAGCGGTTTGAGGCCTACAGTGGAAAAGGAAACGTCTTCACATAAAAAGGAGACAGCAGCATTCTCACAACATTCTTTGTGATATATGCATTCATCTCACAAAGCTGAACCTTACTTTTGATTGAGCAGTTTGGAAACCCCCTTTTTCTACTATCTGCAAGTGGACATTTGGAGTGCTTTGAGGCCTATGGTGGAAAAGGAAATATCTTCCCTTAAGAAGTAGACAGAAGGATTCTGACAAATTTCTTTGTGATGTGTGCATTCATCTCACAGAGTTGAACCTTACTCTCGTTGAACAGTTTTGAAACACTGTTTTCGTAGAATCTGCAAGTGGACATTTTGAGCGCTTGGAGGGCTATGGTGGTAAAGGAAATATCTTACCATAAGAACTAGACACAAGCATTCTGACAAGCTTCTTTGTGATGTGGGCATTCGTCTCACAGAGTTGAAACTATCTTTTGATTGAGCAGCTTTGAAACACTCTTTCTGTAGAATCTGCAGGTAGGCATTTGGAAGGTTTGGGGCCTATGGTGGAAAAGGAAATATCTTCACACAAACTTAGACAGAAGCATTCTGACAACCTTCTTTGTGATATGTGCATTTATCACACAGAGTGAAACCTTACTTTTTATTGGGCAGTTTTGAAACACCCTTTTTGAATGATCTGCGTGTGGACATTTGGAGTGCTTTGAGGTCTATTGTGGCCAAGGAAATATCTTCACCTAAGAACTAGACAGAAGCATTCTGAGAAATTTCTTGTGATATGTGTATTCATCTCACAGAGTTGAACCTTACTTTGGATTGACCAGTTTTGAAACACTCTTTCTGTAGAATCTGAAAGTGGACGTTTGGAGTGCTTTGAGGCCTTTGGTGGAAAAGGAAATATCTTCACATTAAAACTAGACAGAAGGATTTGGACAAACTACTTTGTGATGTGTACATTCATCTCCCAGAGTTGAACCTTACTTTCCATTGAGCAGTTTTGAAACCTTCCTTTGGGGAATCTGCAAGTGGATTTTTGGAGCACTTTGAGGCCTTGGCTGGAAAGGAAATACATTCACAAAAAACCTAGACAGAAGCATTCTCACAAATTACTTTGTGATGCCTGCATTCATCTCACGGGGCTGAAGCTTGCTTTTCATTGAGTAGTTTTGAAACACACTTTTGGAGCATCTGCATGTGGACATTTACAGTGCTCTGAGGCCTACGGTGGATAACGAAATGTCTTCATATCATAGCTAGACAGAAGCTATCTGAGAAGCTTTCTATGTGTGATGTGTGCATTCATCTCACAGAGTTGAACCTTACTTTTCATTGAACAGTTTTGAAACACTCTATTGGCAGAATCTACAAGTGGACCTTTGGAACGCTTTGAGGCCTACGGTGGAAAAGGAAATATCTTCACATAACAAGTAGACAGAAGCACTCAGACAAACTTTTTTGTGATGTGTGCATTCTTCTCACAGAGTTGAACCTTAATTTTCATTGAGCAGTTTTGAAACACTCTTTTTGTAGAATCTGCAAGTAGTCATTTGGAGCGCTTTGAGGCCTTTGTTGGAAAACGAAATGTCTTCATATAATAACTAGACAGAAGCATTCTGAGAAACTTATTTGTGATATCTGCATTCATCTCACAGAGTTGAATCTTTCCTTTGATTCAGCAGCTTTGAAACACTCTTTTCGTAGAATCTGCTAGTGGACATTTGGAGCGCTTCGAGGCCTATGGTGGAAAAGGCAATATCTTCACATAAAAACTAGACAGAAGCCTTCTGACAAACTTCTTTGTGATGTGTGAATTTATTTCATAGATTTCAACTTTCTTGTGATTGAGCAGTTGTGAAACACTCTTTTTGTAGAATCTGCAAGTGGACATTTGGAACGCTATGAAGCCTAAGGTGGAAAAGGAAATATCTTCACATAAAAATTAGACAGACGCATTTTGACAAACTTCTTCGAGATGTGTGCATTCATCTCACAGAGTTGAACCTTTCTTTTGATTAAGCAATCTTGAAACACTCTTTTTGTAGAATCTGCAAGTGGATATTTGTTGTGCTTTGAGGCCTACGGTGGAAAAGGAAATATCTTCAAATAAAAACTTGACAGAAGCACTCTGAGAGCCTCCTTTGGGCTGTGTGCATTTCTCTCTCAGACTTGACCCTTTCTTTTGATTGAGCATCTTTGAAAGACCACTTTTGTAATAAATGCAAGTGGACATTCGAAGTGCTTTGAGGCCTATGGTGGAAAAGAAAATATCTTCACATCAGAAGGAGACAGAAGCATTCTGACCAATTTCTTTGTGGTGTGTGCATTAATCTCACAGAGTTAAACCTTACTTTCCATTGAGCCATTTTGAAACACTTTTCGTAGAATCTGCAAGTGGACATTTGAAGCGCTTGGAGGCCTAGGGTCGAAAAAGAAATATATTCACATACAAACTAGATGGAAGCCTTCTGACAAACTTCTTTCTGATGTGTGCATTCATCTCACAGAGTTGAACCTTTCTTTTGATTGAGCAGCTTTGAAACCCTCTTTTTGTAGAATTTGCATGTGAACATTTGAAGCGCTTTGAGGCCTGTGGAGCAAAAGGAAATATCTCCACCTAAAAACTAGACAGAAGCATTCTGACAAACTTCTTTGTGATGTGTGCATTCATCTCACAGAGTTGATCCTTACTTTTCATTGAGCAGTTTTGAAACACTCTTTTTGTAGAATCTGCAGGTGGATATTTGGAGGGCTTTGAGGCCTCTGGTGGATAACGAAATATCTTCACATAATAACTAGACAGAAGAATTCTCACAAACTTCTTTGTAATGTGAGCATTCGTCTCACAGAGTTGAACTGTTCTTTTGACTGGGCAGCTTTGAAAGAGTACTTTTATCAAATCTGCAAGTGGACATTTGGATCGCTTTGAGGCCTCTGGTGGAAAAGGAAATAGCTTCACAATAAAACTGGAGAGAAGCGTTCTGACAAACTTCTTTGTGATGTGTACATTCATCTCACAGAGTTGAACCTTGCTTTTCATTGAGCAGTTTTGAAACACACTTTTTGTAGAATTTGAAAGTGGACCTTTGGATTGCTTGGAGGCCTATGGTGGAAAAGGAAATATCTTCACATAAAGACTAGACAGAAGCATTGTGACAAACTCCTTTGTGATGTGTGCATTCAACTCACAGAGTTGAACCTTTCTTTTGACTGAGCAACTTTGAAACACTCTCTCTGTAGAATCTCCCAGTGGATATTTGCAGTGGCTTGAGGCCTCTGACGGAAAAGGAAATATCTTCACATAACAAGTAGACAGAAGCACTCAGACAAACTTTTTTGTGATGTGTGCATTCTTCTCACAGAGTTGAACCTTAATTTTCATTGAGCAGTTTTGAAACACTCTTTTTGTAGAATCTGCAAGTAGTCATTTGGAGCGCTTTGAGGCCTTTGTTGGAAAACGAAATGTCTTCATATAATAACTAGACAGAAGCATTCTGAGAAACTTATTTGTGATATCTGCATTCATCTCACAGAGTTGAATCTTTCCTTTGATTCAGCAGCTTTGAAAAACTCTTTTCGTAGAATCTGCTAGTGGACATTTGGAGCGCTTCGAGGCCTATGGTGGAAAAGGCAATATCTTCACATAAAAACTAGACAGAAGCCTTCTGACAAACTTCTTTGTGATGTGTGAATTTATTTCATAGATTTCAACTTTCTTGTGATTGAGCAGTTGTGAAACACTCTTTTTGTAGAATCTGCAAGTGGACATTTGGAACGCTATGAAGCCTAAGGTGGAAAAGGAAATATCTTCACATAAAAATTAGACAGACGCATTTTGACAAACTTCTTCGAGATGTGTGCATTCATCTCACAGAGTTGAACCTTTCTTTTGATTAAGCAATCTTGAAACACTCTTTCTGTAGAATCTGCAAGTGGATATTTGTTGTGCTTTGAGGCCTACGGTGGAAAAGGAAATATCTTCAAATAAAAACTTGACAGAAGCACTCTGAGAGCCTCCTTTGGGCTGTGTGCATTTCTCTCTCAGACTTGACCCTTTCTTTTGATTGAGCATCTTTGAAAGACCACTTTTGTAATAAATGCAAGTGGACATTCGAAGTGCTTTGAGGCCTATGGTGGAAAAGAAAATATCTTCACATCAGAAGGAGACAGAAGCATTCTGACCAATTTCTTTGTGGTGTGTGCATTAATCTCACAGAGTTAAACCTTACTTTCCATTGAGCCATTTTGAAACACTTTTCGTAGAATCTGCAAGTGGACATTTGAAGCGCTTGGAGGCCTAGGGTCGAAAAAGAAATATATTCACATACAAACTAGATGGAAGCCTTCTGACAAACTTCTTTCTGATGTGTGCATTCATCTCACAGAGTTGAACCTTTCTTTTGATTGAGCAGCTTTGAAACCCTCTTTTTGTAGAATTTGCATGTGAACATTTGAAGCGCTTTGAGGCCTGTGGAGCAAAAGGAAATATCTCCACCTAAAAACTAGACAGAAGCATTCTGACAAACTTCTTTGTGATGTGTGCATTCATCTCACAGAGTTGATCCTTACTTTTCATTGAGCAGTTTTGAAACACTCTTTTTGTAGAATCTGCAGGTGGATATTTGGAGGGCTTTGAGGCCTCTGGTGGATAACGAAATATCTTCACATAATAACTAGACAGAAGAATTCTCACAAACTTCTTTGTAATGTGAGCATTCGTCTCACAGAGTTGAACTGTTCTTTTGACTGGGCAGCTTTGAAAGAGTACTTTTATCAAATCTGCAAGTGGACATTTGGATCGCTTTGAGGCCTCTGGTGGAAAAGGAAATAGCTTCACAATAAAACTGGAGAGAAGCGTTCTGACAAACTTCTTTGTGATGTGTACATTCATCTCACAGAGTTGAACCTTGCTTTTCATTGAGCAGTTTTGAAACACACTTTTTGTAGAATTTGAAAGTGGACCTTTGGATTGCTTGGAGGCCTATGGTGGAAAAGGAAATATCTTCACATAAAGACTAGACAGAAGCATTGTGACAAACTCCTTTGTGATGTGTGCATTCAACTCACAGAGTTGAACCTTTCTTTTGACTGAGCAACTTTGAAACACTCTCTCTGTAGAATCTCCCAGTGGATATTTGCAGTGGCTTGAGGCCTCTGACGGAAAAGGAAATATCTTCACATAACAAGTAGACAGAAGCACTCAGACAAACTTTTTTGTGATGTGTGCATTCTTCTCACAGAGTTGAACCTTAATTTTCATTGAGCAGTTTTGAAACACTCTTTTTGTAGAATCTGCAAGTAGTCATTTGGAGCGCTTTGAGGCCTTTGTTGGAAAACGAAATGTCTTCATATAATAACTAGACAGAAGCATTCTGAGAAACTTATTTGTGATATCTGCATTCATCTCACAGAGTTGAATCTTTCCTTTGATTCAGCAGCTTTGAAAAACTCTTTTCGTAGAATCTGCTAGTGGACATTTGGAGCGCTTCGAGGCCTATGGTGGAAAAGGCAATATCTTCACATAAAAACTAGACAGAAGCCTTCTGACAAACTTCTTTGTGATGTGTGAATTTATTTCATAGATTTCAACTTTCTTGTGATTGAGCAGTTGTGAAACACTCTTTTTGTAGAATCTGCAAGTGGACATTTGGAACGCTATGAAGCCTAAGGTGGAAAAGGAAATATCTTCACATAAAAATTAGACAGACGCATTTTGACAAACTTCTTCGAGATGTGTGCATTCATCTCACAGAGTTGAACCTTTCTTTTGATTAAGCAATCTTGAAACACTCTTTCTGTAGAATCTGCAAGTGGATATTTGTTGTGCTTTGAGGCCTACGGTGGAAAAGGAAATATCTTCAAATAAAAACTTGACAGAAGCACTCTGAGAGCCTCCTTTGGGCTGTGTGCATTTCTCTCTCAGACTTGACCCTTTCTTTTGATTGAGCATCTTTGAAAGACCACTTTTGTAATAAATGCAAGTGGACATTCGAAGTGCTTTGAGGCCTATGGTGGAAAAGAAAATATCTTCACATCAGAAGGAGACAGAAGCATTCTGACCAATTTCTTTGTGGTGTGTGCATTAATCTCACAGAGTTAAACCTTACTTTCCATTGAGCCATTTTGAAACACTTTTCGTAGAATCTGCAAGTGGACATTTGAAGCGCTTGGAGGCCTAGGGTCGAAAAAGAAATATATTCACATACAAACTAGATGGAAGCCTTCTGACAAACTTCTTTCTGATGTGTGCATTCATCTCACAGAGTTGAACCTTTCTTTTGATTGAGCAGCTTTGAAACCCTCTTTTTGTAGAATTTGCATGTGAACATTTGAAGCGCTTTGAGGCCTGTGGAGCAAAAGGAAATATCTCCACCTAAAAACTAGACAGAAGCATTCTGACAAACTTCTTTGTGATGTGTGCATTCATCTCACAGAGTTGATCCTTACTTTTCATTGAGCAGTTTTGAAACACTCTTTTTGTAGAATCTGCAGGTGGATATTTGGAGGGCTTTGAGGCCTCTGGTGGATAACGAAATATCTTCACATAATAACTAGACAGAAGAATTCTCACAAACTTCTTTGTAATGTGAGCATTCGTCTCACAGAGTTGAACTGTTCTTTTGACTGGGCAGCTTTGAAAGAGTACTTTTATCAAATCTGCAAGTGGACATTTGGATCGCTTTGAGGCCTCTGGTGGAAAAGGAAATAGCTTCACAATAAAACTGGAGAGAAGCGTTCTGACAAACTTCTTTGTGATGTGTACATTCATCTCACAGAGTTGAACCTTGCTTTTCATTGAGCAGTTTTGAAACACACTTTTTGTAGAATTTGAAAGTGGACCTTTGGATTGCTTGGAGGCCTATGGTGGAAAAGGAAATATCTTCACATAAAGACTAGACAGAAGCATTGTGACAAACTCCTTTGTGATGTGTGCATTCAACTCACAGAGTTGAACCTTTCTTTTGACTGAGCAACTTTGAAACACTCTCTCTGTAGAATCTCCCAGTGGATATTTGCAGTGGCTTGAGGCCTCTGACGGAAAAGGAAATATCTTCACATAACAAGTAGACAGAAGCACTCAGACAAACTTTTTTGTGATGTGTGCATTCTTCTCACAGAGTTGAACCTTAATTTTCATTGAGCAGTTTTGAAACACTCTTTTTGTAGAATCTGCAAGTAGTCATTTGGAGCGCTTTGAGGCCTTTGTTGGAAAACGAAATGTCTTCATATAATAACTAGACAGAAGCATTCTGAGAAACTTATTTGTGATATCTGCATTCATCTCACAGAGTTGAATCTTTCCTTTGATTCAGCAGCTTTGAAACACTCTTTTCGTAGAATCTGCTAGTGGACATTTGGAGCGCTTTGAGGCCTATGGTGGAAAAGGCAATATCTTCACATAAAAACTAGACAGAAGCCTTCTGACAAACTTCTTTGTGATGTGTGAATTTATTTCATAGATTTCAACTTTCTTGTGATTGAGCAGTTGTGAAACACTCTTTTTGTAGAATCTGCAAGTGGACATTTGGAACGCTATGAAGCCTAAGGTGGAAAAGGAAATATCTTCACATAAAAATTAGACAGACGCATTTTGACAAACTTCTTCGAGATGTGTGCATTCATCTCACAGAGTTGAACCTTTCTTTTGATTAAGCAATCTTGAAACACTCTTTCTGTAGAATCTGCAAGTGGATATTTGTTGTGCTTTGAGGCCTACGGTGGAAAAGGAAATATCTTCAAATAAAAACTTGACAGAAGCACTCTGAGAGCCTCCTTTGGGCTGTGTGCATTTCTCTCTCAGACTTGACCCTTTCTTTTGATTGAGCATCTTTGAAAGACCACTTTTGTAATAAATGCAAGTGGACATTCGAAGTGCTTTGAGGCCTATGGTGGAAAAGAAAATATCTTCACATCAGAAGGAGACAGAAGCATTCTGACCAATTTCTTTGTGGTGTGTGCATTAATCTCACAGAGTTAAACCTTACTTTCCATTGAGCCATTTTGAAACACTTTTCGTAGAATCTGCAAGTGGACATTTGAAGCGCTTGGAGGCCTAGGGTCGAAAAAGAAATATAGTCACATACAAACTAGATGGAAGCCTTCTGACAAACTTCTTTCTGATGTGTGCATTCATCTCACAGAGTTGAACCTTTCTTTTGATTGAGCAGCTTTGAAACCCTCTTTTTGTAGAATTTGCATGTGAACATTTGAAGCGCTTTGAGGCCTGTGGAGCAAAAGGAAATATCTCCACCTAAAAACTAGACAGAAGCATTCTGACAAACTTCTTTGTGATGTGTGCATTCATCTCACAGAGTTGATCCTTACTTTTCATTGAGCAGTTTTGAAACACTCTTTTTGTAGAATCTGCAGGTGGATATTTGGAGGGCTTTGAGGCCTCTGGTGGATAACGAAATATCTTCACATAATAACTAGACAGAAGAATTCTCACAAACTTCTTTGTAATGTGAGCATTCGTCTCACAGAGTTGAACTGTTCTTTTGACTGGGCAGCTTTGAAAGAGTACTTTTATCAAATCTGCAAGTGGACATTTGGATCGCTTTGAGGCCTCTGGTGGAAAAGGAAATAGCTTCACAATAAAACTGGAGAGAAGCGTTCTGACAAACTTCTTTGTGATGTGTACATTCATCTCACAGAGTTGAACCTTGCTTTTCATTGAGCAGTTTTGAAACACACTTTTTGTAGAATTTGAAAGTGGACCTTTGGATTGCTTGGAGGCCTATGGTGGAAAAGGAAATATCTTCACATAAAGACTAGACAGAAGCATTGTGACAAACTCCTTTGTGATGTGTGCATTCAACTCACAGAGTTGAACCTTTCTTTTGACTGAGCAACTTTGAAACACTCTCTCTGTAGAATCTCCCAGTGGATATTTGCAGTGGCTTGAGGCCTCTGACGGAAAAGGAAATATCTTCACATAACAAGTAGACAGAAGCACTCAGACAAACTTTTTTGTGATGTGTGCATTCTTCTCACAGAGTTGAACCTTAATTTTCATTGAGCAGTTTTGAAACACTCTTTTTGTAGAATCTGCAAGTAGTCATTTGGAGCGCTTTGAGGCCTTTGTTGGAAAACGAAATGTCTTCATATAATAACTAGACAGAAGCATTCTGAGAAACTTATTTGTGATATCTGCATTCATCTCACAGAGTTGAATCTTTCCTTTGATTCAGCATCTTTGAAACACTCTTTTCGTAGAATCTGCTAGTGGACATTTGGAGCGCTTTGAGGCCTATGGTGGAAAAGGCAATATCTTCACATAAAAACTAGACAGAAGCCTTCTGACAAACTTCTTTGTGATGTGTGAATTTATTTCATAGATTTCAACTTTCTTGTGATTGAGCAGTTGTGAAACACTCTTTTTGTAGAATCTGCAAGTGGACATTTGGAACGCTATGAAGCCTAAGGTGGAAAAGGAAATATCTTCACATAAAAATTAGACAGACGCATTTTGACAAACTTCTTCGAGATGTGTGCATTCATCTCACAGAGTTGAACCTTTCTTTTGATTAAGCAATCTTGAAACACTCTTTCTGTAGAATCTGCAAGTGGATATTTGTTGTGCTTTGAGGCCTACGGTGGAAAAGGAAATATCTTCAAATAAAAACTTGACAGAAGCACTCTGAGAGCCTCCTTTGGGCTGTGTGCATTTCTCTCTCAGACTTGACCCTTTCTTTTGATTGAGCATCTTTGAAAGACCACTTTTGTAATAAATGCAAGTGGACATTCGAAGAGCTTTGAGGCCTGTGGTGGAAAAGAAAATATCTTCACATCAGAAGGAGACAGAAGCATTCTGACCAATTTCTTTGTGGTGTGTGCATTAATCTCACAGAGTTAAACCTTACTTTCCATTGAGCCATTTTGAAACACTTTTCGTAGAATCTGCAAGTGGACATTTGAAGCGCTTGGAGGCCTAGGGTCGAAAAAGAAATATATTCACATACAAACTAGATGGAAGCCTTCTGACAAACTTCTTTCTGATGTGTGCATTCATCTCACAGAGTTGAACCTTTCTTTTGATTGAGCAGCTTTGAAACCCTCTTTTTGTAGAATTTGCATGTGAACATTTGAAGCGCTTTGAGGCCTGTGGAGCAAAAGGAAATATCTCCACCTAAAAACTAGACAGAAGCATTCTGACAAACTTCTTTGTGATGTGTGCATTCATCTCACAGAGTTGATCCTTACTTTTCATTGAGCAGTTTTGAAACACTCTTTTTGTAGAATCTGCAGGTGGATATTTGGAGGGCTTTGAGGCCTCTGGTGGATAACGAAATATCTTCACATAATAACTAGACAGAAGAATTCTCACAAACTTCTTTGTAATGTGAGCATTCGTCTCACAGAGTTGAACTGTTCTTTTGACTGGGCAGCTTTGAAAGAGTACTTTTATCAAATCTGCAAGTGGACATTTGGATCGCTTTGAGGCCTCTGGTGGAAAAGGAAATAGCTTCACAATAAAACTGGAGAGAAGCGTTCTGACAAACTTCTTTGTGATGTGTACATTCATCTCACAGAGTTGAACCTTGCATTTCATTGAGCAGTTTTGAAACACACTTTTTGTAGAATTTGAAAGTGGACCTTTGGATTGCTTGGAGGCCTATGGTGGAAAAGGAAATATCTTCACATAAAGACTAGACAGAAGCATTGTGACAAACTCCTTTGTGATGTGTGCATTCAACTCACAGAGTTGAACCTTTCTTTTGACTGAGCAACTTTGAAACACTCTCTCTGTAGAATCTCCCAGTGGATATTTGCAGTGGCTTGAGGCCTCTGACGGAAAAGGAAATATCTTCACATAACAAGTAGACAGAAGCACTCAGACAAACTTTTTTGTGATGTGTGCATTCTTCTCACAGAGTTGAACCTTAATTTTCATTGAGCAGTTTTGAAACACTCTTTTTGTAGAATCTGCAAGTAGTCATTTGGAGCGCTTTGAGGCCTTTGTTGGAAAACGAAATGTCTTCATATAATAACTAGACAGAAGCATTCTGAGAAACTTATTTGTGATATCTGCATTCATCTCACAGAGTTGAATCTTTCCTTTGATTCAGCAGCTTTGAAACACTCTTTTCGTAGAATCTGCTAGTGGACATTTGGAGCGCTTTGAGGCCTATGGTGGAAAAGGCAATATCTTCACATAAAAACTAGACAGAAGCCTTCTGACAAACTTCTTTGTGATGTGTGAATTTATTTCATAGATTTCAACTTTCTTGTGATTGAGCAGTTGTGAAACACTCTTTTTGTAGAATCTGCAAGTGGACATTTGGAACGCTATGAAGCCTAAGGTGGAAAAGGAAATATCTTCACATAAAAATTAGACAGACGCATTTTGACAAACTTCTTCGAGATGTGTGCATTCATCTCACAGAGTTGAACCTTTCTTTTGATTAAGCAATCTTGAAACACTCTTTTTGTAGAATCTGCAAGTGGATATTTGTTGTGCTTTGAGGCCTACGGTGGAAAAGGAAATATCTTCAAATAAAAACTTGACAGAAGCACTCTGAGAGCCTCCTTTGGGCTGTGTGCATTTCTCTCTCAGACTTGACCCTTTCTTTTGATTGAGCATCTTTGAAAGACCACTTTTGTAATAAATGCAAGTGGACATTCGAAGTGCTTTGAGGCCTATGGTGGAAAAGAAAATATCTTCACATCAGAAGGAGACAGAAGCATTCTGACCAATTTCTTTGTGGTGTGTGCATTAATCTCACAGAGTTAAACCTTACTTTCCATTGAGCCATTTTGAAACACTTTTCGTAGAATCTGCAAGTGGACATTTGAAGCGCTTGGAGGCCTAGGGTCGAAAAAGAAATATAGTCACATACAAACTAGATGGAAGCCTTCTGACAAACTTCTTTCTGATGTGTGCATTCATCTCACAGAGTTGAACCTTTCTTTTGATTGAGCAGCTTTGAAACCCTCTTTTTGTAGAATTTGCATGTGAACATTTGAAGCGCTTTGAGGCCTGTGGAGCAAAAGGAAATATCTCCACCTAAAAACTAGACAGAAGCATTCTGACAAACTTCTTTGTGATGTGTGCATTCATCTCACAGAGTTGATCCTTACTTTTCATTGAGCAGTTTTGAAACACTCTTTTTGTAGAATCTGCAGGTGGATATTTGGAGGGCTTTGAGGCCTCTGGTGGATAACGAAATATCTTCACATAATAACTAGACAGAAGAATTCTCACAAACTTCTTTGTAATGTGAGCATTCGTCTCACAGAGTTGAACTGTTCTTTTGACTGGGCAGCTTTGAAAGAGTACTTTTATCAAATCTGCAAGTGGACATTTGGATCGCTTTGAGGCCTCTGGTGGAAAAGGAAATAGCTTCACAATAAAACTGGAGAGAAGCGTTCTGACAAACTTCTTTGTGATGTGTACATTCATCTCACAGAGTTGAACCTTGCTTTTCATTGAGCAGTTTTGAAACACACTTTTTGTAGAATTTGAAAGTGGACCTTTGGATTGCTTGGAGGCCTATGGTGGAAAAGGAAATATCTTCACATAAAGACTAGACAGAAGCATTGTGACAAACTCCTTTGTGATGTGTGCATTGAACTCACAGAGTTGAACCTTTCTTTTGACTGAGCAACTTTGAAACACTCTCTCTGTAGAATCTCCCAGTGGATATTTGCAGTGGCTTGAGGCCTCTGACGGAAAAGGAAATATCTTCACATAACAAGTAGACAGAAGCACTCAGACAAACTTTTTTGTGATGTGTGCATTCTTCTCACAGAGTTGAACCTTAATTTTCATTGAGCAGTTTTGAAACACTCTTTTTGTAGAATCTGCAAGTAGTCATTTGGAGCGCTTTGAGGCCTTTGTTGGAAAACGAAATGTCTTCATATAATAACTAGACAGAAGCATTCTGAGAAACTTATTTGTGATATCTGCATTCATCTCACAGAGTTGAATCTTTCCTTTGATTCAGCAGCTTTGAAACACTCTTTTCGTAGAATCTGCTAGTGGACATTTGGAGCGCTTCGAGGCCTATGGTGGAAAAGGCAATATCTTCACATAAAAACTAGACAGAAGCCTTCTGACAAACTTCTTTGTGATGTGTGAATTTATTTCATAGATTTCAACTTTCTTGTGATTGAGCAGTTGTGAAACACTCTTTTTGTAGAATCTGCAAGTGGACATTTGGAACGCTATGAAGCCTAAGGTGGAAAAGGAAATATCTTCACATAAAAATTAGACAGACGCATTTTGACAAACTTCTTCGAGATGTGTGCATTCATCTCACAGAGTTGAACCTTTCTTTTGATTAAGCAATCTTGAAACACTCTTTCTGTAGAATCTGCAAGTGGATATTTGTTGTGCTTTGAGGCCTACGGTGGAAAAGGAAATATCTTCAAATAAAAACTTGACAGAAGCACTCTGAGAGCCTCCTTTGGGCTGTGTGCATTTCTCTCTCAGACTTGACCCTTTCTTTTGATTGAGCATCTTTGAAAGACCACTTTTGTAATAAATGCAAGTGGACATTCGAAGTGCTTTGAGGCCTGTGGTGGAAAAGAAAATATCTTCACATCAGAAGGAGACAGAAGCATTCTGACCAATTTCTTTGTGGTGTGTGCATTAATCTCACAGAGTTAAACCTTACTTTCCATTGAGCCATTTTGAAACACTTTTCGTAGAATCTGCAAGTGGACATTTGAAGCGCTTGGAGGCCTAGGGTCGAAAAAGAAATATATTCACATACAAACTAGATGGAAGCCTTCTGACAAACTTCTTTCTGATGTGTGCATTCATCTCACAGAGTTGAACCTTTCTTTTGATTGAGCAGCTTTGAAACCCTCTTTTTGTAGAATTTGCATGTGAACATTTGAAGCGCTTTGAGGCCTGTGGAGCAAAAGGAAATATCTCCACCTAAAAACTAGACAGAAGCATTCTGACAAACTTCTTTGTGATGTGTGCATTCATCTCACAGAGTTGATCCTTACTTTTCATTGAGCAGTTTTGAAACACTCTTTTTGTAGGATCTGCAGGTGGATATTTGGAGGGCTTTGAGGCCTCTGGTGGATAACGAAATATCTTCACATAATAACTAGACAGAAGAATTCTCACAAACTTCTTTGTAATGTGAGCATTCGACTCACAGATTTGAACTGTTCTTTTGACTGGGCAGCTTTGAAAGAGTACTTTTATCAAATCTGCAAGTGGACATTTGGATCGCTTTGAGGCCTCTGGTGGAAAAGGAAATAGCTTCACAATAAAACTGGAGAGAAGCGTTCTGACAAACTTCTTTGTGATGTGTACATTCATCTCACAGAGTTGAACCTTGCTTTTCATTGAGCAGTTTTGAAACACACTTTTTGTAGAATTTGAAAGTGGACCTTTGGATTGCTTGGAGGCCTATGGTGGAAAAGGAAATATCTTCACATAAAGACTAGACAGAAGCATTGTGACAAACTCCTTTGTGATGTGTGCATTCAACTCACAGAGTTGAACCTTTCTTTTGACTGAGCAACTTTGAAACACTCTCTCTGTAGAATCTCCCAGTGGATATTTGCAGTGGCTTGAGGCCTCTGACGGAAAAGGAAATATCTTCACATAACAAGTAGACAGAAGCACTCAGACAAACTTTTTTGTGATGTGTGCATTCTTCTCACAGAGTTGAACCTTAATTTTCATTGAGCAGTTTTGAAACACTCTTTTTGTAGAATCTGCAAGTAGTCATTTGGAGCGCTTTGAGGCCTTTGTTGGAAAACGAAATGTCTTCATATAATAACTAGACAGAAGCATTCTGAGAAACTTATTTGTGATATCTGCATTCATCTCACAGAGTTGAATCTTTCCTTTGATTCAGCAGCTTTGAAACACTCTTTTCGTAGAATCTGCTAGTGGACATTTGGAGCGCTTTGAGGCCTATGGTGGAAAAGGCAATATCTTCACATAAAAACTAGACAGAAGCCTTCTGACAAACTTCTTTGTGATGTGTGAATTTATTTCATAGATTTCAACTTTCTTGTGATTGAGCAGTTGTGAAACACTCTTTTTGTAGAATCTGCAAGTGGACATTTGGAACGCTATGAAGCCTAAGGTGGAAAAGGAAATATCTTCACATAAAAATTAGACAGACGCATTTTGACAAACTTCTTCGAGATGTGTGCATTCATCTCACAGAGTTGAACCTTTCTTTTGATTAAGCAATCTTGAAACACTCTTTTTGTAGAATCTGCAAGTGGATATTTGTTGTGCTTTGAGGCCTACGGTGGAAAAGGAAATATCTTCAAATAAAAACTTGACAGAAGCACTCTGAGAGCCTCCTTTGGGCTGTGTGCATTTCTCTCTCAGACTTGACCCTTTCTTTTGATTGAGCATCTTTGAAAGACCACTTTTGTAATAAATGCAAGTGGACATTCGAAGTGCTTTGAGGCCTATGGTGGAAAAGAAAATATCTTCACATCAGAAGGAGACAGAAGCATTCTGACCAATTTCTTTGTGGTGTGTGCATTAATCTCACAGAGTTAAACCTTACTTTCCATTGAGCCATTTTGAAACACTTTTCGTAGAATCTGCAAGTGGACATTTGAAGCGCTTGGAGGCCTAGGGTCGAAAAAGAAATATAGTCACATACAAACTAGATGGAAGCCTTCTGACAAACTTCTTTCTGATGTGTGCATTCATCTCACAGAGTTGAACCTTTCTTTTGATTGAGCAGCTTTGAAACCCTCTTTTTGTAGAATTTGCATGTGAACATTTGAAGCGCTTTGAGGCCTGTGGAGCAAAAGGAAATATCTCCACCTAAAAACTAGACAGAAGCATTCTGACAAACTTCTTTGTGATGTGTGCATTCATCTCACAGAGTTGATCCTTACTTTTCATTGAGCAGTTTTGAAACACTCTTTTTGTAGAATCTGCAGGTGGATATTTGGAGGGCTTTGAGGCCTCTGGTGGATAACGAAATATCTTCACATAATAACTAGACAGAAGAATTCTCACAAACTTCTTTGTAATGTGAGCATTCGTCTCACAGAGTTGAACTGTTCTTTTGACTGGGCAGCTTTGAAAGAGTACTTTTATCAAATCTGCAAGTGGACATTTGGATCGCTTTGAGGCCTCTGGTGGAAAAGGAAATAGCTTCACAATAAAACTGGAGAGAAGCGTTCTGACAAACTTCTTTGTGATGTGTACATTCATCTCACAGAGTTGAACCTTGCTTTTCATTGAGCAGTTTTGAAACACACTTTTTGTAGAATTTGAAAGTGGACCTTTGGATTGCTTGGAGGCCTATGGTGGAAAAGGAAATATCTTCACATAAAGACTAGACAGAAGCATTGTGACAAACTCCTTTGTGATGTGTGCATTCAACTCACAGAGTTGAACCTTTCTTTTGACTGAGCAACTTTGAAACACTCTCTCTGTAGAATCTCCCAGTGGATATTTGCAGTGGCTTGAGGCCTCTGACGGAAAAGGAAATATCTTCACATAACAAGTAGACAGAAGCACTCAGACAAACTTTTTTGTGATGTGTGCATTCTTCTCACAGAGTTGAACCTTAATTTTCATTGAGCAGTTTTGAAACACTCTTTTTGTAGAATCTGCAAGTAGTCATTTGGAGCGCTTTGAGGCCTTTGTTGGAAAACGAAATGTCTTCATATAATAACTAGACGGAAGCATTCTGAGAAACTTATTTGTGATATCTGCATTCATCTCACAGAGTTGAATCTTTCCTTTGATTCAGCAGCTTTGAAACACTCTTTTCGTAGAATCTGCTAGTGGACATTTGGAGCGCTTCGAGGCCTATGGTGGAAAAGGCAATATCTTCACATAAAAACTAGACAGAAGCCTTCTGACAAACTTCTTTGTGATGTGTGAATTTATTTCATAGATTTCAACTTTCTTGTGATTGAGCAGTTGTGAAACACTCTTTTTGTAGAATCTGCAAGTGGACATTTGGAACGCTATGAAGCCTAAGGTGGAAAAGGAAATATCTTCACATAAAAATTAGACAGACGCATTTTGACAAACTTCTTCGAGATGTGTGCATTCATCTCACAGAGTTGAACCTTTCTTTTGATTAAGCAATCTTGAAACACTCTTTCTGTAGAATCTGCAAGTGGATATTTGTTGTGCTTTGAGGCCTACGGTGGAAAAGGAAATATCTTCAAATAAAAACTTGACAGAAGCACTCTGAGAGCCTCCTTTGGGCTGTGTGCATTTCTCTCTCAGACTTGACCCTTTCTTTTGATTGAGCATCTTTGAAAGACCACTTTTGTAATAAATGCAAGTGGACATTCGAAGTGCTTTGAGGCCTGTGGTGGAAAAGAAAATATCTTCACATCAGAAGGAGACAGAAGCATTCTGACCAATTTCTTTGTGGTGTGTGCATTAATCTCACAGAGTTAAACCTTACTTTCCATTGAGCCATTTTGAAACACTTTTCGTAGAATCTGCAAGTGGACATTTGAAGCGCTTGGAGGCCTAGGGTCGAAAAAGAAATATATTCACATACAAACTAGATGGAAGCCTTCTGACAAACTTCTTTCTGATGTGTGCATTCATCTCACAGAGTTGAACCTTTCTTTTGATTGAGCAGCTTTGAAACCCTCTTTTTGTAGAATTTGCATGTGAACATTTGAAGCGCTTTGAGGCCTGTGGAGCAAAAGGAAATATCTCCACCTAAAAACTAGACAGAAGCATTCTGACAAACTTCTTTGTGATGTGTGCATTCATCTCACAGAGTTGATCCTTACTTTTCATTGAGCAGTTTTGAAACACTCTTTTTGTAGAATCTGCAGGTGGATATTTGGAGGGCTTTGAGGCCTCTGGTGGATAACGAAATATCTTCACATAATAACTAGACAGAAGAATTCTCACAAACTTCTTTGTAATGTGAGCATTCGTCTCACAGAGTTGAACTGTTCTTTTGACTGGGCAGCTTTGAAAGAGTACTTTTATCAAATCTGCAAGTGGACATTTGGATCGCTTTGAGGCCTCTGGTGGAAAAGGAAATAGCTTCACAATAAAACTGGAGAGAAGCGTTCTGACAAACTTCTTTGTGATGTGTACATTCATCTCACAGAGTTGAACCTTGCTTTTCATTGAGCAGTTTTGAAACACACTTTTTGTAGAATTTGAAAGTGGACCTTTGGATTGCTTGGAGGCCTATGGTGGAAAAGGAAATATCTTCACATAAAGACTAGACAGAAGCATTGTGACAAACTCCTTTGTGATGTGTGCATTCAACTCACAGAGTTGAACCTTTCTTTTGACTGAGCAACTTTGAAACACTCTCTCTGTAGAATCTCCCAGTGGATATTTGCAGTGGCTTGAGGCCTCTGACGGAAAAGGAAATATCTTCACATAACAAGTAGACAGAAGCACTCAGACAAACTTTTTTGTGATGTGTGCATTCTTCTCACAGAGTTGAACCTTAATTTTCATTGAGCAGTTTTGAAACACTCTTTTTGTAGAATCTGCAAGTAGTCATTTGGAGCGCTTTGAGGCCTTTGTTGGAAAACGAAATGTCTTCATATAATAACTAGACAGAAGCATTCTGAGAAACTTATTTGTGATATCTGCATTCATCTCACAGAGTTGAATCTTTCCTTTGATTCAGCAGCTTTGAAACACTCTTTTCGTAGAATCTGCTAGTGGACATTTGGAGCGCTTCGAGGCCTATGGTGGAAAAGGCAATATCTTCACATAAAAACTAGACAGAAGCCTTCTGACAAACTTCTTTGTGATGTGTGAATTTATTTCATAGATTTCAACTTTCTTGTGATTGAGCAGTTGTGAAACACTCTTTTTGTAGAATCTGCAAGTGGACATTTGGAACGCTATGAAGCCTAAGGTGGAAAAGGAAATATCTTCACATAAAAATTAGACAGACGCATTTTGACAAACTTCTTCGAGATGTGTGCATTCATCTCACAGAGTTGAACCTTTCTTTTGATTAAGCAATCTTGAAACACTCTTTTTGTAGAATCTGCAAGTGGATATTTGTTGTGCTTTGAGGCCTACGGTGGAAAAGGAAATATCTTCAAATAAAAACTTGACAGAAGCACTCTGAGAGCCTCCTTTGGGCTGTGTGCATT
Organism: Pan paniscus; assembly: GCF_029289425.2. Lineage (NCBI taxonomy): Eukaryota > Metazoa > Chordata > Mammalia > Primates > Hominidae > Pan > Pan paniscus. The sequence continues at coordinate 14,082,315 of NC_073273.2, forward strand.
TCTCTCTCAGACTTGACCCTTTCTTTTGATTGAGCATCTTTGAAAGACCACTTTTGTAATAAATGCAAGTGGACATTCGAAGTGCTTTGAGGCCTATGGTGGAAAAGAAAATATCTTCACATCAGAAGGAGACAGAAGCATTCTGACCAATTTCTTTGTGGTGTGTGCATTAATCTCACAGAGTTAAACCTTACTTTCCATTGAGCCATTTTGAAACACTTTTCGTAGAATCTGCAAGTGGACATTTGAAGCGCTTGGAGGCCTAGGGTCGAAAAAGAAATATATTCACATACAAACTAGATGGAAGCCTTCTGACAAACTTCTTTCTGATGTGTGCATTCATCTCACAGAGTTGAACCTTTCTTTTGATTGAGCAGCTTTGAAACCCTCTTTTTGTAGAATTTGCATGTGAACATTTGAAGCGCTTTGAGGCCTGTGGAGCAAAAGGAAATATCTCCACCTAAAAACTAGACAGAAGCATTCTGACAAACTTCTTTGTGATGTGTGCATTCATCTCACAGAGTTGATCCTTACTTTTCATTGAGCAGTTTTGAAACACTCTTTTTGTAGAATCTGCAGGTGGATATTTGGAGGGCTTTGAGGCCTCTGGTGGATAACGAAATATCTTCACATAATAACTAGACAGAAGAATTCTCACAAACTTCTTTGTAATGTGAGCATTCGTCTCACAGAGTTGAACTGTTCTTTTGACTGGGCAGCTTTGAAAGAGTACTTTTATCAAATCTGCAAGTGGACATTTGGATCGCTTTGAGGCCTCTGGTGGAAAAGGAAATAGCTTCACAATAAAACTGGAGAGAAGCGTTCTGACAAACTTCTTTGTGATGTGTACATTCATCTCACAGAGTTGAACCTTGCTTTTCATTGAGCAGTTTTGAAACACACTTTTTGTAGAATTTGAAAGTGGACCTTTGGATTGCTTGGAGGCCTATGGTGGAAAAGGAAATATCTTCACATAAAGACTAGACAGAAGCATTGTGACAAACTCCTTTGTGATGTGTGCATTCAACTCACAGAGTTGAACCTTTCTTTTGACTGAGCAACTTTGAAACACTCTCTCTGTAGAATCTCCCAGTGGATATTTGCAGTGGCTTGAGGCCTCTGACGGAAAAGGAAATATCTTCACATAACAAGTAGACAGAAGCACTCAGACAAACTTTTTTGTGATGTGTGCATTCTTCTCACAGAGTTGAACCTTAATTTTCATTGAGCAGTTTTGAAACACTCTTTTTGTAGAATCTGCAAGTAGTCATTTGGAGCGCTTTGAGGCCTTTGTTGGAAAACGAAATGTCTTCATATAATAACTAGACAGAAGCATTCTGAGAAACTTATTTGTGATATCTGCATTCATCTCACAGAGTTGAATCTTTCCTTTGATTCAGCAGCTTTGAAACAGTCTTTTCGTAGAATCTGCTAGTGGACATTTGGAGCGCTTCGAGGCCTATGGTGGAAAAGGCAATATCTTCACATAAAAACTAGACAGAAGCCTTCTGACAAACTTCTTTGTGATGTGTGAATTTATTTCATAGATTTCAACTTTCTTGTGATTGAGCAGTTGTGAAACACTCTTTTTGTAGAATCTGCAAGTGGACATTTGGAACGCTATGAAGCCTAAGGTGGAAAAGGAAATATCTTCACATAAAAATTAGACAGACGCATTTTGACAAACTTCTTCGAGATGTGTGCATTCATCTCACAGAGTTGAACCTTTCTTTTGATTAAGCAATCTTGAAACACTCTTTTTGTAGAATCTGCAAGTGGATATTTGTTGTGCTTTGAGGCCTACGGTGGAAAAGGAAATATCTTCAAATAAAAACTTGACAGAAGCACTCTGAGAGCCTCCTTTGGGCTGTGTGCATTTCTCTCTCAGACTTGACCCTTTCTTTTGATTGAGCATCTTTGAAAGACCACTTTTGTAATAAATGCAAGTGGACATTCGAAGTGCTTTGAGGCCTATGGTGGAAAAGAAAATATCTTCACATCAGAAGGAGACAGAAGCATTCTGACCAATTTCTTTGTGGTGTGTGCATTAATCTCACAGAGTTAAACCTTACTTTCCATTGAGCCATTTTGAAACACTTTTCGTAGAATCTGCAAGTGGACATTTGAAGCGCTTGGAGGCCTAGGGTCGAAAAAGAAATATATTCACATACAAACTAGATGGAAGCCTTCTGACAAACTTCTTTCTGATGTGTGCATTCATCTCACAGAGTTGAACCTTTCTTTTGATTGAGCAGCTTTGAAACCCTCTTTTTGTAGAATTTGCATGTGAACATTTGAAGCGCTTTGAGGCCTGTGGAGCAAAAGGAAATATCTCCACCTAAAAACTAGACAGAAGCATTCTGACAAACTTCTTTGTGATGTGTGCATTCATCTCACAGAGTTGATCCTTACTTTTCATTGAGCAGTTTTGAAACACTCTTTTTGTAGAATCTGCAGGTGGATATTTGGAGGGCTTTGAGGCCTCTGGTGGATAACGAAATATCTTCACATAATAACTAGACAGAAGAATTCTCACAAACTTCTTTGTAATGTGAGCATTCGTCTCACAGAGTTGAACTGTTCTTTTGACTGGGCAGCTTTGAAAGAGTACTTTTATCAAATCTGCAAGTGGACATTTGGATCGCTTTGAGGCCTCTGGTGGAAAAGGAAATAGCTTCACAATAAAACTGGAGAGAAGCGTTCTGACAAACTTCTTTGTGATGTGTACATTCATCTCACAGAGTTGAACCTTGCTTTTCATTGAGCAGTTTTGAAACACACTTTTTGTAGAATTTGAAAGTGGACCTTTGGATTGCTTGGAGGCCTATGGTGGAAAAGGAAATATCTTCACATAAAGACTAGACAGAAGCATTGTGACAAACTCCTTTGTGATGTGTGCATTCAACTCACAGAGTTGAACCTTTCTTTTGACTGAGCAACTTTGAAACACTCTCTCTGTAGAATCTCCCAGTGGATATTTGCAGTGGCTTGAGGCCTCTGACGGAAAAGGAAATATCTTCACATAACAAGTAGACAGAAGCACTCAGACAAACTTTTTTGTGATGTGTGCATTCTTCTCACAGAGTTGAACCTTAATTTTCATTGAGCAGTTTTGAAACACTCTTTTTGTAGAATCTGCAAGTAGTCATTTGGAGCGCTTTGAGGCCTTTGTTGGAAAACGAAATGTCTTCATATAATAACTAGACAGAAGCATTCTGAGAAACTTATTTGTGATATCTGCATTCATCTCACAGAGTTGAATCTTTCCTTTGATTCAGCAGCTTTGAAACACTCTTTTCGTAGAATCTGCTAGTGGACATTTGGAGCGCTTTGAGGCCTATGGTGGAAAAGGCAATATCTTCACATAAAAACTAGACAGAAGCCTTCTGACAAACTTCTTTGTGATGTGTGAATTTATTTCATAGATTTCAACTTTCTTGTGATTGAGCAGTTGTGAAACACTCTTTTTGTAGAATCTGCAAGTGGACATTTGGAACGCTATGAAGCCTAAGGTGGAAAAGGAAATATCTTCACATAAAAATTAGACAGACGCATTTTGACAAACTTCTTCGAGATGTGTGCATTCATCTCACAGAGTTGAACCTTTCTTTTGATTAAGCAATCTTGAAACACTCTTTTTGTAGAATCTGCAAGTGGATATTTGTTGTGCTTTGAGGCCTACGGTGGAAAAGGAAATATCTTCAAATAAAAACTTGACAGAAGCACTCTGAGAGCCTCCTTTGGGCTGTGTGCATTTCTCTCTCAGACTTGACCCTTTCTTTTGATTGAGCATCTTTGAAAGACCACTTTTGTAATAAATGCAAGTGGACATTCGAAGTGCTTTGAGGCCTATGGTGGAAAAGAAAATATCTTCACATCAGAAGGAGACAGAAGCATTCTGACCAATTTCTTTGTGGTGTGTGCATTAATCTCACAGAGTTAAACCTTACTTTCCATTGAGCCATTTTGAAACACTTTTCGTAGAATCTGCAAGTGGACATTTGAAGCGCTTGGAGGCCTAGGGTCGAAAAAGAAATATATTCACATACAAACTAGATGGAAGCCTTCTGACAAACTTCTTTCTGATGTGTGCATTCATCTCACAGAGTTGAACCTTTCTTTTGATTGAGCAGCTTTGAAACCCTCTTTTTGTAGAATTTGCCTGTGAACATTTGAAGCGCTTTGAGGCCTGTGGAGCAAAAGGAAATATCTCCACCTAAAAACTAGACAGAAGCATTCTGACAAACTTCTTTGTGATGTGTGCATTCATCTCACAGAGTTGATCCTTACTTTTCATTGAGCAGTTTTGAAACACTCTTTTTGTAGAATCTGCAGGTGGATATTTGGAGGGCTTTGAGGCCTCTGGTGGATAACGAAATATCTTCACATAATAACTAGACAGAAGAATTCTCACAAACTTCTTTGTAATGTGAGCATTCGTCTCACAGAGTTGAACTGTTCTTTTGACTGGGCAGCTTTGAAAGAGTACTTTTATCAAATCTGCAAGTGGACATTTGGATCGCTTTGAGGCCTCTGGTGGAAAAGGAAATAGCTTCACAATAAAACTGGAGAGAAGCGTTCTGACAAACTTCTTTGTGATGTGTACATTCATCTCACAGAGTTGAACCTTGCTTTTCATTGAGCAGTTTTGAAACACACTTTTTGTAGAATTTGAAAGTGGACCTTTGGATTGCTTGGAGGCCTATGGTGGAAAAGGAAATATCTTCACATAAAGACTAGACAGAAGCATTGTGACAAACTCCTTTGTGATGTGTGCATTCAACTCACAGAGTTGAACCTTTCTTTTGACTGAGCAACTTTGAAACACTCTCTCTGTAGAATCTCCCAGTGGATATTTGCAGTGGCTTGAGGCCTCTGACGGAAAAGGAAATATCTTCACATAACAAGTAGACAGAAGCACTCAGACAAACTTTTTTGTGATGTGTGCATTCTTCTCACAGAGTTGAACCTTAATTTTCATTGAGCAGTTTTGAAACACTCTTTTTGTAGAATCTGCAAGTAGTCATTTGGAGCGCTTTGAGGCCTTTGTTGGAAAACGAAATGTCTTCATATAATAACTAGACAGAAGCATTCTGAGAAACTTATTTGTGATATCTGCATTCATCTCACAGAGTTGAATCTTTCCTTTGATTCAGCAGCTTTGAAACAGTCTTTTCGTAGAATCTGCTAGTGGACATTTGGAGCGCTTCGAGGCCTATGGTGGAAAAGGCAATATCTTCACATAAAAACTAGACAGAAGCCTTCTGACAAACTTCTTTGTGATGTGTGAATTTATTTCATAGATTTCAACTTTCTTGTGATTGAGCAGTTGTGAAACACTCTTTTTGTAGAATCTGCAAGTGGACATTTGGAACGCTATGAAGCCTAAGGTGGAAAAGGAAATATCTTCACATAAAAATTAGACAGACGCATTTTGACAAACTTCTTCGAGATGTGTGCATTCATCTCACAGAGTTGAACCTTTCTTTTGATTAAGCAATCTTGAAACACTCTTTTTGTAGAATCTGCAAGTGGATATTTGTTGTGCTTTGAGGCCTACGGTGGAAAAGGAAATATCTTCAAATAAAAACTTGACAGAAGCACTCTGAGAGCCTCCTTTGGGCTGTGTGCATTTCTCTCTCAGACTTGACCCTTTCTTTTGATTGAGCATCTTTGAAAGACCACTTTTGTAATAAATGCAAGTGGACATTCGAAGTGCTTTGAGGCCTATGGTGGAAAAGAAAATATCTTCACATCAGAAGGAGACAGAAGCATTCTGACCAATTTCTTTGTGGTGTGTGCATTAATCTCACAGAGTTAAACCTTACTTTCCATTGAGCCATTTTGAAACACTTTTCGTAGAATCTGCAAGTGGACATTTGAAGCGCTTGGAGGCCTAGGGTCGAAAAAGAAATATATTCACATACAAACTAGATGGAAGCCTTCTGACAAACTTCTTTCTGATGTGTGCATTCATCTCACAGAGTTGAACCTTTCTTTTGATTGAGCAGCTTTGAAACCCTCTTTTTGTAGAATTTGCCTGTGAACATTTGAAGCGCTTTGAGGCCTGTGGAGCAAAAGGAAATATCTCCACCTAAAAACTAGACAGAAGCATTCTGACAAACTTCTTTGTGATGTGTGCATTCATCTCACAGAGTTGATCCTTACTTTTCATTGAGCAGTTTTGAAACACTCTTTTTGTAGAATCTGCAGGTGGATATTTGGAGGGCTTTGAGGCCTCTGGTGGATAACGAAATATCTTCACATAATAACTAGACAGAAGAATTCTCACAAACTTCTTTGTAATGTGAGCATTCGTCTCACAGAGTTGAACTGTTCTTTTGACTGGGCAGCTTTGAAAGAGTACTTTTATCAAATCTGCAAGTGGACATTTGGATCGCTTTGAGGCCTCTGGTGGAAAAGGAAATAGCTTCACAATAAAACTGGAGAGAAGCGTTCTGACAAACTTCTTTGTGATGTGTACATTCATCTCACAGAGTTGAACCTTGCTTTTCATTGAGCAGTTTTGAAACACACTTTTTGTAGAATTTGAAAGTGGACCTTTGGATTGCTTGGAGGCCTATGGTGGAAAAGGAAATATCTTCACATAAAGACTAGACAGAAGCATTGTGACAAACTCCTTTGTGATGTGTGCATTCAACTCACAGAGTTGAACCTTTCTTTTGACTGAGCAACTTTGAAACACTCTCTCTGTAGAATCTCCCAGTGGATATTTGCAGTGGCTTGAGGCCTCTGACGGAAAAGGAAATATCTTCACATAACAAGTAGACAGAAGCACTCAGACAAACTTTTTTGTGATGTGTGCATTCTTCTCACAGAGTTGAACCTTAATTTTCATTGAGCAGTTTTGAAACACTCTTTTTGTAGAATCTGCAAGTAGTCATTTGGAGCGCTTTGAGGCCTTTGTTGGAAAACGAAATGTCTTCATATAATAACTAGACAGAAGCATTCTGAGAAACTTATTTGTGATATCTGCATTCATCTCACAGAGTTGAATCTTTCCTTTGATTCAGCAGCTTTGAAACAGTCTTTTCGTAGAATCTGCTAGTGGACATTTGGAGCGCTTCGAGGCCTATGGTGGAAAAGGCAATATCTTCACATAAAAACTAGACAGAAGCCTTCTGACAAACTTCTTTGTGATGTGTGAATTTATTTCATAGATTTCAACTTTCTTGTGATTGAGCAGTTGTGAAACACTCTTTTTGTAGAATCTGCAAGTGGACATTTGGAACGCTATGAAGCCTAAGGTGGAAAAGGAAATATCTTCACATAAAAATTAGACAGACGCATTTTGACAAACTTCTTCGAGATGTGTGCATTCATCTCACAGAGTTGAACCTTTCTTTTGATTAAGCAATCTTGAAACACTCTTTTTGTAGAATCTGCAAGTGGATATTTGTTGTGCTTTGAGGCCTACGGTGGAAAAGGAAATATCTTCAAATAAAAACTTGACAGAAGCACTCTGAGAGCCTCCTTTGGGCTGTGTGCATTTCTCTCTCAGACTTGACCCTTTCTTTTGATTGAGCATCTTTGAAAGACCACTTTTGTAATAAATGCAAGTGGACATTCGAAGTGCTTTGAGGCCTATGGTGGAAAAGAAAATATCTTCACATCAGAAGGAGACAGAAGCATTCTGACCAATTTCTTTGTGGTGTGTGCATTAATCTCACAGAGTTAAACCTTACTTTCCATTGAGCCATTTTGAAACACTTTTCGTAGAATCTGCAAGTGGACATTTGAAGCGCTTGGAGGCCTAGGGTCGAAAAAGAAATATATTCACATACAAACTAGATGGAAGCCTTCTGACAAACTTCTTTCTGATGTGTGCATTCATCTCACAGAGTTGAACCTTTCTTTTGATTGAGCAGCTTTGAAACCCTCTTTTTGTAGAATTTGCCTGTGAACATTTGAAGCGCTTTGAGGCCTGTGGAGCAAAAGGAAATATCTCCACCTAAAAACTAGACAGAAGCATTCTGACAAACTTCTTTGTGATGTGTGCATTCATCTCACAGAGTTGATCCTTACTTTTCATTGAGCAGTTTTGAAACACTCTTTTTGTAGAATCTGCAGGTGGATATTTGGAGGGCTTTGAGGCCTCTGGTGGATAACGAAATATCTTCACATAATAACTAGACAGAAGAATTCTCACAAACTTCTTTGTAATGTGAGCATTCGTCTCACAGAGTTGAACTGTTCTTTTGACTGGGCAGCTTTGAAAGAGTACTTTTATCAAATCTGCAAGTGGACATTTGGATCGCTTTGAGGCCTCTGGTGGAAAAGGAAATAGCTTCACAATAAAACTGGAGAGAAGCGTTCTGACAAACTTCTTTGTGATGTGTACATTCATCTCACAGAGTTGAACCTTGCTTTTCATTGAGCAGTTTTGAAACACACTTTTTGTAGAATTTGAAAGTGGACCTTTGGATTGCTTGGAGGCCTATGGTGGAAAAGGAAATATCTTCACATAAAGACTAGACAGAAGCATTGTGACAAACTCCTTTGTGATGTGTGCATTCAACTCACAGAGTTGAACCTTTCTTTTGACTGAGCAACTTTGAAACACTCTCTCTGTAGAATCTCCCAGTGGATATTTGCAGTGGCTTGAGGCCTCTGACGGAAAAGGAAATATCTTCACATAACAAGTAGACAGAAGCACTCAGACAAACTTTTTTGTGATGTGTGCATTCTTCTCACAGAGTTGAACCTTAATTTTCATTGAGCAGTTTTGAAACACTCTTTTTGTAGAATCTGCAAGTAGTCATTTGGAGCGCTTTGAGGCCTTTGTTGGAAAACGAAATGTCTTCATATAATAACTAGACAGAAGCATTCTGAGAAACTTATTTGTGATATCTGCATTCATCTCACAGAGTTGAATCTTTCCTTTGATTCAGCAGCTTTGAAACACTCTTTTCGTAGAATCTGCTAGTGGACATTTGGAGCGCTTCGAGGCCTATGGTGGAAAAGGCAATATCTTCACATAAAAACTAGACAGAAGCCTTCTGACAAACTTCTTTGTGATGTGTGAATTTATTTCATAGATTTCAACTTTCTTGTGATTGAGCAGTTGTGAAACACTCTTTTTGTAGAATCTGCAAGTGGACATTTGGAACGCTATGAAGCCTAAGGTGGAAAAGGAAATATCTTCACATAAAAATTAGACAGACGCATTTTGACAAACTTCTTCGAGATGTGTGCATTCATCTCACAGAGTTGAACCTTTCTTTTGATTAAGCAATCTTGAAACACTCTTTTTGTAGAATCTGCAAGTGGATATTTGTTGTGCTTTGAGGCCTACGGTGGAAAAGGAAATATCTTCAAATAAAAACTTGACAGAAGCACTCTGAGAGCCTCCTTTGGGCTGTGTGCATTTCTCTCTCAGACTTGACCCTTTCTTTTGATTGAGCATCTTTGAAAGACCACTTTTGTAATAAATGCAAGTGGACATTCGAAGTGCTTTGAGGCCTATGGTGGAAAAGAAAATATCTTCACATCAGAAGGAGACAGAAGCATTCTGACCAATTTCTTTGTGGTGTGTGCATTAATCTCACAGAGTTAAACCTTACTTTCCATTGAGCCATTTTGAAACACTTTTCGTAGAATCTGCAAGTGGACATTTGAAGCGCTTGGAGGCCTAGGGTCGAAAAAGAAATATATTCACATACAAACTAGATGGAAGCCTTCTGACAAACTTCTTTCTGATGTGTGCATTCATCTCACAGAGTTGAACCTTTCTTTTGATTGAGCAGCTTTGAAACCCTCTTTTTGTAGAATTTGCCTGTGAACATTTGAAGCGCTTTGAGGCCTGTGGAGCAAAAGGAAATATCTCCACCTAAAAACTAGACAGAAGCATTCTGACAAACTTCTTTGTGATGTGTGCATTCATCTCACAGAGTTGATCCTTACTTTTCATTGAGCAGTTTTGAAACACTCTTTTTGTAGAATCTGCAGGTGGATATTTGGAGGGCTTTGAGGCCTCTGGTGGATAACGAAATATCTTCACATAATAACTAGACAGAAGAATTCTCACAAACTTCTTTGTAATGTGAGCATTCGTCTCACAGAGTTGAACTGTTCTTTTGACTGGGCAGCTTTGAAAGAGTACTTTTATCAAATCTGCAAGTGGACATTTGGATCGCTTTGAGGCCTCTGGTGGAAAAGGAAATAGCTTCACAATAAAACTGGAGAGAAGCGTTCTGACAAACTTCTTTGTGATGTGTACATTCATCTCACAGAGTTGAACCTTGCTTTTCATTGAGCAGTTTTGAAACACACTTTTTGTAGAATTTGAAAGTGGACCTTTGGATTGCTTGGAGGCCTATGGTGGAAAAGGAAATATCTTCACATAAAGACTAGACAGAAGCATTGTGACAAACTCCTTTGTGATGTGTGCATTGAACTCACAGAGTTGAACCTTTCTTTTGACTGAGCAACTTTGAAACACTCTCTCTGTAGAATCTCCCAGTGGATATTTGCAGTGGCTTGAGGCCTCTGACGGAAAAGGAAATATCTTCACATAACAAGTAGACAGAAGCACTCAGACAAACTTTTTTGTGATGTGTGCATTCTTCTCACAGAGTTGAACCTTAATTTTCATTGAGCAGTTGTGAAACACTCTTTTTGTAGAATCTGCAAGTGGACATTTGGAACACTATGAAGCCTATGGTGGAAAAGGAAATATCTTCACTTAAAAATTAGACAGACGCATTTTGACAAACTTCTTCGAGATGTGTGCATTCATCTCACAGAGTTGAACCTTTCTTTTGATTAAGCAATCTTGAAACACTCTTTTTGTAGAATCTGCAAGTGGATATTTGTTGTGCTTTGAGGCCTACGGTGGAAAAGGAAATATCTTCAAATAAAAACTTGACAGAAGCACTCTGAGAGCCTCCTTTGGGCTGTGTGCATTTCTCTCTCAGACTTGACCCTTTCTTTTGATTGAGCATCTTTGAAAGACCACTTTTGTAATAAATGCAAGTGGACATTCGAAGTGCTTTGAGGCCTGTGGTGGAAAAGAAAATATCTTCACATCAGAAGGAGACAGAAGCATTCTGACCAATTTCTTTGTGGTGTGTGCATTAATCTCACAGAGTTAAACCTTACTTTCCATTGAGCCATTTTGAAACACTTTTCGTAGAATCTGCAAGTGGACATTTGAAGCGCTTGGAGGCCTAGGGTCGAAAAAGAAATATATTCACATACAAACTAGATGGAAGCCTTCTGACAAACTTCTTTCTGATGTGTGCATTCATCTCACAGAGTTGAACCTTTCTTTTGATTGAGCAGCTTTGAAACCCTCTTTTTGTAGAATTTGCATGTGAACATTTGAAGCGCTTTGAGGCCTGTGGAGCAAAAGGAAATATCTCCACCTAAAAACTAGACAGAAGCATTCTGACAAACTTCTTTGTGATGTGTGCATTCATCTCACAGAGTTGATCCTTACTTTTCATTGAGCAGTTTTGAAACACTCTTTTTGTAGAATCTGCAGGTGGATATTTGGAGGGCTTTGAGGCCTCTGGTGGATAACGAAATATCTTCACATAATAACTAGACAGAAGAATTCTCACAAACTTCTTTGTAATGTGAGCATTCGTCTCACAGAGTTGAACTGTTCTTTTGACTGGGCAGCTTTGAAAGAGTACTTTTATCAAATCTGCAAGTGGACATTTGGATCGCTTTGAGGCCTCTGGTGGAAAAGGAAATAGCTTCACAATAAAACTGGAGAGAAGCGTTCTGACAAACTTCTTTGTGATGTGTACATTCATCTCACAGAGTTGAACCTTGCTTTTCATTGAGCAGTTTTGAAACACACTTTTTGTAGAATTTGAAAGTGGACCTTTGGATTGCTTGGAGGCCTATGGTGGAAAAGGAAATATCTTCACATAAAGACTAGACAGAAGCATTGTGACAAACTCCTTTGTGATGTGTGCATTCAACTCACAGAGTTGAACCTTTCTTTTGACTGAGCAACTTTGAAACACTCTCTCTGTAGAATCTCCCAGTGGATATTTGCAGTGGCTTGAGGCCTCTGACGGAAAAGGAAATATCTTCACATAACAAGTAGACAGAAGCACTCAGACAAACTTTTTTGTGATGTGTGCATTCTTCTCACAGAGTTGAACCTTAATTTTCATTGAGCAGTTTTGAAACACTCTTTTTGTAGAATCTGCAAGTAGTCATTTGGAGCGCTTTGAGGCCTTTGTTGGAAAACGAAATGTCTTCATATAATAACTAGACAGAAGCATTCTGAGAAACTTATTTGTGATATCTGCATTCATCTCACAGAGTTGAATCTTTCCTTTGATTCAGCAGCTTTGAAACACTCTTTTCGTAGAATCTGCTAGTGGACATTTGGAGCGCTTTGAGGCCTATGGTGGAAAAGGCAATATCTTCACATAAAAACTAGACAGAAGCCTTCTGACAAACTTCTTTGTGATGTGTGAATTTATTTCATAGATTTCAACTTTCTTGTGATTGAGCAGTTGTGAAACACTCTTTTTGTAGAATCTGCAAGTGGACATTTGGAACGCTATGAAGCCTAAGGTGGAAAAGGAAATATCTTCACATAAAAATTAGACAGACGCATTTTGACAAACTTCTTCGAGATGTGTGCATTCATCTCACAGAGTTGAACCTTTCTTTTGATTAAGCAATCTTGAAACACTCTTTTTGTAGAATCTGCAAGTGGATATTTGTTGTGCTTTGAGGCCTACGGTGGAAAAGGAAATATCTTCAAATAAAAACTTGACAGAAGCACTCTGAGAGCCTCCTTTGGGCTGTGTGCATTTCTCTCTCAGACTTGACCCTTTCTTTTGATTGAGCATCTTTGAAAGACCACTTTTGTAATAAATGCAAGTGGACATTCGAAGTGCTTTGAGGCCTATGGTGGAAAAGAAAATATCTTCACATCAGAAGGAGACAGAAGCATTCTGACCAATTTCTTTGTGGTGTGTGCATTAATCTCACAGAGTTAAACCTTACTTTCCATTGAGCCATTTTGAAACACTTTTCGTAGAATCTGCAAGTGGACATTTGAAGCGCTTGGAGGCCTAGGGTCGAAAAAGAAATATATTCACATACAAACTAGATGGAAGCCTTCTGACAAACTTCTTTCTGATGTGTGCATTCATCTCACAGAGTTGAACCTTTCTTTTGATTGAGCAGCTTTGAAACCCTCTTTTTGTAGAATTTGCATGTGAACATTTGAAGCGCTTTGAGGCCTGTGGAGCAAAAGGAAATATCTCCACCTAAAAACTAGACAGAAGCATTCTGACAAACTTCTTTGTGATGTGTGCATTCATCTCACAGAGTTGATCCTTACTTTTCATTGAGCAGTTTTGAAACACTCTTTTTGTAGAATCTGCAGGTGGATATTTGGAGGGCTTTGAGGCCTCTGGTGGATAACGAAATATCTTCACATAATAACTAGACAGAAGAATTCTCACAAACTTCTTTGTAATGTGAGCATTCGTCTCACAGAGTTGAACTGTTCTTTTGACTGGGCAGCTTTGAAAGAGTACTTTTATCAAATCTGCAAGTGGACATTTGGATCGCTTTGAGGCCTCTGGTGGAAAAGGAAATAGCTTCACAATAAAACTGGAGAGAAGCGTTCTGACAAACTTCTTTGTGATGTGTACATTCATCTCACAGAGTTGAACCTTGCTTTTCATTGAGCAGTTTTGAAACACACTTTTTGTAGAATTTGAAAGTGGACCTTTGGATTGCTTGGAGGCCTATGGTGGAAAAGGAAATATCTTCACATAAAGACTAGACAGAAGCATTGTGACAAACTCCTTTGTGATGTGTGCATTCAACTCACAGAGTTGAACCTTTCTTTTGACTGAGCAACTTTGAAACACTCTCTCTGTAGAATCTCCCAGTGGATATTTGCAGTGGCTTGAGGCCTCTGACGGAAAAGGAAATATCTTCACATAACAAGTAGACAGAAGCACTCAGACAAACTTTTTTGTGATGTGTGCATTCTTCTCACAGAGTTGAACCTTAATTTTCATTGAGCAGTTTTGAAACACTCTTTTTGTAGAATCTGCAAGTAGTCATTTGGAGCGCTTTGAGGCCTTTGTTGGAAAACGAAATGTCTTCATATAATAACTAGACAGAAGCATTCTGAGAAACTTATTTGTGATATCTGCATTCATCTCACAGAGTTGAATCTTTCCTTTGATTCAGCAGCTTTGAAACAGTCTTTTCGTAGAATCTGCTAGTGGACATTTGGAGCGCTTCGAGGCCTATGGTGGAAAAGGCAATATCTTCACATAAAAACTAGACAGAAGCCTTCTGACAAACTTCTTTGTGATGTGTGAATTTATTTCATAGATTTCAACTTTCTTGTGATTGAGCAGTTGTGAAACACTCTTTTTGTAGAATCTGCAAGTGGACATTTGGAACGCTATGAAGCCTAAGGTGGAAAAGGAAATATCTTCACATAAAAATTAGACAGACGCATTTTGACAAACTTCTTCGAGATGTGTGCATTCATCTCACAGAGTTGAACCTTTCTTTTGATTAAGCAATCTTGAAACACTCTTTTTGTAGAATCTGCAAGTGGATATTTGTTGTGCTTTGAGGCCTACGGTGGAAAAGGAAATATCTTCAAATAAAAACTTGACAGAAGCACTCTGAGAGCCTCCTTTGGGCTGTGTGCATTTCTCTCTCAGACTTGACCCTTTCTTTTGATTGAGCATCTTTGAAAGACCACTTTTGTAATAAATGCAAGTGGACATTCGAAGTGCTTTGAGGCCTATGGTGGAAAAGAAAATATCTTCACATCAGAAGGAGACAGAAGCATTCTGACCAATTTCTTTGTGGTGTGTGCATTAATCTCACAGAGTTAAACCTTACTTTCCATTGAGCCATTTTGAAACACTTTTCGTAGAATCTGCAAGTGGACATTTGAAGCGCTTGGAGGCCTAGGGTCAAAAAAGAAATATATTCACATACAAACTAGATGGAAGCCTTCTGACAAACTTCTTTCTGATGTGTGCATTCATCTCACAGAGTTGAACCTTTCTTTTGATTGAGCAGCTTTGAAACCCTCTTTTTGTAGAATTTGCATGTGAACATTTGAAGCGCTTTGAGGCCTGTGGAGCAAAAGGAAATATCTCCACCTAAAAACTAGACAGAAGCATTCTGACAAACTTCTTTGTGATGTGTGCATTCATCTCACAGAGTTGATCCTTACTTTTCATTGAGCAGTTTTGAAACACTCTTTTTGTAGAATCTGCAGGTGGATATTTGGAGGGCTTTGAGGCCTCTGGTGGATAACGAAATATCTTCACATAATAACTAGACAGAAGAATTCTCACAAACTTCTTTGTAATGTGAGCATTCGTCTCACAGAGTTGAACTGTTCTTTTGACTGGGCAGCTTTGAAAGAGTACTTTTATCAAATCTGCAAGTGGACATTTGGATCGCTTTGAGGCCTCTGGTGGAAAAGGAAATAGCTTCACAATAAAACTGGAGAGAAGCGTTCTGACAAACTTCTTTGTGATGTGTACATTCGTCTCACAGAGTTGAACCTTGCTTTTCATTGAGCAGTTTTGAAACACACTTTTTGTAGAATTTGAAAGTGGACCTTTGGATTGCTTGGAGGCCTATGGTGGAAAAGGAAATATCTTCACATAAAGACTAGACAGAAGCATTGTGACAAACTCCTTTGTGATGTGTGCATTCAACTCACAGAGTTGAACCTTTCTTTTGACTGAGCAACTTTGAAACACTCTCTCTGTAGAATCTCCCAGTGGATATTTGCAGTGGCTTGAGGCCTCTGACGGAAAAGGAAATATCTTCACATAACAAGTAGACAGAAGCACTCAGACAAACTTTTTTGTGATGTGTGCATTCTTCTCACAGAGTTGAACCTTAATTTTCATTGAGCAGTTTTGAAACACTCTTTTTGTAGAATCTGCAAGTAGTCATTTGGAGCGCTTTGAGGCCTTTGTTGGAAAACGAAATGTCTTCATATAATAACTAGACAGAAGCATTCTGAGAAACTTATTTGTGATATCTGCATTCATCTCACAGAGTTGAATCTTTCCTTTGATTCAGCAGCTTTGAAACACTCTTTTCGTAGAATCTGCTAGTGGACATTTGGAGCGCTTTGAGGCCTATGGTGGAAAAGGCAATATCTTCACATAAAAACTAGACAGAAGCCTTCTGACAAACTTCTTTGTGATGTGTGAATTTATTTCATAGATTTCAACTTTCTTGTGATTGAGCAGTTGTGAAACACTCTTTTTGTAGAATCTGCAAGTGGACATTTGGAACGCTATGAAGCCTAAGGTGGAAAAGGAAATATCTTCACATAAAAATTAGACAGACGCATTTTGACAAACTTCTTCGAGATGTGTGCATTCATCTCACAGAGTTGAACCTTTCTTTTGATTAAGCAATCTTGAAACACTCTTTTTGTAGAATCTGCAAGTGGATATTTGTTGTGCTTTGAGGCCTACGGTGGAAAAGGAAATATCTTCAAATAAAAACTTGACAGAAGCACTCTGAGAGCCTCCTTTGGGCTGTGTGCATTTCTCTCTCAGACTTGACCCTTTCTTTTGATTGAGCATCTTTGAAAGACCACTTTTGTAATAAATGCAAGTGGACATTCGAAGTGCTTTGAGGCCTATGGTGGAAAAGAAAATATCTTCACATCAGAAGGAGACAGAAGCATTCTGACCAATTTCTTTGTGGTGTGTGCATTAATCTCACAGAGTTAAACCTTACTTTCCATTGAGCCATTTTGAAACACTTTTCGTAGAATCTGCAAGTGGACATTTGAAGCGCTTGGAGGCCTAGGGTCGAAAAAGAAATATATTCACATACAAACTAGATGGAAGCCTTCTGACAAACTTCTTTCTGATGTGTGCATTCATCTCACAGAGTTGAACCTTTCTTTTGATTGAGCAGCTTTGAAACCCTCTTTTTGTAGAATTTGCCTGTGAACATTTGAAGCGCTTTGAGGCCTGTGGAGCAAAAGGAAATATCTCCACCTAAAAACTAGACAGAAGCATTCTGACAAACTTCTTTGTGATGTGTGCATTCATCTCACAGAGTTGATCCTTACTTTTCATTGAGCAGTTTTGAAACACTCTTTTTGTAGAATCTGCAGGTGGATATTTGGAGGGCTTTGAGGCCTCTGGTGGATAACGAAATATCTTCACATAATAACTAGACAGAAGAATTCTCACAAACTTCTTTGTAATGTGAGCATTCGTCTCACAGAGTTGAACTGTTCTTTTGACTGGGCAGCTTTGAAAGAGTACTTTTATCAAATCTGCAAGTGGACATTTGGATCGCTTTGAGGCCTCTGGTGGAAAAGGAAATAGCTTCACAATAAAACTGGAGAGAAGCGTTCTGACAAACTTCTTTGTGATGTGTACATTCATCTCACAGAGTTGAACCTTGCTTTTCATTGAGCAGTTTTGAAACACACTTTTTGTAGAATTTGAAAGTGGACCTTTGGATTGCTTGGAGGCCTATGGTGGAAAAGGAAATATCTTCACATAAAGACTAGACAGAAGCATTGTGACAAACTCCTTTGTGATGTGTGCATTCAACTCACAGAGTTGAACCTTTCTTTTGACTGAGCAACTTTGAAACACTCTCTCTGTAGAATCTCCCAGTGGATATTTGCAGTGGCTTGAGGCCTCTGACGGAAAAGGAAATATCTTCACATAACAAGTAGACAGAAGCACTCAGACAAACTTTTTTGTGATGTGTGCATTCTTCTCACAGAGTTGAACCTTAATTTTCATTGAGCAGTTTTGAAACACTCTTTTTGTAGAATCTGCAAGTAGTCATTTGGAGCGCTTTGAGGCCTTTGTTGGAAAACGAAATGTCTTCATATAATAACTAGACAGAAGCATTCTGAGAAACTTATTTGTGATATCTGCATTCATCTCACAGAGTTGAATCTTTCCTTTGATTCAGCAGCTTTGAAACAGTCTTTTCGTAGAATCTGCTAGTGGACATTTGGAGCGCTTCGAGGCCTATGGTGGAAAAGGCAATATCTTCACATAAAAACTAGACAGAAGCCTTCTGACAAACTTCTTTGTGATGTGTGAATTTATTTCATAGATTTCAACTTTCTTGTGATTGAGCAGTTGTGAAACACTCTTTTTGTAGAATCTGCAAGTGGACATTTGGAACGCTATGAAGCCTAAGGTGGAAAAGGAAATATCTTCACATAAAAATTAGACAGACGCATTTTGACAAACTTCTTCGAGATGTGTGCATTCATCTCACAGAGTTGAACCTTTCTTTTGATTAAGCAATCTTGAAACACTCTTTTTGTAGAATCTGCAAGTGGATATTTGTTGTGCTTTGAGGCCTACGGTGGAAAAGGAAATATCTTCAAATAAAAACTTGACAGAAGCACTCTGAGAGCCTCCTTTGGGCTGTGTGCATTTCTCTCTCAGACTTGACCCTTTCTTTTGATTGAGCATCTTTGAAAGACCACTTTTGTAATAAATGCAAGTGGACATTCGAAGTGCTTTGAGGCCTATGGTGGAAAAGAAAATATCTTCACATCAGAAGGAGACAGAAGCATTCTGACCAATTTCTTTGTGGTGTGTGCATTAATCTCACAGAGTTAAACCTTACTTTCCATTGAGCCATTTTGAAACACTTTTCGTAGAATCTGCAAGTGGACATTTGAAGCGCTTGGAGGCCTAGGGTCGAAAAAGAAATATATTCACATACAAACTAGATGGAAGCCTTCTGACAAACTTCTTTCTGATGTGTGCATTCATCTCACAGAGTTGAACCTTTCTTTTGATTGAGCAGCTTTGAAACCCTCTTTTTGTAGAATTTGCATGTGAACATTTGAAGCGCTTTGAGGCCTGTGGAGCAAAAGGAAATATCTCCACCTAAAAACTAGACAGAAGCATTCTGACAAACTTCTTTGTGATGTGTGCATTCATCTCACAGAGTTGATCCTTACTTTTCATTGAGCAGTTTTGAAACACTCTTTTTGTAGAATCTGCAGGTGGATATTTGGAGGGCTTTGAGGCCTCTGGTGGATAACGAAATATCTTCACATAATAACTAGACAGAAGAATTCTCACAAACTTCTTTGTAATGTGAGCATTCGTCTCACAGAGTTGAACTGTTCTTTTGACTGGGCAGCTTTGAAAGAGTACTTTTATCAAATCTGCAAGTGGACATTTGGATCGCTTTGAGGCCTCTGGTGGAAAAGGAAATAGCTTCACAATAAAACTGGAGAGAAGCGTTCTGACAAACTTCTTTGTGATGTGTACATTCATCTCACAGAGTTGAACCTTGCTTTTCATTGAGCAGTTTTGAAACACACTTTTTGTAGAATTTGAAAGTGGACCTTTGGATTGCTTGGAGGCCTATGGTGGAAAAGGAAATATCTTCACATAAAGACTAGACAGAAGCATTGTGACAAACTCCTTTGTGATGTGTGCATTCAACTCACAGAGTTGAACCTTTCTTTTGACTGAGCAACTTTGAAACACTCTCTCTGTAGAATCTCCCAGTGGATATTTGCAGTGGCTTGAGGCCTCTGACGGAAAAGGAAATATCTTCACATAACAAGTAGACAGAAGCACTCAGACAAACTTTTTTGTGATGTGTGCATTCTTCTCACAGAGTTGAACCTTAATTTTCATTGAGCAGTTTTGAAACACTCTTTTTGTAGAATCTGCAAGTAGTCATTTGGAGCGCTTTGAGGCCTTTGTTGGAAAACGAAATGTCTTCATATAATAACTAGACAGAAGCATTCTGAGAAACTTATTTGTGATATCTGCATTCATCTCACAGAGTTGAATCTTTCCTTTGATTCAGCAGCTTTGAAACAGTCTTTTCGTAGAATCTGCTAGTGGACATTTGGAGCGCTTCGAGGCCTATGGTGGAAAAGGCAATATCTTCACATAAAAACTAGACAGAAGCCTTCTGACAAACTTCTTTGTGATGTGTGAATTTATTTCATAGATTTCAACTTTCTTGTGATTGAGCAGTTGTGAAACACTCTTTTTGTAGAATCTGCAAGTGGACATTTGGAACGCTATGAAGCCTAAGGTGGAAAAGGAAATATCTTCACATAAAAATTAGACAGACGCATTTTGACAAACTTCTTCGAGATGTGTGCATTCATCTCACAGAGTTGAACCTTTCTTTTGATTAAGCAATCTTGAAACACTCTTTTTGTAGAATCTGCAAGTGGATATTTGTTGTGCTTTGAGGCCTACGGTGGAAAAGGAAATATCTTCAAATAAAAACTTGACAGAAGCACTCTGAGAGCCTCCTTTGGGCTGTGTGCATTTCTCTCTCAGACTTGACCCTTTCTTTTGATTGAGCATCTTTGAAAGACCACTTTTGTAATAAATGCAAGTGGACATTCGAAGTGCTTTGAGGCCTATGGTGGAAAAGAAAATATCTTCACATCAGAAGGAGACAGAAGCATTCTGACCAATTTCTTTGTGGTGTGTGCATTAATCTCACAGAGTTAAACCTTACTTTCCATTGAGCCATTTTGAAACACTTTTCGTAGAATCTGCAAGTGGACATTTGAAGCGCTTGGAGGCCTAGGGTCGAAAAAGAAATATATTCACATACAAACTAGATGGAAGCCTTCTGACAAACTTCTTTCTGATGTGTGCATTCATCTCACAGAGTTGAACCTTTCTTTTGATTGAGCAGCTTTGAAACCCTCTTTTTGTAGAATTTGCATGTGAACATTTGAAGCGCTTTGAGGCCTGTGGAGCAAAAGGAAATATCTCCACCTAAAAACTAGACAGAAGCATTCTGACAAACTTCTTTGTGATGTGTGCATTCATCTCACAGAGTTGATCCTTACTTTTCATTGAGCAGTTTTGAAACACTCTTTTTGTAGAATCTGCAGGTGGATATTTGGAGGGCTTTGAGGCCTCTGGTGGATAACGAAATATCTTCACATAATAACTAGACAGAAGAATTCTCACAAACTTCTTTGTAATGTGAGCATTCGTCTCACAGAGTTGAACTGTTCTTTTGACTGGGCAGCTTTGAAAGAGTACTTTTATCAAATCTGCAAGTGGACATTTGGATCGCTTTGAGGCCTCTGGTGGAAAAGGAAATAGCTTCACAATAAAACTGGAGAGAAGCGTTCTGACAAACTTCTTTGTGATGTGTACATTCATCTCACAGAGTTGAACCTTGCTTTTCATTGAGCAGTTTTGAAACACACTTTTTGTAGAATTTGAAAGTGGACCTTTGGATTGCTTGGAGGCCTATGGTGGAAAAGGAAATATCTTCACATAAAGACTAGACAGAAGCATTGTGACAAACTCCTTTGTGATGTGTGCATTGAACTCACAGAGTTGAACCTTTCTTTTGACTGAGCAACTTTGAAACACTCTCTCTGTAGAATCTCCCAGTGGATATTTGCAGTGGCTTGAGGCCTCTGACGGAAAAGGAAATATCTTCACATAACAAGTAGACAGAAGCACTCAGACAAACTTTTTTGTGATGTGTGCATTCTTCTCACAAAGTTGAACCTTAATTTTCATTGAGCAGTTGTGAAACACTCTTTTTGTAGAATCTGCAAGTGGACATTTGGAACGCTATGAAGCCTAAGGTGGAAAAGGAAATATCTTCACTTAAAAATTAGACAGACGCATTTTGACAAACTTCTTCGAGATGTGTGCATTCATCTCACAGAGTTGAACCTTTCTTTTGATTAAGCAATCTTGAAACACTCTTTTTGTAGAATCTGCAAGTGGATATTTGTTGTGCTTTGAGGCCTACGGTGGAAAAGGAAATATCTTCAAATAAAAACTTGACAGAAGCACTCTGAGAGCCTCCTTTGGGCTGTGTGCATTTCTCTCTCAGACTTGACCCTTTCTTTTGATTGAGCATCTTTGAAAGACCACTTTTGTAATAAATGCAAGTGGACATTCGAAGTGCTTTGAGGCCTATGGTGGAAAAGAAAATATCTTCACATCAGAAGGAGACAGAAGCATTCTGACCAATTTCTTTGTGGTGTGTGCATTAATCTCACAGAGTTAAACCTTACTTTCCATTGAGCCATTTTGAAACACTTTTCGTAGAATCTGCAAGTGGACATTTGAAGCGCTTGGAGGCCTAGGGTCGAAAAAGAAATATATTCACATACAAACTAGATGGAAGCCTTCTGACAAACTTCTTTCTGATGTGTGCATTCATCTCACAGAGTTGAACCTTTCTTTTGATTGAGCAGCTTTGAAACCCTCTTTTTGTAGAATTTGCATGTGAACATTTGAAGCGCTTTGAGGCCTGTGGAGCAAAAGGAAATATCTCCACCTAAAAACTAGACAGAAGCATTCTGACAAACTTCTTTGTGATGTGTGCATTCATCTCACAGAGTTGATCCTTACTTTTCATTGAGCAGTTTTGAAACACTCTTTTTGTAGAATCTGCAGGTGGATATTTGGAGGGCTTTGAGGCCTCTGGTGGATAACGAAATATCTTCACATAATAACTAGACAGAAGAATTCTCACAAACTTCTTTGTAATGTGAGCATTCGTCTCACAGAGTTGAACTGTTCTTTTGACTGGGCAGCTTTGAAAGAGTACTTTTATCAAATCTGCAAGTGGACATTTGGATCGCTTTGAGGCCTCTGGTGGAAAAGGAAATAGCTTCACAATAAAACTGGAGAGAAGCGTTCTGACAAACTTCTTTGTGATGTGTACATTCATCTCACAGAGTTGAACCTTGCTTTTCATTGAGCAGTTTTGAAACACACTTTTTGTAGAATTTGAAAGTGGACCTTTGGATTGCTTGGAGGCCTATGGTGGAAAAGGAAATATCTTCACATAAAGACTAGACAGAAGCATTGTGACAAACTCCTTTGTGATGTGTGCATTCAACTCACAGAGTTGAACCTTTCTTTTGACTGAGCAACTTTGAAACACTCTCTCTGTAGAATCTCCCAGTGGATATTTGCAGTGGCTTGAGGCCTCTGACGGAAAAGGAAATATCTTCACATAACAAGTAGACAGAAGCACTCAGACAAACTTTTTTGTGATGTGTGCATTCTTCTCACAGAGTTGAACCTTAATTTTCATTGAGCAGTTTTGAAACACTCTTTTTGTAGAATCTGCAAGTAGTCATTTGGAGCGCTTTGAGGCCTTTGTTGGAAAACGAAATGTCTTCATATAATAACTAGACAGAAGCATTCTGAGAAACTTATTTGTGATATCTGCATTCATCTCACAGAGTTGAATCTTTCCTTTGATTCAGCAGCTTTGAAACAGTCTTTTCGTAGAATCTGCTAGTGGACATTTGGAGCGCTTCGAGGCCTATGGTGGAAAAGGCAATATCTTCACATAAAAACTAGACAGAAGCCTTCTGACAAACTTCTTTGTGATGTGTGAATTTATTTCATAGATTTCAACTTTCTTGTGATTGAGCAGTTGTGAAACACTCTTTTTGTAGAATCTGCAAGTGGACATTTGGAACGCTATGAAGCCTAAGGTGGAAAAGGAAATATCTTCACATAAAAATTAGACAGACGCATTTTGACAAACTTCTTCGAGATGTGTGCATTCATCTCACAGAGTTGAACCTTTCTTTTGATTAAGCAATCTTGAAACACTCTTTTTGTAGAATCTGCAAGTGGATATTTGTTGTGCTTTGAGGCCTACGGTGGAAAAGGAAATATCTTCAAATAAAAACTTGACAGAAGCACTCTGAGAGCCTCCTTTGGGCTGTGTGCATTTCTCTCTCAGACTTGACCCTTTCTTTTGATTGAGCATCTTTGAAAGACCACTTTTGTAATAAATGCAAGTGGACATTCGAAGTGCTTTGAGGCCTATGGTGGAAAAGAAAATATCTTCACATCAGAAGGAGACAGAAGCATTCTGACCAATTTCTTTGTGGTGTGTGCATTAATCTCACAGAGTTAAACCTTACTTTCCATTGAGCCATTTTGAAACACTTTTCGTAGAATCTGCAAGTGGACATTTGAAGCGCTTGGAGGCCTAGGGTCGAAAAAGAAATATATTCACATACAAACTAGATGGAAGCCTTCTGACAAACTTCTTTCTGATGTGTGCATTCATCTCACAGAGTTGAACCTTTCTTTTGATTGAGCAGCTTTGAAACCCTCTTTTTGTAGAATTTGCATGTGAACATTTGAAGCGCTTTGAGGCCTGTGGAGCAAAAGGAAATATCTCCACCTAAAAACTAGACAGAAGCATTCTGACAAACTTCTTTGTGATGTGTGCATTCATCTCACAGAGTTGATCCTTACTTTTCATTGAGCAGTTTTGAAACACTCTTTTTGTAGAATCTGCAGGTGGATATTTGGAGGGCTTTGAGGCCTCTGGTGGATAACGAAATATCTTCACATAATAACTAGACAGAAGAATTCTCACAAACTTCTTTGTAATGTGAGCATTCGTCTCACAGAGTTGAACTGTTCTTTTGACTGGGCAGCTTTGAAAGAGTACTTTTATCAAATCTGCAAGTGGACATTTGGATCGCTTTGAGGCCTCTGGTGGAAAAGGAAATAGCTTCACAATAAAACTGGAGAGAAGCGTTCTGACAAACTTCTTTGTGATGTGTACATTCATCTCACAGAGTTGAACCTTGCTTTTCATTGAGCAGTTTTGAAACACACTTTTTGTAGAATTTGAAAGTGGACCTTTGGATTGCTTGGAGGCCTATGGTGGAAAAGGAAATATCTTCACATAAAGACTAGACAGAAGCATTGTGACAAACTCCTTTGTGATGTGTGCATTCAACTCACAGAGTTGAACCTTTCTTTTGACTGAGCAACTTTGAAACACTCTCTCTGTAGAATCTCCCAGTGGATATTTGCAGTGGCTTGAGGCCTCTGACGGAAAAGGAAATATCTTCACATAACAAGTAGACAGAAGCACTCAGACAAACTTTTTTGTGATGTGTGCATTCTTCTCACAGAGTTGAACCTTAATTTTCATTGAGCAGTTTTGAAACACTCTTTTTGTAGAATCTGCAAGTAGTCATTTGGAGCGCTTTGAGGCCTTTGTTGGAAAACGAAATGTCTTCATATAATAACTAGACAGAAGCATTCTGAGAAACTTATTTGTGATATCTGCATTCATCTCACAGAGTTGAATCTTTCCTTTGATTCAGCAGCTTTGAAACAGTCTTTTCGTAGAATCTGCTAGTGGACATTTGGAGCGCTTCGAGGCCTATGGTGGAAAAGGCAATATCTTCACATAAAAACTAGACAGAAGCCTTCTGACAAACTTCTTTGTGATGTGTGAATTTATTTCATAGATTTCAACTTTCTTGTGATTGAGCAGTTGTGAAACACTCTTTTTGTAGAATCTGCAAGTGGACATTTGGAACGCTATGAAGCCTAAGGTGGAAAAGGAAATATCTTCACATAAAAATTAGACAGACGCATTTTGACAAACTTCTTCGAGATGTGTGCATTCATCTCACAGAGTTGAACCTTTCTTTTGATTAAGCAATCTTGAAACACTCTTTTTGTAGAATCTGCAAGTGGATATTTGTTGTGCTTTGAGGCCTACGGTGGAAAAGGAAATATCTTCAAATAAAAACTTGACAGAAGCACTCTGAGAGCCTCCTTTGGGCTGTGTGCATTTCTCTCTCAGACTTGACCCTTTCTTTTGATTGAGCATCTTTGAAAGACCACTTTTGTAATAAATGCAAGTGGACATTCGAAGTGCTTTGAGGCCTATGGTGGAAAAGAAAATATCTTCACATCAGAAGGAGACAGAAGCATTCTGACCAATTTCTTTGTGGTGTGTGCATTAATCTCACAGAGTTAAACCTTACTTTCCATTGAGCCATTTTGAAACACTTTTCGTAGAATCTGCAAGTGGACATTTGAAGCGCTTGGAGGCCTAGGGTCGAAAAAGAAATATATTCACATACAAACTAGATGGAAGCCTTCTGACAAACTTCTTTCTGATGTGTGCATTCATCTCACAGAGTTGAACCTTTCTTTTGATTGAGCAGCTTTGAAACCCTCTTTTTGTAGAATTTGCCTGTGAACATTTGAAGCGCTTTGAGGCCTGTGGAGCAAAAGGAAATATCTCCACCTAAAAACTAGACAGAAGCATTCTGACAAACTTCTTTGTGATGTGTGCATTCATCTCACAGAGTTGATCCTTACTTTTCATTGAGCAGTTTTGAAACACTCTTTTTGTAGAATCTGCAGGTGGATATTTGGAGGGCTTTGAGGCCTCTGGTGGATAACGAAATATCTTCACATAATAACTAGACAGAAGAATTCTCACAAACTTCTTTGTAATGTGAGCATTCGTCTCACAGAGTTGAACTGTTCTTTTGACTGGGCAGCTTTGAAAGAGTACTTTTATCAAATCTGCAAGTGGACATTTGGATCGCTTTGAGGCCTCTGGTGGAAAAGGAAATAGCTTCACAATAAAACTGGAGAGAAGCGTTCTGACAAACTTCTTTGTGATGTGTACATTCATCTCACAGAGTTGAACCTTGCTTTTCATTGAGCAGTTTTGAAACACACTTTTTGTAGAATTTGAAAGTGGACCTTTGGATTGCTTGGAGGCCTATGGTGGAAAAGGAAATATCTTCACATAAAGACTAGACAGAAGCATTGTGACAAACTCCTTTGTGATGTGTGCATTGAACTCACAGAGTTGAACCTTTCTTTTGACTGAGCAACTTTGAAACACTCTCTCTGTAGAATCTCCCAGTGGATATTTGCAGTGGCTTGAGGCCTCTGACGGAAAAGGAAATATCTTCACATAACAAGTAGACAGAAGCACTCAGACAAACTTTTTTGTGATGTGTGCATTCTTCTCACAGAGTTGAACCTTAATTTTCATTGAGCAGTTTTGAAACACTCTTTTTGTAGAATCTGCAAGTAGTCATTTGGAGCGCTTTGAGGCCTTTGTTGGAAAACGAAATGTCTTCATATAATAACTAGACAGAAGCATTCTGAGAAACTTATTTGTGATATCTGCATTCATCTCACAGAGTTGAATCTTTCCTTTGATTCAGCAGCTTTGAAACAGTCTTTTCGGAGAATCTGCTAGTGGACATTTGGAGCGCTTCGAGGCCTATGGTGGAAAAGGCAATATCTTCACATAAAAACTAGACAGAAGCCTTCTGACAAACTTCTTTGTGATGTGTGAATTTATTTCATAGATTTCAACTTTCTTGTGATTGAGCAGTTGTGAAACACTCTTTTTGTAGAATCTGCAAGTGGACATTTGGAACGCTATGAAGCCTAAGGTGGAAAAGGAAATATCTTCACATAAAAATTAGACAGACGCATTTTGACAAACTTCTTCGAGATGTGTGCATTCATCTCACAGAGTTGAACCTTTCTTTTGATTAAGCAATCTTGAAACACTCTTTTTGTAGAATCTGCAAGTGGATATTTGTTGTGCTTTGAGGCCTACGGTGGAAAAGGAAATATCTTCAAATAAAAACTTGACAGAAGCACTCTGAGAGCCTCCTTTGGGCTGTGTGCATTTCTCTCTCAGACTTGACCCTTTCTTTTGATTGAGCATCTTTGAAAGACCACTTTTGTAATAAATGCAAGTGGACATTCGAAGTGCTTTGAGGCCTATGGTGGAAAAGAAAATATCTTCACATCAGAAGGAGACAGAAGCATTCTGACCAATTTCTTTGTGGTGTGTGCATTAATCTCACAGAGTTAAACCTTACTTTCCATTGAGCCATTTTGAAACACTTTTCGTAGAATCTGCAAGTGGACATTTGAAGCGCTTGGAGGCCTAGGGTCGAAAAAGAAATATATTCACATACAAACTAGATGGAAGCCTTCTGACAAACTTCTTTCTGATGTGTGCATTCATCTCACAGAGTTGAACCTTTCTTTTGATTGAGCAGCTTTGAAACCCTCTTTTTGTAGAATTTGCCTGTGAACATTTGAAGCGCTTTGAGGCCTGTGGAGCAAAAGGAAATATCTCCACCTAAAAACTAGACAGAAGCATTCTGACAAACTTCTTTGTGATGTGTGCATTCATCTCACAGAGTTGATCCTTACTTTTCATTGAGCAGTTTTGAAACACTCTTTTTGTAGAATCTGCAGGTGGATATTTGGAGGGCTTTGAGGCCTCTGGTGGATAACGAAATATCTTCACATAATAACTAGACAGAAGAATTCTCACAAACTTCTTTGTAATGTGAGCATTCGTCTCACAGAGTTGAACTGTTCTTTTGACTGGGCAGCTTTGAAAGAGTACTTTTATCAAATCTGCAAGTGGACATTTGGATCGCTTTGAGGCCTCTGGTGGAAAAGGAAATAGCTTCACAATAAAACTGGAGAGAAGCGTTCTGACAAACTTCTTTGTGATGTGTACATTCATCTCACAGAGTTGAACCTTGCTTTTCATTGAGCAGTTTTGAAACACACTTTTTGTAGAATTTGAAAGTGGACCTTTGGATTGCTTGGAGGCCTATGGTGGAAAAGGAAATATCTTCACATAAAGACTAGACAGAAGCATTGTGACAAACTCCTTTGTGATGTGTGCATTCAACTCACAGAGTTGAACCTTTCTTTTGACTGAGCAACTTTGAAACACTCTCTCTGTAGAATCTCCCAGTGGATATTTGCAGTGGCTTGAGGCCTCTGACGGAAAAGGAAATATCTTCACATAACAAGTAGACAGAAGCACTCAGACAAACTTTTTTGTGATGTGTGCATTCTTCTCACAGAGTTGAACCTTAATTTTCATTGAGCAGTTTTGAAACACTCTTTTTGTAGAATCTGCAAGTAGTCATTTGGAGCGCTTTGAGGCCTTTGTTGGAAAACGAAATGTCTTCATATAATAACTAGACAGAAGCATTCTGAGAAACTTATTTGTGATATCTGCATTCATCTCACAGAGTTGAATCTTTCCTTTGATTCAGCAGCTTTGAAACAGTCTTTTCGGAGAATCTGCTAGTGGACATTTGGAGCGCTTCGAGGCCTATGGTGGAAAAGGCAATATCTTCACATAAAAACTAGACAGAAGCCTTCTGACAAACTTCTTTGTGATGTGTGAATTTATTTCATAGATTTCAACTTTCTTGTGATTGAGCAGTTGTGAAACACTCTTTTTGTAGAATCTGCAAGTGGACATTTGGAACGCTATGAAGCCTAAGGTGGAAAAGGAAATATCTTCACATAAAAATTAGACAGACGCATTTTGACAAACTTCTTCGAGATGTGTGCATTCATCTCACAGAGTTGAACCTTTCTTTTGATTAAGCAATCTTGAAACACTCTTTTTGTAGAATCTGCAAGTGGATATTTGTTGTGCTTTGAGGCCTACGGTGGAAAAGGAAATATCTTCAAATAAAAACTTGACAGAAGCACTCTGAGAGCCTCCTTTGGGCTGTGTGCATTTCTCTCTCAGACTTGACCCTTTCTTTTGATTGAGCATCTTTGAAAGACCACTTTTGTAATAAATGCAAGTGGACATTCGAAGTGCTTTGAGGCCTATGGTGGAAAAGAAAATATCTTCACATCAGAAGGAGACAGAAGCATTCTGACCAATTTCTTTGTGGTGTGTGCATTAATCTCACAGAGTTAAACCTTACTTTCCATTGAGCCATTTTGAAACACTTTTCGTAGAATCTGCAAGTGGACATTTGAAGCGCTTGGAGGCCTAGGGTCGAAAAAGAAATATATTCACATACAAACTAGATGGAAGCCTTCTGACAAACTTCTTTCTGATGTGTGCATTCATCTCACAGAGTTGAACCTTTCTTTTGATTGAGCAGCTTTGAAACCCTCTTTTTGTAGAATTTGCCTGTGAACATTTGAAGCGCTTTGAGGCCTGTGGAGCAAAAGGAAATATCTCCACCTAAAAACTAGACAGAAGCATTCTGACAAACTTCTTTGTGATGTGTGCATTCATCTCACAGAGTTGATCCTTACTTTTCATTGAGCAGTTTTGAAACACTCTTTTTGTAGAATCTGCAGGTGGATATTTGGAGGGCTTTGAGGCCTCTGGTGGATAACGAAATATCTTCACATAATAACTAGACAGAAGAATTCTCACAAACTTCTTTGTAATGTGAGCATTCGTCTCACAGAGTTGAACTGTTCTTTTGACTGGGCAGCTTTGAAAGAGTACTTTTATCAAATCTGCAAGTGGACATTTGGATCGCTTTGAGGCCTCTGGTGGAAAAGGAAATAGCTTCACAATAAAACTGGAGAGAAGCGTTCTGACAAACTTCTTTGTGATGTGTACATTCATCTCACAGAGTTGAACCTTGCTTTTCATTGAGCAGTTTTGAAACACACTTTTTGTAGAATTTGAAAGTGGACCTTTGGATTGCTTGGAGGCCTATGGTGGAAAAGGAAATATCTTCACATAAAGACTAGACAGAAGCATTGTGACAAACTCCTTTGTGATGTGTGCATTCAACTCACAGAGTTGAACCTTTCTTTTGACTGAGCAACTTTGAAACACTCTCTCTGTAGAATCTCCCAGTGGATATTTGCAGTGGCTTGAGGCCTCTGACGGAAAAGGAAATATCTTCACATAACAAGTAGACAGAAGCACTCAGACAAACTTTTTTGTGATGTGTGCATTCTTCTCACAGAGTTGAACCTTAATTTTCATTGAGCAGTTTTGAAACACTCTTTTTGTAGAATCTGCAAGTAGTCATTTGGAGCGCTTTGAGGCCTTTGTTGGAAAACGAAATGTCTTCATATAATAACTAGACAGAAGCATTCTGAGAAACTTATTTGTGATATCTGCATTCATCTCACAGAGTTGAATCTTTCCTTTGATTCAGCAGCTTTGAAACAGTCTTTTCGTAGAATCTGCTAGTGGACATTTGGAGCGCTTCGAGGCCTATGGTGGAAAAGGCAATATCTTCACATAAAAACTAGACAGAAGCCTTCTGACAAACTTCTTTGTGATGTGTGAATTTATTTCATAGATTTCAACTTTCTTGTGATTGAGCAGTTGTGAAACACTCTTTTTGTAGAATCTGCAAGTGGACATTTGGAACGCTATGAAGCCTAAGGTGGAAAAGGAAATATCTTCACATAAAAATTAGACAGACGCATTTTGACAAACTTCTTCGAGATGTGTGCATTCATCTCACAGAGTTGAACCTTTCTTTTGATTAAGCAATCTTGAAACACTCTTTTTGTAGAATCTGCAAGTGGATATTTGTTGTGCTTTGAGGCCTACGGTGGAAAAGGAAATATCTTCAAATAAAAACTTGACAGAAGCACTCTGAGAGCCTCCTTTGGGCTGTGTGCATTTCTCTCTCAGACTTGACCCTTTCTTTTGATTGAGCATCTTTGAAAGACCACTTTTGTAATAAATGCAAGTGGACATTCGAAGTGCTTTGAGGCCTATGGTGGAAAAGAAAATATCTTCACATCAGAAGGAGACAGAAGCATTCTGACCAATTTCTTTGTGGTGTGTGCATTAATCTCACAGAGTTAAACCTTACTTTCCATTGAGCCATTTTGAAACACTTTTCGTAGAATCTGCAAGTGGACATTTGAAGCGCTTGGAGGCCTAGGGTCGAAAAAGAAATATATTCACATACAAACTAGATGGAAGCCTTCTGACAAACTTCTTTCTGATGTGTGCATTCATCTCACAGAGTTGAACCTTTCTTTTGATTGAGCAGCTTTGAAACCCTCTTTTTGTAGAATTTGCATGTGAACATTTGAAGCGCTTTGAGGCCTGTGGAGCAAAAGGAAATATCTCCACCTAAAAACTAGACAGAAGCATTCTGACAAACTTCTTTGTGATGTGTGCATTCATCTCACAGAGTTGATCCTTACTTTTCATTGAGCAGTTTTGAAACACTCTTTTTGTAGAATCTGCAGGTGGATATTTGGAGGGCTTTGAGGCCTCTGGTGGATAACGAAATATCTTCACATAATAACTAGACAGAAGAATTCTCACAAACTTCTTTGTAATGTGAGCATTCGTCTCACAGAGTTGAACTGTTCTTTTGACTGGGCAGCTTTGAAAGAGTACTTTTATCAAATCTGCAAGTGGACATTTGGATCGCTTTGAGGCCTCTGGTGGAAAAGGAAATAGCTTCACAATAAAACTGGAGAGAAGCGTTCTGACAAACTTCTTTGTGATGTGTACATTCATCTCACAGAGTTGAACCTTGCTTTTCATTGAGCAGTTTTGAAACACACTTTTTGTAGAATTTGAAAGTGGACCTTTGGATTGCTTGGAGGCCTATGGTGGAAAAGGAAATATCTTCACATAAAGACTAGACAGAAGCATTGTGACAAACTCCTTTGTGATGTGTGCATTCAACTCACAGAGTTGAACCTTTCTTTTGACTGAGCAACTTTGAAACACTCTCTCTGTAGAATCTCCCAGTGGATATTTGCAGTGGCTTGAGGCCTCTGACGGAAAAGGAAATATCTTCACATAACAAGTAGACAGAAGCACTCAGACAAACTTTTTTGTGATGTGTGCATTCTTCTCACAGAGTTGAACCTTAATTTTCATTGAGCAGTTTTGAAACACTCTTTTTGTAGAATCTGCAAGTAGTCATTTGGAGCGCTTTGAGGCCTTTGTTGGAAAACGAAATGTCTTCATATAATAACTAGACAGAAGCATTCTGAGAAACTTATTTGTGATATCTGCATTCATCTCACAGAGTTGAATCTTTCCTTTGATTCAGCAGCTTTGAAACAGTCTTTTCGTAGAATCTGCTAGTGGACATTTGGAGCGCTTCGAGGCCTATGGTGGAAAAGGCAATATCTTCACATAAAAACTAGACAGAAGCCTTCTGACAAACTTCTTTGTGATGTGTGAATTTATTTCATAGATTTCAACTTTCTTGTGATTGAGCAGTTGTGAAACACTCTTTTTGTAGAATCTGCAAGTGGACATTTGGAACGCTATGAAGCCTAAGGTGGAAAAGGAAATATCTTCACATAAAAATTAGACAGACGCATTTTGACAAACTTCTTCGAGATGTGTGCATTCATCTCACAGAGTTGAACCTTTCTTTTGATTAAGCAATCTTGAAACACTCTTTTTGTAGAATCTGCAAGTGGATATTTGTTGTGCTTTGAGGCCTACGGTGGAAAAGGAAATATCTTCAAATAAAAACTTGACAGAAGCACTCTGAGAGCCTCCTTTGGGCTGTGTGCATTTCTCTCTCAGACTTGACCCTTTCTTTTGATTGAGCATCTTTGAAAGACCACTTTTGTAATAAATGCAAGTGGACATTCGAAGTGCTTTGAGGCCTATGGTGGAAAAGAAAATATCTTCACATCAGAAGGAGACAGAAGCATTCTGACCAATTTCTTTGTGGTGTGTGCATTAATCTCACAGAGTTAAACCTTACTTTCCATTGAGCCATTTTGAAACACTTTTCGTAGAATCTGCAAGTGGACATTTGAAGCGCTTGGAGGCCTAGGGTCGAAAAAGAAATATATTCACATACAAACTAGATGGAAGCCTTCTGACAAACTTCTTTCTGATGTGTGCATTCATCTCACAGAGTTGAACCTTTCTTTTGATTGAGCAGCTTTGAAACCCTCTTTTTGTAGAATTTGCATGTGAACATTTGAAGCGCTTTGAGGCCTGTGGAGCAAAAGGAAATATCTCCACCTAAAAACTAGACAGAAGCATTCTGACAAACTTCTTTGTGATGTGTGCATTCATCTCACAGAGTTGATCCTTACTTTTCATTGAGCAGTTTTGAAACACTCTTTTTGTAGAATCTGCAGGTGGATATTTGGAGGGCTTTGAGGCCTCTGGTGGATAACGAAATATCTTCACATAATAACTAGACAGAAGAATTCTCACAAACTTCTTTGTAATGTGAGCATTCGTCTCACAGAGTTGAACTGTTCTTTTGACTGGGCAGCTTTGAAAGAGTACTTTTATCAAATCTGCAAGTGGACATTTGGATCGCTTTGAGGCCTCTGGTGGAAAAGGAAATAGCTTCACAATAAAACTGGAGAGAAGCGTTCTGACAAACTTCTTTGTGATGTGTACATTCATCTCACAGAGTTGAACCTTGCTTTTCATTGAGCAGTTTTGAAACACACTTTTTGTAGAATTTGAAAGTGGACCTTTGGATTGCTTGGAGGCCTATGGTGGAAAAGGAAATATCTTCACATAAAGACTAGACAGAAGCATTGTGACAAACTCCTTTGTGATGTGTGCATTCAACTCACAGAGTTGAACCTTTCTTTTGACTGAGCAACTTTGAAACACTCTCTCTGTAGAATCTCCCAGTGGATATTTGCAGTGGCTTGAGGCCTCTGACGGAAAAGGAAATATCTTCACATAACAAGTAGACAGAAGCACTCAGACAAACTTTTTTGTGATGTGTGCATTCTTCTCACAGAGTTGAACCTTAATTTTCATTGAGCAGTTTTGAAACACTCTTTTTGTAGAATCTGCAAGTAGTCATTTGGAGCGCTTTGAGGCCTTTGTTGGAAAACGAAATGTCTTCATATAATAACTAGACAGAAGCATTCTGAGAAACTTATTTGTGATATCTGCATTCATCTCACAGAGTTGAATCTTTCCTTTGATTCAGCAGCTTTGAAACAGTCTTTTCGTAGAATCTGCTAGTGGACATTTGGAGCGCTTCGAGGCCTATGGTGGAAAAGGCAATATCTTCACATAAAAACTAGACAGAAGCCTTCTGACAAACTTCTTTGTGATGTGTGAATTTATTTCATAGATTTCAACTTTCTTGTGATTGAGCAGTTGTGAAACACTCTTTTTGTAGAATCTGCAAGTGGACATTTGGAACGCTATGAAGCCTAAGGTGGAAAAGGAAATATCTTCACATAAAAATTAGACAGACGCATTTTGACAAACTTCTTCGAGATGTGTGCATTCATCTCACAGAGTTGAACCTTTCTTTTGATTAAGCAATCTTGAAACACTCTTTCTGTAGAATCTGCAAGTGGATATTTGTTGTGCTTTGAGGCCTACGGTGGAAAAGGAAATATCTTCAAATAAAAACTTGACAGAAGCACTCTGAGAGCCTCCTTTGGGCTGTGTGCATTTCTCTCTCAGACTTGACCCTTTCTTTTGATTGAGCATCTTTGAAAGACCACTTTTGTAATAAATGCAAGTGGACATTCGAAGTGCTTTGAGGCCTATGGTGGAAAAGAAAATATCTTCACATCAGAAGGAGACAGAAGCATTCTGACCAATTTCTTTGTGGTGTGTGCATTAATCTCACAGAGTTAAACCTTACTTTCCATTGAGCCATTTTGAAACACTTTTCGTAGAATCTGCAAGTGGACATTTGAAGCGCTTGGAGGCCTAGGGTCGAAAAAGAAATATAGTCACATACAAACTAGATGGAAGCCTTCTGACAAACTTCTTTCTGATGTGTGCATTCATCTCACAGAGTTGAACCTTTCTTTTGATTGAGCAGCTTTGAAACCCTCTTTTTGTAGAATTTGCATGTGAACATTTGAAGCGCTTTGAGGCCTGTGGAGCAAAAGGAAATATCTCCACCTATAAACTAGACAGAAGCATTCTGACAAACTTCTTTGTGATGTGTGCATTCATCTCACAGAGTTGATCCTTACTTTTCATTGAGCAGTTTTGAAACACTCTTTTTGTAGAATCTGCAGGTGGATATTTGGAGGGCTTTGAGGCCTCTGGTGGATAACGAAATATCTTCACATAATAAGTAGACAGAAGAATTCTCACAAACTTCTTTGTAATGTGAGCATTCGTCTCACAGAGTTGAACTGTTCTTTTGACTGGGCAGCTTTGAAAGAGTACTTTTATCAAATCTGCAAGTGGACATTTGGATCGCTTTGAGGCCTCTGGTGGAAAAGGAAATAGCTTCACAATAAAACTGGAGAGAAGCGTTCTGACAAACTTCTTTGTGATGTGTACATTCATCTCACAGAGTTGAACCTTGCTTTTCATTGAGCAGTTTTGAAACACACTTTTTGTAGAATTTGAAAGTGGACCTTTGGATTGCTTGGAGGCCTATGGTGGAAAAGGAAATATCTTCACATAAAGACTAGACAGAAGCATTGTGACAAACTCCTTTGTGATGTGTGCATTCAACTCACAGAGTTGAACCTTTCTTTTGACTGAGCAACTTTGAAACACTCTCTCTGTAGAATCTCCCAGTGGATATTTGCAGTGGCTTGAGGCCTCTGACGGAAAAGGAAATATCTTCACATAACAAGTAGACA
Organism: Pan paniscus; assembly: GCF_029289425.2. Taxonomy (NCBI): domain Eukaryota; kingdom Metazoa; phylum Chordata; class Mammalia; order Primates; family Hominidae; genus Pan; species Pan paniscus. Next base: position 14,118,473 of record NC_073273.2, read on the forward strand.
GAAGCACTCAGACAAACTTTTTTGTGATGTGTGCATTCTTCTCACAGAGTTGAACCTTAATTTTCATTGAGCAGTTTTGAAACACTCTTTTTGTAGAATCTGCAAGTAGTCATTTGGAGCGCTTTGAGGCCTTTGTTGGAAAACGAAATGTCTTCATATAATAACTAGACAGAAGCATTCTGAGAAACTTATTTGTGATATCTGCATTCATCTCACAGAGTTGAATCTTTCCTTTGATTCAGCAGCTTTGAAACACTCTTTTCGTAGAATCTGCTAGTGGACATTTGGAGCGCTTCGAGGCCTATGGTGGAAAAGGCAATATCTTCACATAAAAACTAGACAGAAGCCTTCTGACAAACTTCTTTGTGATGTGTGAATTTATTTCATAGATTTCAACTTTCTTGTGATTGAGCAGTTGTGAAACACTCTTTTTGTAGAATCTGCAAGTGGACATTTGGAACGCTATGAAGCCTAAGGTGGAAAAGGAAATATCTTCACATAAAAATTAGACAGACGCATTTTGACAAACTTCTTCGAGATGTGTGCATTCATCTCACAGAGTTGAACCTTTCTTTTGATTAAGCAATCTTGAAACACTCTTTCTGTAGAATCTGCAAGTGGATATTTGTTGTGCTTTGAGGCCTACGGTGGAAAAGGAAATATCTTCAAATAAAAACTTGACAGAAGCACTCTGAGAGCCTCCTTTGGGCTGTGTGCATTTCTCTCTCAGACTTGACCCTTTCTTTTGATTGAGCATCTTTGAAAGACCACTTTTGTAATAAATGCAAGTGGACATTCGAAGAGCTTTGAGGCCTGTGGTGGAAAAGAAAATATCTTCACATCAGAAGGAGACAGAAGCATTCTGACCAATTTCTTTGTGGTGTGTGCATTAATCTCACAGAGTTAAACCTTACTTTCCATTGAGCCATTTTGAAACACTTTTCGTAGAATCTGCAAGTGGACATTTGAAGCGCTTGGAGGCCTAGGGTCGAAAAAGAAATATATTCACATACAAACTAGATGGAAGCCTTCTGACAAACTTCTTTCTGATGTGTGCATTCATCTCACAGAGTTGAACCTTTCTTTTGATTGAGCAGCTTTGAAACCCTCTTTTTGTAGAATTTGCATGTGAACATTTGAAGCGCTTTGAGGCCTGTGGAGCAAAAGGAAATATCTCCACCTAAAAACTAGACAGAAGCATTCTGACAAACTTCTTTGTGATGTGTGCATTCATCTCACAGAGTTGATCCTTACTTTTCATTGAGCAGTTTTGAAACACTCTTTTTGTAGAATCTGCAGGTGGATATTTGGAGGGCTTTGAGGCCTCTGGTGGATAACGAAATATCTTCACATAATAACTAGACAGAAGAATTCTCACAAACTTCTTTGTAATGTGAGCATTCGTCTCACAGAGTTGAACTGTTCTTTTGACTGGGCAGCTTTGAAAGAGTACTTTTATCAAATCTGCAAGTGGACATTTGGATCGCTTTGAGGCCTCTGGTGGAAAAGGAAATAGCTTCACAATAAAACTGGAGAGAAGCGTTCTGACAAACTTCTTTGTGATGTGTACATTCATCTCACAGAGTTGAACCTTGCATTTCATTGAGCAGTTTTGAAACACACTTTTTGTAGAATTTGAAAGTGGACCTTTGGATTGCTTGGAGGCCTATGGTGGAAAAGGAAATATCTTCACATAAAGACTAGACAGAAGCATTGTGACAAACTCCTTTGTGATGTGTGCATTCAACTCACAGAGTTGAACCTTTCTTTTGACTGAGCAACTTTGAAACACTCTCTCTGTAGAATCTCCCAGTGGATATTTGCAGTGGCTTGAGGCCTCTGACGGAAAAGGAAATATCTTCACATAACAAGTAGACAGAAGCACTCAGACAAACTTTTTTGTGATGTGTGCATTCTTCTCACAGAGTTGAACCTTAATTTTCATTGAGCAGTTTTGAAACACTCTTTTTGTAGAATCTGCAAGTAGTCATTTGGAGCGCTTTGAGGCCTTTGTTGGAAAACGAAATGTCTTCATATAATAACTAGACAGAAGCATTCTGAGAAACTTATTTGTGATATCTGCATTCATCTCACAGAGTTGAATCTTTCCTTTGATTCAGCAGCTTTGAAACACTCTTTTCGTAGAATCTGCTAGTGGACATTTGGAGCGCTTCGAGGCCTATGGTGGAAAAGGCAATATCTTCACATAAAAACTAGACAGAAGCCTTCTGACAAACTTCTTTGTGATGTGTGAATTTATTTCATAGATTTCAACTTTCTTGTGATTGAGCAGTTGTGAAACACTCTTTTTGTAGAATCTGCAAGTGGACATTTGGAACGCTATGAAGCCTAAGGTGGAAAAGGAAATATCTTCACATAAAAATTAGACAGACGCATTTTGACAAACTTCTTCGAGATGTGTGCATTCATCTCACAGAGTTGAACCTTTCTTTTGATTAAGCAATCTTGAAACACTCTTTCTGTAGAATCTGCAAGTGGATATTTGTTGTGCTTTGAGGCCTACGGTGGAAAAGGAAATATCTTCAAATAAAAACTTGACAGAAGCACTCTGAGAGCCTCCTTTGGGCTGTGTGCATTTCTCTCTCAGACTTGACCCTTTCTTTTGATTGAGCATCTTTGAAAGACCACTTTTGTAATAAATGCAAGTGGACATTCGAAGAGCTTTGAGGCCTGTGGTGGAAAAGAAAATATCTTCACATCAGAAGGAGACAGAAGCATTCTGACCAATTTCTTTGTGGTGTGTGCATTAATCTCACAGAGTTAAACCTTACTTTCCATTGAGCCATTTTGAAACACTTTTCGTAGAATCTGCAAGTGGACATTTGAAGCGCTTGGAGGCCTAGGGTCGAAAAAGAAATATAGTCACATACAAACTAGATGGAAGCCTTCTGACAAACTTCTTTCTGATGTGTGCATTCATCTCACAGAGTTGAACCTTTCTTTTGATTGAGCAGCTTTGAAACCCTCTTTTTGTAGAATTTGCATGTGAACATTTGAAGCGCTTTGAGGCCTGTGGAGCAAAAGGAAATATCTCCACCTAAAAACTAGACAGAAGCATTCTGACAAACTTCTTTGTGATGTGTGCATTCATCTCACAGAGTTGATCCTTACTTTTCATTGAGCAGTTTTGAAACACTCTTTTTGTAGAATCTGCAGGTGGATATTTGGAGGGCTTTGAGGCCTCTGGTGGATAACGAAATATCTTCACATAATAACTAGACAGAAGAATTCTCACAAACTTCTTTGTAATGTGAGCATTCGTCTCACAGAGTTGAACTGTTCTTTTGACTGGGCAGCTTTGAAAGAGTACTTTTATCAAATCTGCAAGTGGACATTTGGATCGCTTTGAGGCCTCTGGTGGAAAAGGAAATAGCTTCACAATAAAACTGGAGAGAAGCGTTCTGACAAACTTCTTTGTGATGTGTACATTCATCTCACAGAGTTGAACCTTGCATTTCATTGAGCAGTTTTGAAACACACTTTTTGTAGAATTTGAAAGTGGACCTTTGGATTGCTTGGAGGCCTATGGTGGAAAAGGAAATATCTTCACATAAAGACTAGACAGAAGCATTGTGACAAACTCCTTTGTGATGTGTGCATTGAACTCACAGAGTTGAACCTTTCTTTTGACTGAGCAACTTTGAAACACTCTCTCTGTAGAATCTCCCAGTGGATATTTGCAGTGGCTTGAGGCCTCTGACGGAAAAGGAAATATCTTCACATAACAAGTAGACAGAAGCACTCAGACAAACTTTTTTGTGATGTGTGCATTCTTCTCACAGAGTTGAACCTTAATTTTCATTGAGCAGTTTTGAAACACTCTTTTTGTAGAATCTGCAAGTAGTCATTTGGAGCGCTTTGAGGCCTTTGTTGGAAAACGAAATGTCTTCATATAATAACTAGACAGAAGCATTCTGAGAAACTTATTTGTGATATCTGCATTCATCTCACAGAGTTGAATCTTTCCTTTGATTCAGCAGCTTTGAAACACTCTTTTCGTAGAATCTGCTAGTGGACATTTGGAGCGCTTCGAGGCCTATGGTGGAAAAGGCAATATCTTCACATAAAAACTAGACAGAAGCCTTCTGACAAACTTCTTTGTGATGTGTGAATTTATTTCATAGATTTCAACTTTCTTGTGATTGAGCAGTTGTGAAACACTCTTTTTGTAGAATCTGCAAGTGGACATTTGGAACGCTATGAAGCCTAAGGTGGAAAAGGAAATATCTTCACATAAAAATTAGACAGACGCATTTTGACAAACTTCTTCGAGATGTGTGCATTCATCTCACAGAGTTGAACCTTTCTTTTGATTAAGCAATCTTGAAACACTCTTTCTGTAGAATCTGCAAGTGGATATTTGTTGTGCTTTGAGGCCTACGGTGGAAAAGGAAATATCTTCAAATAAAAACTTGACAGAAGCACTCTGAGAGCCTCCTTTGGGCTGTGTGCATTTCTCTCTCAGACTTGACCCTTTCTTTTGATTGAGCATCTTTGAAAGACCACTTTTGTAATAAATGCAAGTGGACATTCGAAGAGCTTTGAGGCCTGTGGTGGAAAAGAAAATATCTTCACATCAGAAGGAGACAGAAGCATTCTGACCAATTTCTTTGTGGTGTGTGCATTAATCTCACAGAGTTAAACCTTACTTTCCATTGAGCCATTTTGAAACACTTTTCGTAGAATCTGCAAGTGGACATTTGAAGCGCTTGGAGGCCTAGGGTCGAAAAAGAAATATAGTCACATACAAACTAGATGGAAGCCTTCTGACAAACTTCTTTCTGATGTGTGCATTCATCTCACAGAGTTGAACCTTTCTTTTGATTGAGCAGCTTTGAAACCCTCTTTTTGTAGAATTTGCATGTGAACATTTGAAGCGCTTTGAGGCCTGTGGAGCAAAAGGAAATATCTCCACCTAAAAACTAGACAGAAGCATTCTGACAAACTTCTTTGTGATGTGTGCATTCATCTCACAGAGTTGATCCTTACTTTTCATTGAGCAGTTTTGAAACACTCTTTTTGTAGAATCTGCAGGTGGATATTTGGAGGGCTTTGAGGCCTCTGGTGGATAACGAAATATCTTCACATAATAACTAGACAGAAGAATTCTCACAAACTTCTTTGTAATGTGAGCATTCGTCTCACAGATTTGAACTGTTCTTTTGACTGGGCAGCTTTGAAAGAGTACTTTTATCAAATCTGCAAGTGGACATTTGGATCGCTTTGAGGCCTCTGGTGGAAAAGGAAATAGCTTCACAATAAAACTGGAGAGAAGCGTTCTGACAAACTTCTTTGTGATGTGTACATTCATCTCACAGAGTTGAACCTTGCATTTCATTGAGCAGTTTTGAAACACACTTTTTGTAGAATTTGAAAGTGGACCTTTGGATTGCTTGGAGGCCTATGGTGGAAAAGGAAATATCTTCACATAAAGACTAGACAGAAGCATTGTGACAAACTCCTTTGTGATGTGTGCATTCAACTCACAGAGTTGAACCTTTCTTTTGACTGAGCAACTTTGAAACACTCTCTCTGTAGAATCTCCCAGTGGATATTTGCAGTGGCTTGAGGCCTCTGACGGAAAAGGAAATATCTTCACATAACAAGTAGACAGAAGCACTCAGACAAACTTTTTTGTGATGTGTGCATTCTTCTCACAGAGTTGAACCTTAATTTTCATTGAGCAGTTTTGAAACACTCTTTTTGTAGAATCTGCAAGTAGTCATTTGGAGCGCTTTGAGGCCTTTGTTGGAAAACGAAATGTCTTCATATAATAACTAGACAGAAGCATTCTGAGAAACTTATTTGTGATATCTGCATTCATCTCACAGAGTTGAATCTTTCCTTTGATTCAGCAGCTTTGAAACACTCTTTTCGTAGAATCTGCTAGTGGACATTTGGAGCGCTTCGAGGCCTATGGTGGAAAAGGCAATATCTTCACATAAAAACTAGACAGAAGCCTTCTGACAAACTTCTTTGTGATGTGTGAATTTATTTCATAGATTTCAACTTTCTTGTGATTGAGCAGTTGTGAAACACTCTTTTTGTAGAATCTGCAAGTGGACATTTGGAACGCTATGAAGCCTAAGGTGGAAAAGGAAATATCTTCACATAAAAATTAGACAGACGCATTTTGACAAACTTCTTCGAGATGTGTGCATTCATCTCACAGAGTTGAACCTTTCTTTTGATTAAGCAATCTTGAAACACTCTTTCTGTAGAATCTGCAAGTGGATATTTGTTGTGCTTTGAGGCCTACGGTGGAAAAGGAAATATCTTCAAATAAAAACTTGACAGAAGCACTCTGAGAGCCTCCTTTGGGCTGTGTGCATTTCTCTCTCAGACTTGACCCTTTCTTTTGATTGAGCATCTTTGAAAGACCACTTTTGTAATAAATGCAAGTGGACATTCGAAGTGCTTTGAGGCCTATGGTGGAAAAGAAAATATCTTCACATCAGAAGGAGACAGAAGCATTCTGACCAATTTCTTTGTGGTGTGTGCATTAATCTCACAGAGTTAAACCTTACTTTCCATTGAGCCATTTTGAAACACTTTTCGTAGAATCTGCAAGTGGACATTTGAAGCGCTTGGAGGCCTAGGGTCGAAAAAGAAATATAGTCACATACAAACTAGATGGAAGCCTTCTGACAAACTTCTTTCTGATGTGTGCATTCATCTCACAGAGTTGAACCTTTCTTTTGATTGAGCAGCTTTGAAACCCTCTTTTTGTAGAATTTGCATGTGAACATTTGAAGCGCTTTGAGGCCTGTGGAGCAAAAGGAAATATCTCCACCTAAAAACTAGACAGAAGCATTCTGACAAACTTCTTTGTGATGTGTGCATTCATCTCACAGAGTTGATCCTTACTTTTCATTGAGCAGTTTTGAAACACTCTTTTTGTAGAATCTGCAGGTGGATATTTGGAGGGCTTTGAGGCCTCTGGTGGATAACGAAATATCTTCACATAATAACTAGACAGAAGAATTCTCACAAACTTCTTTGTAATGTGAGCATTCGTCTCACAGAGTTGAACTGTTCTTTTGACTGGGCAGCTTTGAAAGAGTACTTTTATCAAATCTGCAAGTGGACATTTGGATCGCTTTGAGGCCTCTGGTGGAAAAGGAAATAGCTTCACAATAAAACTGGAGAGAAGCGTTCTGACAAACTTCTTTGTGATGTGTACATTCATCTCACAGAGTTGAACCTTGCTTTTCATTGAGCAGTTTTGAAACACACTTTTTGTAGAATTTGAAAGTGGACCTTTGGATTGCTTGGAGGCCTATGGTGGAAAAGGAAATATCTTCACATAAAGACTAGACAGAAGCATTGTGACAAACTCCTTTGTGATGTGTGCATTCAACTCACAGAGTTGAACCTTTCTTTTGACTGAGCAACTTTGAAACACTCTCTCTGTAGAATCTCCCAGTGGATATTTGCAGTGGCTTGAGGCCTCTGACGGAAAAGGAAATATCTTCACATAACAAGTAGACAGAAGCACTCAGACAAACTTTTTTGTGATGTGTGCATTCTTCTCACAGAGTTGAACCTTAATTTTCATTGAGCAGTTTTGAAACACTCTTTTTGTAGAATCTGCAAGTAGTCATTTGGAGCGCTTTGAGGCCTTTGTTGGAAAACGAAATGTCTTCATATAATAACTAGACAGAAGCATTCTGAGAAACCTATTTGTGATATCTGCATTCATCTCACAGAGTTGAATCTTTCCTTTGATTCAGCAGCTTTGAAACACTCTTTTCGTAGAATCTGCTAGTGGACATTTGGAGCGCTTCGAGGCCTATGGTGGAAAAGGCAATATCTTCACATAAAAACTAGACAGAAGCCTTCTGACAAACTTCTTTGTGATGTGTGAATTTATTTCATAGATTTCAACTTTCTTGTGATTGAGCAGTTGTGAAACACTCTTTTTGTAGAATCTGCAAGTGGACATTTGGAACGCTATGAAGCCTAAGGTGGAAAAGGAAATATCTTCACATAAAAATTAGACAGACGCATTTTGACAAACTTCTTCGAGATGTGTGCATTCATCTCACAGAGTTGAACCTTTCTTTTGATTAAGCAATCTTGAAACACTCTTTCTGTAGAATCTGCAAGTGGATATTTGTTGTGCTTTGAGGCCTACGGTGGAAAAGGAAATATCTTCAAATAAAAACTTGACAGAAGCACTCTGAGAGCCTCCTTTAGGCTGTGTGCATTTATCTCTCAGACTTGACCCTTTCTTTTGATTGAGCATCTTTGAAAGACCACTTTTGTAATAAATGCAAGTGGACATTCGAAGTGCTTTGAGGCCTGTGGTGGAAAAGAAAATATCTTCACATCAGAAGGAGACAGAAGCATTCTGACCAATTTCTTTGTGGTGTGTGCATTAATCTCACAGAGTTAAACCTTACTTTCCATTGAGCCATTTTGAAACACTTTTCGTAGAATCTGCAAGTGGACATTTGAAGCGCTTGGAGGCCTAGGGTCGAAAAAGAAATATATTCACATACAAACTAGATGGAAGCCTTCTGACAAACTTCTTTCTGATGTGTGCATTCATCTCACAGAGTTGAACCTTTCTTTTGATTGAGCAGCTTTGAAACCCTCTTTTTGTAGAATTTGCATGTGAACATTTGAAGCGCTTTGAGGCCTGTGGAGCAAAAGGAAATATCTCCACCTAAAAACTAGACAGAAGCATTCTGACAAACTTCTTTGTGATGTGTGCATTCATCTCACAGAGTTGATCCTTACTTTTCATTGAGCAGTTTTGAAACACTCTTTTTGTAGGATCTGCAGGTGGATATTTGGAGGGCTTTGAGGCCTCTGGTGGATAACGAAATATCTTCACATAATAACTAGACAGAAGAATTCTCACAAACTTCTTTGTAATGTGAGCATTCGACTCACAGAGTTGAACTGTTCTTTTGACTGGGCAGCTTTGAAAGAGTACTTTTATCAAATCTGCAAGTGGACATTTGGATCGCTTTGAGGCCTCTGGTGGAAAAGGAAATAGCTTCACAATAAAACTGGAGAGAAGCGTTCTGACAAACTTCTTTGTGATGTGTACATTCATCTCACAGAGTTGAACCTTGCTTTTCATTGAGCAGTTTTGAAACACACTTTTTGTAGAATTTGAAAGTGGACCTTTGGATTGCTTGGAGGCCTATGGTGGAAAAGGAAATATCTTCACATAAAGACTAGACAGAAGCATTGTGACAAACTCCTTTGTGATGTGTGCATTCAACTCACAGAGTTGAACCTTTCTTTTGACTGAGCAACTTTGAAACACTCTCTCTGTAGAATCTCCCAGTGGATATTTGCAGTGGCTTGAGGCCTCTGACGGAAAAGGAAATATCTTCACATAACAAGTAGACAGAAGCACTCAGACAAACTTTTTTGTGATGTGTGCATTCTTCTCACAGAGTTGAACCTTAATTTTCATTGAGCAGTTTTGAAACACTCTTTTTGTAGAATCTGCAAGTAGTCATTTGGAGCGCTTTGAGGCCTTTGTTGGAAAACGAAATGTCTTCATATAATAACTAGACAGAAGCATTCTGAGAAACTTATTTGTGATATCTGCATTCATCTCACAGAGTTGAATCTTTCCTTTGATTCAGCAGCTTTGAAACACTCTTTTCGTAGAATCTGCTAGTGGACATTTGGAGCGCTTCGAGGCCTATGGTGGAAAAGGCAATATCTTCACATAAAAACTAGACAGAAGCCTTCTGACAAACTTCTTTGTGATGTGTGAATTTATTTCATAGATTTCAACTTTCTTGTGATTGAGCAGTTGTGAAACACTCTTTTTGTAGAATCTGCAAGTGGACATTTGGAACGCTATGAAGCCTAAGGTGGAAAAGGAAATATCTTCACATAAAAATTAGACAGACGCATTTTGACAAACTTCTTCGAGATGTGTGCATTCATCTCACAGAGTTGAACCTTTCTTTTGATTAAGCAATCTTGAAACACTCTTTCTGTAGAATCTGCAAGTGGATATTTGTTGTGCTTTGAGGCCTACGGTGGAAAAGGAAATATCTTCAAATAAAAACTTGACAGAAGCACTCTGAGAGCCTCCTTTGGGCTGTGTGCATTTCTCTCTCAGACTTGACCCTTTCTTTTGATTGAGCATCTTTGAAAGACCACTTTTGTAATAAATGCAAGTGGACATTCGAAGAGCTTTGAGGCCTGTGGTGGAAAAGAAAATATCTTCACATCAGAAGGAGACAGAAGCATTCTGACCAATTTCTTTGTGGTGTGTGCATTAATCTCACAGAGTTAAACCTTACTTTCCATTGAGCCATTTTGAAACACTTTTCGTAGAATCTGCAAGTGGACATTTGAAGCGCTTGGAGGCCTAGGGTCGAAAAAGAAATATAGTCACATACAAACTAGATGGAAGCCTTCTGACAAACTTCTTTCTGATGTGTGCATTCATCTCACAGAGTTGAACCTTTCTTTTGATTGAGCAGCTTTGAAACCCTCTTTTTGTAGAATTTGCATGTGAACATTTGAAGCGCTTTGAGGCCTGTGGAGCAAAAGGAAATATCTCCACCTAAAAACTAGACAGAAGCATTCTGACAAACTTCTTTGTGATGTGTGCATTCATCTCACAGAGTTGATCCTTACTTTTCATTGAGCAGTTTTGAAACACTCTTTTTGTAGAATCTGCAGGTGGATATTTGGAGGGCTTTGAGGCCTCTGGTGGATAACGAAATATCTTCACATAATAACTAGACAGAAGAATTCTCACAAACTTCTTTGTAATGTGAGCATTCGTCTCACAGAGTTGAACTGTTCTTTTGACTGGGCAGCTTTGAAAGAGTACTTTTATCAAATCTGCAAGTGGACATTTGGATCGCTTTGAGGCCTCTGGTGGAAAAGGAAATAGCTTCACAATAAAACTGGAGAGAAGCGTTCTGACAAACTTCTTTGTGATGTGTACATTCATCTCACAGAGTTGAACCTTGCATTTCATTGAGCAGTTTTGAAACACACTTTTTGTAGAATTTGAAAGTGGACCTTTGGATTGCTTGGAGGCCTATGGTGGAAAAGGAAATATCTTCACATAAAGACTAGACAGAAGCATTGTGACAAACTCCTTTGTGATGTGTGCATTGAACTCACAGAGTTGAACCTTTCTTTTGACTGAGCAACTTTGAAACACTCTCTCTGTAGAATCTCCCAGTGGATATTTGCAGTGGCTTGAGGCCTCTGACGGAAAAGGAAATATCTTCACATAACAAGTAGACAGAAGCACTCAGACAAACTTTTTTGTGATGTGTGCATTCTTCTCACAGAGTTGAACCTTAATTTTCATTGAGCAGTTTTGAAACACTCTTTTTGTAGAATCTGCAAGTAGTCATTTGGAGCGCTTTGAGGCCTTTGTTGGAAAACGAAATGTCTTCATATAATAACTAGACAGAAGCATTCTGAGAAACTTATTTGTGATATCTGCATTCATCTCACAGAGTTGAATCTTTCCTTTGATTCAGCAGCTTTGAAACACTCTTTTCGTAGAATCTGCTAGTGGACATTTGGAGCGCTTCGAGGCCTATGGTGGAAAAGGCAATATCTTCACATAAAAACTAGACAGAAGCCTTCTGACAAACTTCTTTGTGATGTGTGAATTTATTTCATAGATTTCAACTTTCTTGTGATTGAGCAGTTGTGAAACACTCTTTTTGTAGAATCTGCAAGTGGACATTTGGAACGCTATGAAGCCTAAGGTGGAAAAGGAAATATCTTCACATAAAAATTAGACAGACGCATTTTGACAAACTTCTTCGAGATGTGTGCATTCATCTCACAGAGTTGAACCTTTCTTTTGATTAAGCAATCTTGAAACACTCTTTCTGTAGAATCTGCAAGTGGATATTTGTTGTGCTTTGAGGCCTACGGTGGAAAAGGAAATATCTTCAAATAAAAACTTGACAGAAGCACTCTGAGAGCCTCCTTTGGGCTGTGTGCATTTCTCTCTCAGACTTGACCCTTTCTTTTGATTGAGCATCTTTGAAAGACCACTTTTGTAATAAATGCAAGTGGACATTCGAAGAGCTTTGAGGCCTGTGGTGGAAAAGAAAATATCTTCACATCAGAAGGAGACAGAAGCATTCTGACCAATTTCTTTGTGGTGTGTGCATTAATCTCACAGAGTTAAACCTTACTTTCCATTGAGCCATTTTGAAACACTTTTCGTAGAATCTGCAAGTGGACATTTGAAGCGCTTGGAGGCCTAGGGTCGAAAAAGAAATATAGTCACATACAAACTAGATGGAAGCCTTCTGACAAACTTCTTTCTGATGTGTGCATTCATCTCACAGAGTTGAACCTTTCTTTTGATTGAGCAGCTTTGAAACCCTCTTTTTGTAGAATTTGCATGTGAACATTTGAAGCGCTTTGAGGCCTGTGGAGCAAAAGGAAATATCTCCACCTAAAAACTAGACAGAAGCATTCTGACAAACTTCTTTGTGATGTGTGCATTCATCTCACAGAGTTGATCCTTACTTTTCATTGAGCAGTTTTGAAACACTCTTTTTGTAGAATCTGCAGGTGGATATTTGGAGGGCTTTGAGGCCTCTGGTGGATAACGAAATATCTTCACATAATAACTAGACAGAAGAATTCTCACAAACTTCTTTGTAATGTGAGCATTCGTCTCACAGAGTTGAACTGTTCTTTTGACTGGGCAGCTTTGAAAGAGTACTTTTATCAAATCTGCAAGTGGACATTTGGATCGCTTTGAGGCCTCTGGTGGAAAAGGAAATAGCTTCACAATAAAACTGGAGAGAAGCGTTCTGACAAACTTCTTTGTGATGTGTACATTCATCTCACAGAGTTGAACCTTGCATTTCATTGAGCAGTTTTGAAACACACTTTTTGTAGAATTTGAAAGTGGACCTTTGGATTGCTTGGAGGCCTATGGTGGAAAAGGAAATATCTTCACATAAAGACTAGACAGAAGCATTGTGACAAACTCCTTTGTGATGTGTGCATTGAACTCACAGAGTTGAACCTTTCTTTTGACTGAGCAACTTTGAAACACTCTCTCTGTAGAATCTCCCAGTGGATATTTGCAGTGGCTTGAGGCCTCTGACGGAAAAGGAAATATCTTCACATAACAAGTAGACAGAAGCACTCAGACAAACTTTTTTGTGATGTGTGCATTCTTCTCACAGAGTTGAACCTTAATTTTCATTGAGCAGTTTTGAAACACTCTTTTTGTAGAATCTGCAAGTAGTCATTTGGAGCGCTTTGAGGCCTTTGTTGGAAAACGAAATGTCTTCATATAATAACTAGACAGAAGCATTCTGAGAAACTTATTTGTGATATCTGCATTCATCTCACAGAGTTGAATCTTTCCTTTGATTCAGCAGCTTTGAAACACTCTTTTCGTAGAATCTGCTAGTGGACATTTGGAGCGCTTCGAGGCCTATGGTGGAAAAGGCAATATCTTCACATAAAAACTAGACAGAAGCCTTCTGACAAACTTCTTTGTGATGTGTGAATTTATTTCATAGATTTCAACTTTCTTGTGATTGAGCAGTTGTGAAACACTCTTTTTGTAGAATCTGCAAGTGGACATTTGGAACGCTATGAAGCCTAAGGTGGAAAAGGAAATATCTTCACATAAAAATTAGACAGACGCATTTTGACAAACTTCTTCGAGATGTGTGCATTCATCTCACAGAGTTGAACCTTTCTTTTGATTAAGCAATCTTGAAACACTCTTTCTGTAGAATCTGCAAGTGGATATTTGTTGTGCTTTGAGGCCTACGGTGGAAAAGGAAATATCTTCAAATAAAAACTTGACAGAAGCACTCTGAGAGCCTCCTTTGGGCTGTGTGCATTTCTCTCTCAGACTTGACCCTTTCTTTTGATTGAGCATCTTTGAAAGACCACTTTTGTAATAAATGCAAGTGGACATTCGAAGTGCTTTGAGGCCTATGGTGGAAAAGAAAATATCTTCACATCAGAAGGAGACAGAAGCATTCTGACCAATTTCTTTGTGGTGTGTGCATTAATCTCACAGAGTTAAACCTTACTTTCCATTGAGCCATTTTGAAACACTTTTCGTAGAATCTGCAAGTGGACATTTGAAGCGCTTGGAGGCCTAGGGTCGAAAAAGAAATATAGTCACATACAAACTAGATGGAAGCCTTCTGACAAACTTCTTTCTGATGTGTGCATTCATCTCACAGAGTTGAACCTTTCTTTTGATTGAGCAGCTTTGAAACCCTCTTTTTGTAGAATTTGCATGTGAACATTTGAAGCGCTTTGAGGCCTGTGGAGCAAAAGGAAATATCTCCACCTAAAAACTAGACAGAAGCATTCTGACAAACTTCTTTGTGATGTGTGCATTCATCTCACAGAGTTGATCCTTACTTTTCATTGAGCAGTTTTGAAACACTCTTTTTGTAGAATCTGCAGGTGGATATTTGGAGGGCTTTGAGGCCTCTGGTGGATAACGAAATATCTTCACATAATAACTAGACAGAAGAATTCTCACAAACTTCTTTGTAATGTGAGCATTCGTCTCACAGAGTTGAACTGTTCTTTTGACTGGGCAGCTTTGAAAGAGTACTTTTATCAAATCTGCAAGTGGACATTTGGATCGCTTTGAGGCCTCTGGTGGAAAAGGAAATAGCTTCACAATAAAACTGGAGAGAAGCGTTCTGACAAACTTCTTTGTGATGTGTACATTCATCTCACAGAGTTGAACCTTGCTTTTCATTGAGCAGTTTTGAAACACACTTTTTGTAGAATTTGAAAGTGGACCTTTGGATTGCTTGGAGGCCTATGGTGGAAAAGGAAATATCTTCACATAAAGACTAGACAGAAGCATTGTGACAAACTCCTTTGTGATGTGTGCATTCAACTCACAGAGTTGAACCTTTCTTTTGACTGAGCAACTTTGAAACACTCTCTCTGTAGAATCTCCCAGTGGATATTTGCAGTGGCTTGAGGCCTCTGACGGAAAAGGAAATATCTTCACATAACAAGTAGACAGAAGCACTCAGACAAACTTTTTTGTGATGTGTGCATTCTTCTCACAGAGTTGAACCTTAATTTTCATTGAGCAGTTTTGAAACACTCTTTTTGTAGAATCTGCAAGTAGTCATTTGGAGCGCTTTGAGGCCTTTGTTGGAAAACGAAATGTCTTCATATAATAACTAGACAGAAGCATTCTGAGAAACCTATTTGTGATATCTGCATTCATCTCACAGAGTTGAATCTTTCCTTTGATTCAGCAGCTTTGAAACACTCTTTTCGTAGAATCTGCTAGTGGACATTTGGAGCGCTTCGAGGCCTATGGTGGAAAAGGCAATATCTTCACATAAAAACTAGACAGAAGCCTTCTGACAAACTTCTTTGTGATGTGTGAATTTATTTCATAGATTTCAACTTTCTTGTGATTGAGCAGTTGTGAAACACTCTTTTTGTAGAATCTGCAAGTGGACATTTGGAACGCTATGAAGCCTAAGGTGGAAAAGGAAATATCTTCACATAAAAATTAGACAGACGCATTTTGACAAACTTCTTCGAGATGTGTGCATTCATCTCACAGAGTTGAACCTTTCTTTTGATTAAGCAATCTTGAAACACTCTTTCTGTAGAATCTGCAAGTGGATATTTGTTGTGCTTTGAGGCCTACGGTGGAAAAGGAAATATCTTCAAATAAAAACTTGACAGAAGCACTCTGAGAGCCTCCTTTAGGCTGTGTGCATTTATCTCTCAGACTTGACCCTTTCTTTTGATTGAGCATCTTTGAAAGACCACTTTTGTAATAAATGCAAGTGGACATTCGAAGTGCTTTGAGGCCTGTGGTGGAAAAGAAAATATCTTCACATCAGAAGGAGACAGAAGCATTCTGACCAATTTCTTTGTGGTGTGTGCATTAATCTCACAGAGTTAAACCTTACTTTCCATTGAGCCATTTTGAAACACTTTTCGTAGAATCTGCAAGTGGACATTTGAAGCGCTTGGAGGCCTAGGGTCGAAAAAGAAATATATTCACATACAAACTAGATGGAAGCCTTCTGACAAACTTCTTTCTGATGTGTGCATTCATCTCACAGAGTTGAACCTTTCTTTTGATTGAGCAGCTTTGAAACCCTCTTTTTGTAGAATTTGCATGTGAACATTTGAAGCGCTTTGAGGCCTGTGGAGCAAAAGGAAATATCTCCACCTAAAAACTAGACAGAAGCATTCTGACAAACTTCTTTGTGATGTGTGCATTCATCTCACAGAGTTGATCCTTACTTTTCATTGAGCAGTTTTGAAACACTCTTTTTGTAGGATCTGCAGGTGGATATTTGGAGGGCTTTGAGGCCTCTGGTGGATAACGAAATATCTTCACATAATAACTAGACAGAAGAATTCTCACAAACTTCTTTGTAATGTGAGCATTCGACTCACAGAGTTGAACTGTTCTTTTGACTGGGCAGCTTTGAAAGAGTACTTTTATCAAATCTGCAAGTGGACATTTGGATCGCTTTGAGGCCTCTGGTGGAAAAGGAAATAGCTTCACAATAAAACTGGAGAGAAGCGTTCTGACAAACTTCTTTGTGATGTGTACATTCATCTCACAGAGTTGAACCTTGCTTTTCATTGAGCAGTTTTGAAACACACTTTTTGTAGAATTTGAAAGTGGACCTTTGGATTGCTTGGAGGCCTATGGTGGAAAAGGAAATATCTTCACATAAAGACTAGACAGAAGCATTGTGACAAACTCCTTTGTGATGTGTGCATTCAACTCACAGAGTTGAACCTTTCTTTTGACTGAGCAACTTTGAAACACTCTCTCTGTAGAATCTCCCAGTGGATATTTGCAGTGGCTTGAGGCCTCTGACGGAAAAGGAAATATCTTCACATAACAAGTAGACAGAAGCACTCAGACAAACTTTTTTGTGATGTGTGCATTCTTCTCACAGAGTTGAACCTTAATTTTCATTGAGCAGTTTTGAAACACTCTTTTTGTAGAATCTGCAAGTAGTCATTTGGAGCGCTTTGAGGCCTTTGTTGGAAAACGAAATGTCTTCATATAATAACTAGACAGAAGCATTCTGAGAAACTTATTTGTGATATCTGCATTCATCTCACAGAGTTGAATCTTTCCTTTGATTCAGCAGCTTTGAAACACTCTTTTCGTAGAATCTGCTAGTGGACATTTGGAGCGCTTCGAGGCCTATGGTGGAAAAGGCAATATCTTCACATAAAAACTAGACAGAAGCCTTCTGACAAACTTCTTTGTGATGTGTGAATTTATTTCATAGATTTCAACTTTCTTGTGATTGAGCAGTTGTGAAACACTCTTTTTGTAGAATCTGCAAGTGGACATTTGGAACGCTATGAAGCCTAAGGTGGAAAAGGAAATATCTTCACATAAAAATTAGACAGACGCATTTTGACAAACTTCTTCGAGATGTGTGCATTCATCTCACAGAGTTGAACCTTTCTTTTGATTAAGCAATCTTGAAACACTCTTTTTGTAGAATCTGCAAGTGGATATTTGTTGTGCTTTGAGGCCTACGGTGGAAAAGGAAATATCTTCAAATAAAAACTTGACAGAAGCACTCTGAGAGCCTCCTTTGGGCTGTGTGCATTTCTCTCTCAGACTTGACCCTTTCTTTTGATTGAGCATCTTTGAAAGACCACTTTTGTAATAAATGCAAGTGGACATTCGAAGTGCTTTGAGGCCTATGGTGGAAAAGAAAATATCTTCACATCAGAAGGAGACAGAAGCATTCTGACCAATTTCTTTGTGGTGTGTGCATTAATCTCACAGAGTTAAACCTTACTTTCCATTGAGCCATTTTGAAACACTTTTCGTAGAATCTGCAAGTGGACATTTGAAGCGCTTGGAGGCCTAGGGTCGAAAAAGAAATATAGTCACATACAAACTAGATGGAAGCCTTCTGACAAACTTCTTTCTGATGTGTGCATTCATCTCACAGAGTTGAACCTTTCTTTTGATTGAGCAGCTTTGAAACCCTCTTTTTGTAGAATTTGCATGTGAACATTTGAAGCGCTTTGAGGCCTGTGGAGCAAAAGGAAATATCTCCACCTAAAAACTAGACAGAAGCATTCTGACAAACTTCTTTGTGATGTGTGCATTCATCTCACAGAGTTGATCCTTACTTTTCATTGAGCAGTTTTGAAACACTCTTTTTGTAGAATCTGCAGGTGGATATTTGGAGGGCTTTGAGGCCTCTGGTGGATAACGAAATATCTTCACATAATAACTAGACAGAAGAATTCTCACAAACTTCTTTGTAATGTGAGCATTCGTCTCACAGAGTTGAACTGTTCTTTTGACTGGGCAGCTTTGAAAGAGTACTTTTATCAAATCTGCAAGTGGACATTTGGATCGCTTTGAGGCCTCTGGTGGAAAAGGAAATAGCTTCACAATAAAACTGGAGAGAAGCGTTCTGACAAACTTCTTTGTGATGTGTACATTCATCTCACAGAGTTGAACCTTGCTTTTCATTGAGCAGTTTTGAAACACACTTTTTGTAGAATTTGAAAGTGGACCTTTGGATTGCTTGGAGGCCTATGGTGGAAAAGGAAATATCTTCACATAAAGACTAGACAGAAGCATTGTGACAAACTCCTTTGTGATGTGTGCATTCAACTCACAGAGTTGAACCTTTCTTTTGACTGAGCAACTTTGAAACACTCTCTCTGTAGAATCTCCCAGTGGATATTTGCAGTGGCTTGAGGCCTCTGACGGAAAAGGAAATATCTTCACATAACAAGTAGACAGAAGCACTCAGACAAACTTTTTTGTGATGTGTGCATTCTTCTCACAGAGTTGAACCTTAATTTTCATTGAGCAGTTTTGAAACACTCTTTTTGTAGAATCTGCAAGTAGTCATTTGGAGCGCTTTGAGGCCTTTGTTGGAAAACGAAATGTCTTCATATAATAACTAGACAGAAGCATTCTGAGAAACTTATTTGTGATATCTGCATTCATCTCACAGAGTTGAATCTTTCCTTTGATTCAGCAGCTTTGAAACACTCTTTTCGTAGAATCTGCTAGTGGACATTTGGAGCGCTTCGAGGCCTATGGTGGAAAAGGCAATATCTTCACATAAAAACTAGACAGAAGCCTTCTGACAAACTTCTTTGTGATGTGTGAATTTATTTCATAGATTTCAACTTTCTTGTGATTGAGCAGTTGTGAAACACTCTTTTTGTAGAATCTGCAAGTGGACATTTGGAACGCTATGAAGCCTAAGGTGGAAAAGGAAATATCTTCACATAAAAATTAGACAGACGCATTTTGACAAACTTCTTCGAGATGTGTGCATTCATCTCACAGAGTTGAACCTTTCTTTTGATTAAGCAATCTTGAAACACTCTTTCTGTAGAATCTGCAAGTGGATATTTGTTGTGCTTTGAGGCCTACGGTGGAAAAGGAAATATCTTCAAATAAAAACTTGACAGAAGCACTCTGAGAGCCTCCTTTAGGCTGTGTGCATTTCTCTCTCAGACTTGACCCTTTCTTTTGATTGAGCATCTTTGAAAGACCACTTTTGTAATAAATGCAAGTGGACATTCGAAGTGCTTTGAGGCCTGTGGTGGAAAAGAAAATATCTTCACATCAGAAGGAGACAGAAGCATTCTGACCAATTTCTTTGTGGTGTGTGCATTAATCTCACAGAGTTAAACCTTACTTTCCATTGAGCCATTTTGAAACACTTTTCGTAGAATCTGCAAGTGGACATTTGAAGCGCTTGGAGGCCTAGGGTCGAAAAAGAAATATATTCACATACAAACTAGATGGAAGCCTTCTGACAAACTTCTTTCTGATGTGTGCATTCATCTCACAGAGTTGAACCTTTCTTTTGATTGAGCAGCTTTGAAACCCTCTTTTTGTAGAATTTGCATGTGAACATTTGAAGCGCTTTGAGGCCTGTGGAGCAAAAGGAAATATCTCCACCTAAAAACTAGACAGAAGCATTCTGACAAACTTCTTTGTGATGTGTGCATTCATCTCACAGAGTTGATCCTTACTTTTCATTGAGCAGTTTTGAAACACTCTTTTTGTAGGATCTGCAGGTGGATATTTGGAGGGCTTTGAGGCCTCTGGTGGATAACGAAATATCTTCACATAATAACTAGACAGAAGAATTCTCACAAACTTCTTTGTAATGTGAGCATTCGACTCACAGAGTTGAACTGTTCTTTTGACTGGGCAGCTTTGAAAGAGTACTTTTATCAAATCTGCAAGTGGACATTTGGATCGCTTTGAGGCCTCTGGTGGAAAAGGAAATAGCTTCACAATAAAACTGGAGAGAAGCGTTCTGACAAACTTCTTTGTGATGTGTACATTCATCTCACAGAGTTGAACCTTGCTTTTCATTGAGCAGTTTTGAAACACACTTTTTGTAGAATTTGAAAGTGGACCTTTGGATTGCTTGGAGGCCTATGGTGGAAAAGGAAATATCTTCACATAAAGACTAGACAGAAGCATTGTGACAAACTCCTTTGTGATGTGTGCATTGAACTCACAGAGTTGAACCTTTCTTTTGACTGAGCAACTTTGAAACACTCTCTCTGTAGAATCTCCCAGTGGATATTTGCAGTGGCTTGAGGCCTCTGACGGAAAAGGAAATATCTTCACATAACAAGTAGACAGAAGCACTCAGACAAACTTTTTTGTGATGTGTGCATTCTTCTCACAGAGTTGAACCTTAATTTTCATTGAGCAGTTTTGAAACACTCTTTTTGTAGAATCTGCAAGTAGTCATTTGGAGCGCTTTGAGGCCTTTGTTGGAAAACGAAATGTCTTCATATAATAACTAGACAGAAGCATTCTGAGAAACTTATTTGTGATATCTGCATTCATCTCACAGAGTTGAATCTTTCCTTTGATTCAGCAGCTTTGAAACACTCTTTTCGTAGAATCTGCTAGTGGACATTTGGAGCGCTTCGAGGCCTATGGTGGAAAAGGCAATATCTTCACATAAAAACTAGACAGAAGCCTTCTGACAAACTTCTTTGTGATGTGTGAATTTATTTCATAGATTTCAACTTTCTTGTGATTGAGCAGTTGTGAAACACTCTTTTTGTAGAATCTGCAAGTGGACATTTGGAACGCTATGAAGCCTAAGGTGGAAAAGGAAATATCTTCACATAAAAATTAGACAGACGCATTTTGACAAACTTCTTCGAGATGTGTGCATTCATCTCACAGAGTTGAACCTTTCTTTTGATTAAGCAATCTTGAAACACTCTTTCTGTAGAATCTGCAAGTGGATATTTGTTGTGCTTTGAGGCCTACGGTGGAAAAGGAAATATCTTCAAATAAAAACTTGACAGAAGCACTCTGAGAGCCTCCTTTAGGCTGTGTGCATTTATCTCTCAGACTTGACCCTTTCTTTTGATTGAGCATCTTTGAAAGACCACTTTTGTAATAAATGCAAGTGGACATTCGAAGTGCTTTGAGGCCTGTGGTGGAAAAGAAAATATCTTCACATCAGAAGGAGACAGAAGCATTCTGACCAATTTCTTTGTGGTGTGTGCATTAATCTCACAGAGTTAAACCTTACTTTCCATTGAGCCATTTTGAAACACTTTTCGTAGAATCTGCAAGTGGACATTTGAAGCGCTTGGAGGCCTAGGGTCGAAAAAGAAATATATTCACATACAAACTAGATGGAAGCCTTCTGACAAACTTCTTTCTGATGTGTGCATTCATCTCACAGAGTTGAACCTTTCTTTTGATTGAGCAGCTTTGAAACCCTCTTTTTGTAGAATTTGCATGTGAACATTTGAAGCGCTTTGAGGCCTGTGGAGCAAAAGGAAATATCTCCACCTAAAAACTAGACAGAAGCATTCTGACAAACTTCTTTGTGATGTGTGCATTCATCTCACAGAGTTGATCCTTACTTTTCATTGAGCAGTTTTGAAACACTCTTTTTGTAGGATCTGCAGGTGGATATTTGGAGGGCTTTGAGGCCTCTGGTGGATAACGAAATATCTTCACATAATAACTAGACAGAAGAATTCTCACAAACTTCTTTGTAATGTGAGCATTCGACTCACAGAGTTGAACTGTTCTTTTGACTGGGCAGCTTTGAAAGAGTACTTTTATCAAATCTGCAAGTGGACATTTGGATCGCTTTGAGGCCTCTGGTGGAAAAGGAAATAGCTTCACAATAAAACTGGAGAGAAGCGTTCTGACAAACTTCTTTGTGATGTGTACATTCATCTCACAGAGTTGAACCTTGCTTTTCATTGAGCAGTTTTGAAACACACTTTTTGTAGAATTTGAAAGTGGACCTTTGGATTGCTTGGAGGCCTATGGTGGAAAAGGAAATATCTTCACATAAAGACTAGACAGAAGCATTGTGACAAACTCCTTTGTGATGTGTGCATTCAACTCACAGAGTTGAACCTTTCTTTTGACTGAGCAACTTTGAAACACTCTCTCTGTAGAATCTCCCAGTGGATATTTGCAGTGGCTTGAGGCCTCTGACGGAAAAGGAAATATCTTCACATAACAAGTAGACAGAAGCACTCAGACAAACTTTTTTGTGATGTGTGCATTCTTCTCACAGAGTTGAACCTTAATTTTCATTGAGCAGTTTTGAAACACTCTTTTTGTAGAATCTGCAAGTAGTCATTTGGAGCGCTTTGAGGCCTTTGTTGGAAAACGAAATGTCTTCATATAATAACTAGACAGAAGCATTCTGAGAAACTTATTTGTGATATCTGCATTCATCTCACAGAGTTGAATCTTTCCTTTGATTCAGCAGCTTTGAAACAGTCTTTTCGTAGAATCTGCTAGTGGACATTTGGAGCGCTTCGAGGCCTATGGTGGAAAAGGCAATATCTTCACATAAAAACTAGACAGAAGCCTTCTGACAAACTTCTTTGTGATGTGTGAATTTATTTCATAGATTTCAACTTTCTTGTGATTGAGCAGTTGTGAAACACTCTTTTTGTAGAATCTGCAAGTGGACATTTGGAACGCTATGAAGCCTAAGGTGGAAAAGGAAATATCTTCACATAAAAATTAGACAGACGCATTTTGACAAACTTCTTCGAGATGTGTGCATTCATCTCACAGAGTTGAACCTTTCTTTTGATTAAGCAATCTTGAAACACTCTTTTTGTAGAATCTGCAAGTGGATATTTGTTGTGCTTTGAGGCCTACGGTGGAAAAGGAAATATCTTCAAATAAAAACTTGACAGAAGCACTCTGAGAGCCTCCTTTGGGCTGTGTGCATTTCTCTCTCAGACTTGACCCTTTCTTTTGATTGAGCATCTTTGAAAGACCACTTTTGTAATAAATGCAAGTGGACATTCGAAGTGCTTTGAGGCCTATGGTGGAAAAGAAAATATCTTCACATCAGAAGGAGACAGAAGCATTCTGACCAATTTCTTTGTGGTGTGTGCATTAATCTCACAGAGTTAAACCTTACTTTCCATTGAGCCATTTTGAAACACTTTTCGTAGAATCTGCAAGTGGACATTTGAAGCGCTTGGAGGCCTAGGGTCGAAAAAGAAATATATTCACATACAAACTAGATGGAAGCCTTCTGACAAACTTCTTTCTGATGTGTGCATTCATCTCACAGAGTTGAACCTTTCTTTTGATTGAGCAGCTTTGAAACCCTCTTTTTGTAGAATTTGCCTGTGAACATTTGAAGCGCTTTGAGGCCTGTGGAGCAAAAGGAAATATCTCCACCTAAAAACTAGACAGAAGCATTCTGACAAACTTCTTTGTGATGTGTGCATTCATCTCACAGAGTTGATCCTTACTTTTCATTGAGCAGTTTTGAAACACTCTTTTTGTAGAATCTGCAGGTGGATATTTGGAGGGCTTTGAGGCCTCTGGTGGATAACGAAATATCTTCACATAATAACTAGACAGAAGAATTCTCACAAACTTCTTTGTAATGTGAGCATTCGTCTCACAGAGTTGAACTGTTCTTTTGACTGGGCAGCTTTGAAAGAGTACTTTTATCAAATCTGCAAGTGGACATTTGGATCGCTTTGAGGCCTCTGGTGGAAAAGGAAATAGCTTCACAATAAAACTGGAGAGAAGCGTTCTGACAAACTTCTTTGTGATGTGTACATTCATCTCACAGAGTTGAACCTTGCTTTTCATTGAGCAGTTTTGAAACACACTTTTTGTAGAATTTGAAAGTGGACCTTTGGATTGCTTGGAGGCCTATGGTGGAAAAGGAAATATCTTCACATAAAGACTAGACAGAAGCATTGTGACAAACTCCTTTGTGATGTGTGCATTCAACTCACAGAGTTGAACCTTTCTTTTGACTGAGCAACTTTGAAACACTCTCTCTGTAGAATCTCCCAGTGGATATTTGCAGTGGCTTGAGGCCTCTGACGGAAAAGGAAATATCTTCACATAACAAGTAGACAGAAGCACTCAGACAAACTTTTTTGTGATGTGTGCATTCTTCTCACAGAGTTGAACCTTAATTTTCATTGAGCAGTTTTGAAACACTCTTTTTGTAGAATCTGCAAGTAGTCATTTGGAGCGCTTTGAGGCCTTTGTTGGAAAACGAAATGTCTTCATATAATAACTAGACAGAAGCATTCTGAGAAACTTATTTGTGATATCTGCATTCATCTCACAGAGTTGAATCTTTCCTTTGATTCAGCAGCTTTGAAACAGTCTTTTCGTAGAATCTGCTAGTGGACATTTGGAGCGCTTCGAGGCCTATGGTGGAAAAGGCAATATCTTCACATAAAAACTAGACAGAAGCCTTCTGACAAACTTCTTTGTGATGTGTGAATTTATTTCATAGATTTCAACTTTCTTGTGATTGAGCAGTTGTGAAACACTCTTTTTGTAGAATCTGCAAGTGGACATTTGGAACGCTATGAAGCCTAAGGTGGAAAAGGAAATATCTTCACATAAAAATTAGACAGACGCATTTTGACAAACTTCTTCGAGATGTGTGCATTCATCTCACAGAGTTGAACCTTTCTTTTGATTAAGCAATCTTGAAACACTCTTTTTGTAGAATCTGCAAGTGGATATTTGTTGTGCTTTGAGGCCTACGGTGGAAAAGGAAATATCTTCAAATAAAAACTTGACAGAAGCACTCTGAGAGCCTCCTTTGGGCTGTGTGCATTTCTCTCTCAGACTTGACCCTTTCTTTTGATTGAGCATCTTTGAAAGACCACTTTTGTAATAAATGCAAGTGGACATTCGAAGTGCTTTGAGGCCTATGGTGGAAAAGAAAATATCTTCACATCAGAAGGAGACAGAAGCATTCTGACCAATTTCTTTGTGGTGTGTGCATTAATCTCACAGAGTTAAACCTTACTTTCCATTGAGCCATTTTGAAACACTTTTCGTAGAATCTGCAAGTGGACATTTGAAGCGCTTGGAGGCCTAGGGTCGAAAAAGAAATATATTCACATACAAACTAGATGGAAGCCTTCTGACAAACTTCTTTCTGATGTGTGCATTCATCTCACAGAGTTGAACCTTTCTTTTGATTGAGCAGCTTTGAAACCCTCTTTTTGTAGAATTTGCATGTGAACATTTGAAGCGCTTTGAGGCCTGTGGAGCAAAAGGAAATATCTCCACCTAAAAACTAGACAGAAGCATTCTGACAAACTTCTTTGTGATGTGTGCATTCATCTCACAGAGTTGATCCTTACTTTTCATTGAGCAGTTTTGAAACACTCTTTTTGTAGAATCTGCAGGTGGATATTTGGAGGGCTTTGAGGCCTCTGGTGGATAACGAAATATCTTCACATAATAACTAGACAGAAGAATTCTCACAAACTTCTTTGTAATGTGAGCATTCGTCTCACAGAGTTGAACTGTTCTTTTGACTGGGCAGCTTTGAAAGAGTACTTTTATCAAATCTGCAAGTGGACATTTGGATCGCTTTGAGGCCTCTGGTGGAAAAGGAAATAGCTTCACAATAAAACTGGAGAGAAGCGTTCTGACAAACTTCTTTGTGATGTGTACATTCATCTCACAGAGTTGAACCTTGCTTTTCATTGAGCAGTTTTGAAACACACTTTTTGTAGAATTTGAAAGTGGACCTTTGGATTGCTTGGAGGCCTATGGTGGAAAAGGAAATATCTTCACATAAAGACTAGACAGAAGCATTGTGACAAACTCCTTTGTGATGTGTGCATTCAACTCACAGAGTTGAACCTTTCTTTTGACTGAGCAACTTTGAAACACTCTCTCTGTAGAATCTCCCAGTGGATATTTGCAGTGGCTTGAGGCCTCTGACGGAAAAGGAAATATCTTCACATAACAAGTAGACAGAAGCACTCAGACAAACTTTTTTGTGATGTGTGCATTCTTCTCACAGAGTTGAACCTTAATTTTCATTGAGCAGTTTTGAAACACTCTTTTTGTAGAATCTGCAAGTAGTCATTTGGAGCGCTTTGAGGCCTTTGTTGGAAAACGAAATGTCTTCATATAATAACTAGACAGAAGCATTCTGAGAAACTTATTTGTGATATCTGCATTCATCTCACAGAGTTGAATCTTTCCTTTGATTCAGCAGCTTTGAAACACTCTTTTCGTAGAATCTGCTAGTGGACATTTGGAGCGCTTCGAGGCCTATGGTGGAAAAGGCAATATCTTCACATAAAAACTAGACAGAAGCCTTCTGACAAACTTCTTTGTGATGTGTGAATTTATTTCATAGATTTCAACTTTCTTGTGATTGAGCAGTTGTGAAACACTCTTTTTGTAGAATCTGCAAGTGGACATTTGGAACGCTATGAAGCCTAAGGTGGAAAAGGAAATATCTTCACATAAAAATTAGACAGACGCATTTTGACAAACTTCTTCGAGATGTGTGCATTCATCTCACAGAGTTGAACCTTTCTTTTGATTAAGCAATCTTGAAACACTCTTTTTGTAGAATCTGCAAGTGGATATTTGTTGTGCTTTGAGGCCTACGGTGGAAAAGGAAATATCTTCAAATAAAAACTTGACAGAAGCACTCTGAGAGCCTCCTTTGGGCTGTGTGCATTTCTCTCTCAGACTTGACCCTTTCTTTTGATTGAGCATCTTTGAAAGACCACTTTTGTAATAAATGCAAGTGGACATTCGAAGTGCTTTGAGGCCTATGGTGGAAAAGAAAATATCTTCACATCAGAAGGAGACAGAAGCATTCTGACCAATTTCTTTGTGGTGTGTGCATTAATCTCACAGAGTTAAACCTTACTTTCCATTGAGCCATTTTGAAACACTTTTCGTAGAATCTGCAAGTGGACATTTGAAGCGCTTGGAGGCCTAGGGTCGAAAAAGAAATATATTCACATACAAACTAGATGGAAGCCTTCTGACAAACTTCTTTCTGATGTGTGCATTCATCTCACAGAGTTGAACCTTTCTTTTGATTGAGCAGCTTTGAAACCCTCTTTTTGTAGAATTTGCATGTGAACATTTGAAGCGCTTTGAGGCCTGTGGAGCAAAAGGAAATATCTCCACCTAAAAACTAGACAGAAGCATTCTGACAAACTTCTTTGTGATGTGTGCATTCATCTCACAGAGTTGATCCTTACTTTTCATTGAGCAGTTTTGAAACACTCTTTTTGTAGAATCTGCAGGTGGATATTTGGAGGGCTTTGAGGCCTCTGGTGGATAACGAAATATCTTCACATAATAACTAGACAGAAGAATTCTCACAAACTTCTTTGTAATGTGAGCATTCGTCTCACAGAGTTGAACTGTTCTTTTGACTGGGCAGCTTTGAAAGAGTACTTTTATAAAATCTGCAAGTGGACATTTGGATCGCTTTGAGGCCTCTGGTGGAAAAGGAAATAGCTTCACAATAAAACTGGAGAGAAGCGTTCTGACAAACTTCTTTGTGATGTGTACATTCATCTCACAGAGTTGAACCTTGCTTTTCATTGAGCAGTTTTGAAACACACTTTTTGTAGAATTTGAAAGTGGACCTTTGGATTGCTTGGAGGCCTATGGTGGAAAAGGAAATATCTTCACATAAAGACTAGACAGAAGCATTGTGACAAACTCCTTTGTGATGTGTGCATTGAACTCACAGAGTTGAACCTTTCTTTTGACTGAGCAACTTTGAAACACTCTCTCTGTAGAATCTCCCAGTGGATATTTGCAGTGGCTTGAGGCCTCTGACGGAAAAGGAAATATCTTCACATAACAAGTAGACAGAAGCACTCAGACAAACTTTTTTGTGATGTGTGCATTCTTCTCACAGAGTTGAACCTTAATTTTCATTGAGCAGTTTTGAAACACTCTTTTTGTAGAATCTGCAAGTAGTCATTTGGAGCGCTTTGAGGCCTTTGTTGGAAAACGAAATGTCTTCATATAATAACTAGACAGAAGCATTCTGAGAAACTTATTTGTGATATCTGCATTCATCTCACAGAGTTGAATCTTTCCTTTGATTCAGCAGCTTTGAAACACTCTTTTCGTAGAATCTGCTAGTGGACATTTGGAGCGCTTCGAGGCCTATGGTGGAAAAGGCAATATCTTCACATAAAAACTAGACAGAAGCCTTCTGACAAACTTCTTTGTGATGTGTGAATTTATTTCATAGATTTCAACTTTCTTGTGATTGAGCAGTTGTGAAACACTCTTTTTGTAGAATCTGCAAGTGGACATTTGGAACGCTATGAAGCCTAAGGTGGAAAAGGAAATATCTTCACATAAAAATTAGACAGACGCATTTTGACAAACTTCTTCGAGATGTGTGCATTCATCTCACAGAGTTGAACCTTTCTTTTGATTAAGCAATCTTGAAACACTCTTTCTGTAGAATCTGCAAGTGGATATTTGTTGTGCTTTGAGGCCTACGGTGGAAAAGGAAATATCTTCAAATAAAAACTTGACAGAAGCACTCTGAGAGCCTCCTTTGGGCTGTGTGCATTTCTCTCTCAGACTTGACCCTTTCTTTTGATTGAGCATCTTTGAAAGACCACTTTTGTAATAAATGCAAGTGGACATTCGAAGTGCTTTGAGGCCTATGGTGGAAAAGAAAATATCTTCACATCAGAAGGAGACAGAAGCATTCTGACCAATTTCTTTGTGGTGTGTGCATTAATCTCACAGAGTTAAACCTTACTTTCCATTGAGCCATTTTGAAACACTTTTCGTAGAATCTGCAAGTGGACATTTGAAGCGCTTGGAGGCCTAGGGTCGAAAAAGAAATATAGTCACATACAAACTAGATGGAAGCCTTCTGACAAACTTCTTTCTGATGTGTGCATTCATCTCACAGAGTTGAACCTTTCTTTTGATTGAGCAGCTTTGAAACCCTCTTTTTGTAGAATTTGCATGTGAACATTTGAAGCGCTTTGAGGCCTGTGGAGCAAAAGGAAATATCTCCACCTAAAAACTAGACAGAAGCATTCTGACAAACTTCTTTGTGATGTGTGCATTCATCTCACAGAGTTGATCCTTACTTTTCATTGAGCAGTTTTGAAACACTCTTTTTGTAGAATCTGCAGGTGGATATTTGGAGGGCTTTGAGGCCTCTGGTGGATAACGAAATATCTTCACATAATAACTAGACAGAAGAATTCTCACAAACTTTTTTGTAATGTGAGCATTCGTCTCACAGAGTTGAACTGTTCTTTTGACTGGGCAGCTTTGAAAGAGTACTTTTATCAAATCTGCAAGTGGACATTTGGATCGCTTTGAGGCCTCTGGTGGAAAAGGAAATAGCTTCACAATAAAACTGGAGAGAAGCGTTCTGACAAACTTCTTTGTGATGTGTACATTCATCTCACAGAGTTGAACCTTGCTTTTCATTGAGCAGTTTTGAAACACACTTTTTGTAGAATTTGAAAGTGGACCTTTGGATTGCTTGGAGGCCTATGGTGGAAAAGGAAATATCTTCACATAAAGACTAGACAGAAGCATTGTGACAAACTCCTTTGTGATGTGTGCATTGAACTCACAGAGTTGAACCTTTCTTTTGACTGAGCAACTTTGAAACACTCTCTCTGTAGAATCTCCCAGTGGATATTTGCAGTGGCTTGAGGCCTCTGACGGAAAAGGAAATATCTTCACATAACAAGTAGACAGAAGCACTCAGACAAACTTTTTTGTGATGTGTGCATTCTTCTCACAGAGTTGAACCTTAATTTTCATTGAGCAGTTTTGAAACACTCTTTTTGTAGAATCTGCAAGTAGTCATTTGGAGCGCTTTGAGGCCTTTGTTGGAAAACGAAATGTCTTCATATAATAACTAGACAGAAGCATTCTGAGAAACTTATTTGTGATATCTGCATTCATCTCACAGAGTTGAATCTTTCCTTTGATTCAGCAGCTTTGAAACACTCTTTTCGTAGAATCTGCTAGTGGACATTTGGAGCGCTTCGAGGCCTATGGTGGAAAAGGCAATATCTTCACATAAAAACTAGACAGAAGCCTTCTGACAAACTTCTTTGTGATGTGTGAATTTATTTCATAGATTTCAACTTTCTTGTGATTGAGCAGTTGTGAAACACTCTTTTTGTAGAATCTGCAAGTGGACATTTGGAACGCTATGAAGCCTAAGGTGGAAAAGGAAATATCTTCACATAAAAATTAGACAGACGCATTTTGACAAACTTCTTCGAGATGTGTGCATTCATCTCACAGAGTTGAACCTTTCTTTTGATTAAGCAATCTTGAAACACTCTTTTTGTAGAATCTGCAAGTGGATATTTGTTGTGCTTTGAGGCCTACGGTGGAAAAGGAAATATCTTCAAATAAAAACTTGACAGAAGCACTCTGAGAGCCTCCTTTGGGCTGTGTGCATTTCTCTCTCAGACTTGACCCTTTCTTTTGATTGAGCATCTTTGAAAGACCACTTTTGTAATAAATGCAAGTGGACATTCGAAGTGCTTTGAGGCCTATGGTGGAAAAGAAAATATCTTCACATCAGAAGGAGACAGAAGCATTCTGACCAATTTCTTTGTGGTGTGTGCATTAATCTCACAGAGTTAAACCTTACTTTCCATTGAGCCATTTTGAAACACTTTTCGTAGAATCTGCAAGTGGACATTTGAAGCGCTTGGAGGCCTAGGGTCGAAAAAGAAATATATTCACATACAAACTAGATGGAAGCCTTCTGACAAACTTCTTTCTGATGTGTGCATTCATCTCACAGAGTTGAACCTTTCTTTTGATTGAGCAGCTTTGAAACCCTCTTTTTGTAGAATTTGCATGTGAACATTTGAAGCGCTTTGAGGCCTGTGGAGCAAAAGGAAATATCTCCACCTAAAAACTAGACAGAAGCATTCTGACAAACTTCTTTGTGATGTGTGCATTCATCTCACAGAGTTGATCCTTACTTTTCATTGAGCAGTTTTGAAACACTCTTTTTGTAGAATCTGCAGGTGGATATTTGGAGGGCTTTGAGGCCTCTGGTGGATAACGAAATATCTTCACATAATAACTAGACAGAAGAAGTCTCACAAACTTCTTTGTAATGTGAGCATTCGTCTCACAGAGTTGAACTGTTCTTTTGACTGGGCAGCTTTGAAAGAGTACTTTTATCAAATCTGCAAGTGGACATTTGGATCGCTTTGAGGCCTCTGGTGGAAAAGGAAATAGCTTCACAATAAAACTGGAGAGAAGCGTTCTGACAAACTTCTTTGTGATGTGTACATTCATCTCACAGAGTTGAACCTTGCTTTTCATTGAGCAGTTTTGAAACACACTTTTTGTAGAATTTGAAAGTGGACCTTTGGATTGCTTGGAGGCCTATGGTGGAAAAGGAAATATCTTCACATAAAGACTAGACAGAAGCATTGTGACAAACTCCTTTGTGATGTGTGCATTCAACTCACAGAGTTGAACCTTTCTTTTGACTGAGCAACTTTGAAACACTCTCTCTGTAGAATCTCCCAGTGGATATTTGCAGTGGCTTGAGGCCTCTGACGGAAAAGGAAATATCTTCACATAACAAGTAGACAGAAGCACTCAGACAAACTTTTTTGTGATGTGTGCATTCTTCTCACAGAGTTGAACCTTAATTTTCATTGAGCAGTTTTGAAACACTCTTTTTGTAGAATCTGCAAGTAGTCATTTGGAGCGCTTTGAGGCCTTTGTTGGAAAACGAAATGTCTTCATATAATAACTAGACAGAAGCATTCTGAGAAACCTATTTGTGATATCTGCATTCATCTCACAGAGTTGAATCTTTCCTTTGATTCAGCAGCTTTGAAACACTCTTTTCGTAGAATCTGCTAGTGGACATTTGGAGCGCTTCGAGGCCTATGGTGGAAAAGGCAATATCTTCACATAAAAACTAGACAGAAGCCTTCTGACAAACTTCTTTGTGATGTGTGAATTTATTTCATAGATTTCAACTTTCTTGTGATTGAGCAGTTGTGAAACACTCTTTTTGTAGAATCTGCAAGTGGACATTTGGAACGCTATGAAGCCTAAGGTGGAAAAGGAAATATCTTCACATAAAAATTAGACAGACGCATTTTGACAAACTTCTTCGAGATGTGTGCATTCATCTCACAGAGTTGAACCTTTCTTTTGATTAAGCAATCTTGAAACACTCTTTCTGTAGAATCTGCAAGTGGATATTTGTTGTGCTTTGAGGCCTACGGTGGAAAAGGAAATATCTTCAAATAAAAACTTGACAGAAGCACTCTGAGAGCCTCCTTTAGGCTGTGTGCATTTATCTCTCAGACTTGACCCTTTCTTTTGATTGAGCATCTTTGAAAGACCACTTTTGTAATAAATGCAAGTGGACATTCGAAGTGCTTTGAGGCCTGTGGTGGAAAAGAAAATATCTTCACATCAGAAGGAGACAGAAGCATTCTGACCAATTTCTTTGTGGTGTGTGCATTAATCTCACAGAGTTAAACCTTACTTTCCATTGAGCCATTTTGAAACACTTTTCGTAGAATCTGCAAGTGGACATTTGAAGCGCTTGGAGGCCTAGGGTCGAAAAAGAAATATATTCACATACAAACTAGATGGAAGCCTTCTGACAAACTTCTTTCTGATGTGTGCATTCATCTCACAGAGTTGAACCTTTCTTTTGATTGAGCAGCTTTGAAACCCTCTTTTTGTAGAATTTGCATGTGAACATTTGAAGCGCTTTGAGGCCTGTGGAGCAAAAGGAAATATCTCCACCTAAAAACTAGACAGAAGCATTCTGACAAACTTCTTTGTGATGTGTGCATTCATCTCACAGAGTTGATCCTTACTTTTCATTGAGCAGTTTTGAAACACTCTTTTTGTAGGATCTGCAGGTGGATATTTGGAGGGCTTTGAGGCCTCTGGTGGATAACGAAATATCTTCACATAATAACTAGACAGAAGAATTCTCACAAACTTCTTTGTAATGTGAGCATTCGACTCACAGAGTTGAACTGTTCTTTTGACTGGGCAGCTTTGAAAGAGTACTTTTATCAAATCTGCAAGTGGACATTTGGATCGCTTTGAGGCCTCTGGTGGAAAAGGAAATAGCTTCACAATAAAACTGGAGAGAAGCGTTCTGACAAACTTCTTTGTGATGTGTACATTCATCTCACAGAGTTGAACCTTGCTTTTCATTGAGCAGTTTTGAAACACACTTTTTGTAGAATTTGAAAGTGGACCTTTGGATTGCTTGGAGGCCTATGGTGGAAAAGGAAATATCTTCACATAAAGACTAGACAGAAGCATTGTGACAAACTCCTTTGTGATGTGTGCATTCAACTCACAGAGTTGAACCTTTCTTTTGACTGAGCAACTTTGAAACACTCTCTCTGTAGAATCTCCCAGTGGATATTTGCAGTGGCTTGAGGCCTCTGACGGAAAAGGAAATATCTTCACATAACAAGTAGACAGAAGCACTCAGACAAACTTTTTTGTGATGTGTGCATTCTTCTCACAGAGTTGAACCTTAATTTTCATTGAGCAGTTTTGAAACACTCTTTTTGTAGAATCTGCAAGTAGTCATTTGGAGCGCTTTGAGGCCTTTGTTGGAAAACGAAATGTCTTCATATAATAACTAGACAGAAGCATTCTGAGAAACTTATTTGTGATATCTGCATTCATCTCACAGAGTTGAATCTTTCCTTTGATTCAGCAGCTTTGAAACACTCTTTTCGTAGAATCTGCTAGTGGACATTTGGAGCGCTTCGAGGCCTATGGTGGAAAAGGCAATATCTTCACATAAAAACTAGACAGAAGCCTTCTGACAAACTTCTTTGTGATGTGTGAATTTATTTCATAGATTTCAACTTTCTTGTGATTGAGCAGTTGTGAAACACTCTTTTTGTAGAATCTGCAAGTGGACATTTGGAACGCTATGAAGCCTAAGGTGGAAAAGGAAATATCTTCACATAAAAATTAGACAGACGCATTTTGACAAACTTCTTCGAGATGTGTGCATTCATCTCACAGAGTTGAACCTTTCTTTTGATTAAGCAATCTTGAAACACTCTTTTTGTAGAATCTGCAAGTGGATATTTGTTGTGCTTTGAGGCCTACGGTGGAAAAGGAAATATCTTCAAATAAAAACTTGACAGAAGCACTCTGAGAGCCTCCTTTGGGCTGTGTGCATTTATCTCTCAGACTTGACCCTTTCTTTTGATTGAGCATCTTTGAAAGACCACTTTTGTAATAAATGCAAGTGGACATTCGAAGTGCTTTGAGGCCTATGGTGGAAAAGAAAATATCTTCACATCAGAAGGAGACAGAAGCATTCTGACCAATTTCTTTGTGGTGTGTGCATTAATCTCACAGAGTTAAACCTTACTTTCCATTGAGCCATTTTGAAACACTTTTCGTAGAATCTGCAAGTGGACATTTGAAGCGCTTGGAGGCCTAGGGTCGAAAAAGAAATATAGTCACATACAAACTAGATGGAAGCCTTCTGACAAACTTCTTTCTGATGTGTGCATTCATCTCACAGAGTTGAACCTTTCTTTTGATTGAGCAGCTTTGAAACCCTCTTTTTGTAGAATTTGCATGTGAACATTTGAAGCGCTTTGAGGCCTGTGGAGCAAAAGGAAATATCTCCACCTAAAAACTAGACAGAAGCATTCTGACAAACTTCTTTGTGATGTGTGCATTCATCTCACAGAGTTGATCCTTACTTTTCATTGAGCAGTTTTGAAACACTCTTTTTGTAGAATCTGCAGGTGGATATTTGGAGGGCTTTGAGGCCTCTGGTGGATAACGAAATATCTTCACATAATAACTAGACAGAAGAATTCTCACAAACTTCTTTGTAATGTGAGCATTCGTCTCACAGAGTTGAACTGTTCTTTTGACTGGGCAGCTTTGAAAGAGTACTTTTATCAAATCTGCAAGTGGACATTTGGATCGCTTTGAGGCCTCTGGTGGAAAAGGAAATAGCTTCACAATAAAACTGGAGAGAAGCGTTCTGACAAACTTCTTTGTGATGTGTACATTCATCTCACAGAGTTGAACCTTGCTTTTCATTGAGCAGTTTTGAAACACACTTTTTGTAGAATTTGAAAGTGGACCTTTGGATTGCTTGGAGGCCTATGGTGGAAAAGGAAATATCTTCACATAAAGACTAGACAGAAGCATTGTGACAAACTCCTTTGTGATGTGTGCATTGAACTCACAGAGTTGAACCTTTCTTTTGACTGAGCAACTTTGAAACACTCTCTCTGTAGAATCTCCCAGTGGATATTTGCAGTGGCTTGAGGCCTCTGACGGAAAAGGAAATATCTTCACATAACAAGTAGACAGAAGCACTCAGACAAACTTTTTTGTGATGTGTGCATTCTTCTCACAGAGTTGAACCTTAATTTTCATTGAGCAGTTTTGAAACACTCTTTTTGTAGAATCTGCAAGTAGTCATTTGGAGCGCTTTGAGGCCTTTGTTGGAAAACGAAATGTCTTCATATAATAACTAGACAGAAGCATTCTGAGAAACTTATTTGTGATATCTGCATTCATCTCACAGAGTTGAATCTTTCCTTTGATTCAGCAGCTTTGAAACACTCTTTTCGTAGAATCTGCTAGTGGACATTTGGAGCGCTTCGAGGCCTATGGTGGAAAAGGCAATATCTTCACATAAAAACTAGACAGAAGCCTTCTGACAAACTTCTTTGTGATGTGTGAATTTATTTCATAGATTTCAACTTTCTTGTGATTGAGCAGTTGTGAAACACTCTTTTTGTAGAATCTGCAAGTGGACATTTGGAACGCTATGAAGCCTAAGGTGGAAAAGGAAATATCTTCACATAAAAATTAGACAGACGCATTTTGACAAACTTCTTCGAGATGTGTGCATTCATCTCACAGAGTTGAACCTTTCTTTTGATTAAGCAATCTTGAAACACTCTTTCTGTAGAATCTGCAAGTGGATATTTGTTGTGCTTTGAGGCCTACGGTGGAAAAGGAAATATCTTCAAATAAAAACTTGACAGAAGCACTCTGAGAGCCTCCTTTAGGCTGTGTGCATTTATCTCTCAGACTTGACCCTTTCTTTTGATTGAGCATCTTTGAAAGACCACTTTTGTAATAAATGCAAGTGGACATTCGAAGTGCTTTGAGGCCTGTGGTGGAAAAGAAAATATCTTCACATCAGAAGGAGACAGAAGCATTCTGACCAATTTCTTTGTGGTGTGTGCATTAATCTCACAGAGTTAAACCTTACTTTCCATTGAGCCATTTTGAAACACTTTTCGTAGAATCTGCAAGTGGACATTTGAAGCGCTTGGAGGCCTAGGGTCGAAAAAGAAATATATTCACATACAAACTAGATGGAAGCCTTCTGACAAACTTCTTTCTGATGTGTGCATTCATCTCACAGAGTTGAACCTTTCTTTTGATTGAGCAGCTTTGAAACCCTCTTTTTGTAGAATTTGCATGTGAACATTTGAAGCGCTTTGAGGCCTGTGGAGCAAAAGGAAATATCTCCACCTAAAAACTAGACAGAAGCATTCTGACAAACTTCTTTGTGATGTGTGCATTCATCTCACAGAGTTGATCCTTACTTTTCATTGAGCAGTTTTGAAACACTCTTTTTGTAGGATCTGCAGGTGGATATTTGGAGGGCTTTGAGGCCTCTGGTGGATAACGAAATATCTTCACATAATAACTAGACAGAAGAATTCTCACAAACTTCTTTGTAATGTGAGCATTCGACTCACAGAGTTGAACTGTTCTTTTGACTGGGCAGCTTTGAAAGAGTACTTTTATCAAATCTGCAAGTGGACATTTGGATCGCTTTGAGGCCTCTGGTGGAAAAGGAAATAGCTTCACAATAAAACTGGAGAGAAGCGTTCTGACAAACTTCTTTGTGATGTGTACATTCATCTCACAGAGTTGAACCTTGCTTTTCATTGAGCAGTTTTGAAACACACTTTTTGTAGAATTTGAAAGTGGACCTTTGGATTGCTTGGAGGCCTATGGTGGAAAAGGAAATATCTTCACATAAAGACTAGACAGAAGCATTGTGACAAACTCCTTTGTGATGTGTGCATTCAACTCACAGAGTTGAACCTTTCTTTTGACTGAGCAACTTTGAAACACTCTCTCTGTAGAATCTCCCAGTGGATATTTGCAGTGGCTTGAGGCCTCTGACGGAAAAGGAAATATCTTCACATAACAAGTAGACAGAAGCACTCAGACAAACTTTTTTGTGATGTGTGCATTCTTCTCACAGAGTTGAACCTTAATTTTCATTGAGCAGTTTTGAAACACTCTTTTTGTAGAATCTGCAAGTAGTCATTTGGAGCGCTTTGAGGCCTTTGTTGGAAAACGAAATGTCTTCATATAATAACTAGACAGAAGCATTCTGAGAAACTTATTTGTGATATCTGCATTCATCTCACAGAGTTGAATCTTTCCTTTGATTCAGCAGCTTTGAAACAGTCTTTTCGTAGAATCTGCTAGTGGACATTTGGAGCGCTTCGAGGCCTATGGTGGAAAAGGCAATATCTTCACATAAAAACTAGACAGAAGCCTTCTGACAAACTTCTTTGTGATGTGTGAATTTATTTCATAGATTTCAACTTTCTTGTGATTGAGCAGTTGTGAAACACTCTTTTTGTAGAATCTGCAAGTGGACATTTGGAACGCTATGAAGCCTAAGGTGGAAAAGGAAATATCTTCACATAAAAATTAGACAGACGCATTTTGACAAACTTCTTCGAGATGTGTGCATTCATCTCACAGAGTTGAACCTTTCTTTTGATTAAGCAATCTTGAAACACTCTTTTTGTAGAATCTGCAAGTGGATATTTGTTGTGCTTTGAGGCCTACGGTGGAAAAGGAAATATCTTCAAATAAAAACTTGACAGAAGCACTCTGAGAGCCTCCTTTGGGCTGTGTGCATTTCTCTCTCAGACTTGACCCTTTCTTTTGATTGAGCATCTTTGAAAGACCACTTTTGTAATAAATGCAAGTGGACATTCGAAGTGCTTTGAGGCCTATGGTGGAAAAGAAAATATCTTCACATCAGAAGGAGACAGAAGCATTCTGACCAATTTCTTTGTGGTGTGTGCATTAATCTCACAGAGTTAAACCTTACTTTCCATTGAGCCATTTTGAAACACTTTTCGTAGAATCTGCAAGTGGACATTTGAAGCGCTTGGAGGCCTAGGGTCGAAAAAGAAATATATTCACATACAAACTAGATGGAAGCCTTCTGACAAACTTCTTTCTGATGTGTGCATTCATCTCACAGAGTTGAACCTTTCTTTTGATTGAGCAGCTTTGAAACCCTCTTTTTGTAGAATTTGCCTGTGAACATTTGAAGCGCTTTGAGGCCTGTGGAGCAAAAGGAAATATCTCCACCTAAAAACTAGACAGAAGCATTCTGACAAACTTCTTTGTGATGTGTGCATTCATCTCACAGAGTTGATCCTTACTTTTCATTGAGCAGTTTTGAAACACTCTTTTTGTAGAATCTGCAGGTGGATATTTGGAGGGCTTTGAGGCCTCTGGTGGATAACGAAATATCTTCACATAATAACTAGACAGAAGAATTCTCACAAACTTCTTTGTAATGTGAGCATTCGTCTCACAGAGTTGAACTGTTCTTTTGACTGGGCAGCTTTGAAAGAGTACTTTTATCAAATCTGCAAGTGGACATTTGGATCGCTTTGAGGCCTCTGGTGGAAAAGGAAATAGCTTCACAATAAAACTGGAGAGAAGCGTTCTGACAAACTTCTTTGTGATGTGTACATTCATCTCACAGAGTTGAACCTTGCTTTTCATTGAGCAGTTTTGAAACACACTTTTTGTAGAATTTGAAAGTGGACCTTTGGATTGCTTGGAGGCCTATGGTGGAAAAGGAAATATCTTCACATAAAGACTAGACAGAAGCATTGTGACAAACTCCTTTGTGATGTGTGCATTGAACTCACAGAGTTGAACCTTTCTTTTGACTGAGCAACTTTGAAACACTCTCTCTGTAGAATCTCCCAGTGGATATTTGCAGTGGCTTGAGGCCTCTGACGGAAAAGGAAATATCTTCACATAACAAGTAGACAGAAGCACTCAGACAAACTTTTTTGTGATGTGTGCATTCTTCTCACAGAGTTGAACCTTAATTTTCATTGAGCAGTTTTGAAACACTCTTTTTGTAGAATCTGCAAGTAGTCATTTGGAGCGCTTTGAGGCCTTTGTTGGAAAACGAAATGTCTTCATATAATAACTAGACAGAAGCATTCTGAGAAACTTATTTGTGATATCTGCATTCATCTCACAGAGTTGAATCTTTCCTTTGATTCAGCAGCTTTGAAACAGTCTTTTCGTAGAATCTGCTAGTGGACATTTGGAGCGCTTCGAGGCCTATGGTGGAAAAGGCAATATCTTCACATAAAAACTAGACAGAAGCCTTCTGACAAACTTCTTTGTGATGTGTGAATTTATTTCATAGATTTCAACTTTCTTGTGATTGAGCAGTTGTGAAACACTCTTTTTGTAGAATCTGCAAGTGGACATTTGGAACGCTATGAAGCCTAAGGTGGAAAAGGAAATATCTTCACATAAAAATTAGACAGACGCATTTTGACAAACTTCTTCGAGATGTGTGCATTCATCTCACAGAGTTGAACCTTTCTTTTGATTAAGCAATCTTGAAACACTCTTTTTGTAGAATCTGCAAGTGGATATTTGTTGTGCTTTGAGGCCTACGGTGGAAAAGGAAATATCTTCAAATAAAAACTTGACAGAAGCACTCTGAGAGCCTCCTTTGGGCTGTGTGCATTTCTCTCTCAGACTTGACCCTTTCTTTTGATTGAGCATCTTTGAAAGACCACTTTTGTAATAAATGCAAGTGGACATTCGAAGTGCTTTGAGGCCTATGGTGGAAAAGAAAATATCTTCACATCAGAAGGAGACAGAAGCATTCTGACCAATTTCTTTGTGGTGTGTGCATTAATCTCACAGAGTTAAACCTTACTTTCCATTGAGCCATTTTGAAACACTTTTCGTAGAATCTGCAAGTGGACATTTGAAGCGCTTGGAGGCCTAGGGTCGAAAAAGAAATATATTCACATACAAACTAGATGGAAGCCTTCTGACAAACTTCTTTCTGATGTGTGCATTCATCTCACAGAGTTGAACCTTTCTTTTGATTGAGCAGCTTTGAAACCCTCTTTTTGTAGAATTTGCATGTGAACATTTGAAGCGCTTTGAGGCCTGTGGAGCAAAAGGAAATATCTCCACCTAAAAACTAGACAGAAGCATTCTGACAAACTTCTTTGTGATGTGTGCATTCATCTCACAGAGTTGATCCTTACTTTTCATTGAGCAGTTTTGAAACACTCTTTTTGTAGAATCTGCAGGTGGATATTTGGAGGGCTTTGAGGCCTCTGGTGGATAACGAAATATCTTCACATAATAACTAGACAGAAGAATTCTCACAAACTTCTTTGTAATGTGAGCATTCGTCTCACAGAGTTGAACTGTTCTTTTGACTGGGCAGCTTTGAAAGAGTACTTTTATAAAATCTGCAAGTGGACATTTGGATCGCTTTGAGGCCTCTGGTGGAAAAGGAAATAGCTTCACAATAAAACTGGAGAGAAGCGTTCTGACAAACTTCTTTGTGATGTGTACATTCATCTCACAGAGTTGAACCTTGCTTTTCATTGAGCAGTTTTGAAACACACTTTTTGTAGAATTTGAAAGTGGACCTTTGGATTGCTTGGAGGCCTATGGTGGAAAAGGAAATATCTTCACATAAAGACTAGACAGAAGCATTGTGACAAACTCCTTTGTGATGTGTGCATTGAACTCACAGAGTTGAACCTTTCTTTTGACTGAGCAACTTTGAAACACTCTCTCTGTAGAATCTCCCAGTGGATATTTGCAGTGGCTTGAGGCCTCTGACGGAAAAGGAAATATCTTCACATAACAAGTAGACAGAAGCACTCAGACAAACTTTTTTGTGATGTGTGCATTCTTCTCACAGAGTTGAACCTTAATTTTCATTGAGCAGTTTTGAAACACTCTTTTTGTAGAATCTGCAAGTAGTCATTTGGAGCGCTTTGAGGCCTTTGTTGGAAAACGAAATGTCTTCATATAATAACTAGACAGAAGCATTCTGAGAAACTTATTTGTGATATCTGCATTCATCTCACAGAGTTGAATCTTTCCTTTGATTCAGCAGCTTTGAAACACTCTTTTCGTAGAATCTGCTAGTGGACATTTGGAGCGCTTCGAGGCCTATGGTGGAAAAGGCAATATCTTCACATAAAAACTAGACAGAAGCCTTCTGACAAACTTCTTTGTGATGTGTGAATTTATTTCATAGATTTCAACTTTCTTGTGATTGAGCAGTTGTGAAACACTCTTTTTGTAGAATCTGCAAGTGGACATTTGGAACGCTATGAAGCCTAAGGTGGAAAAGGAAATATCTTCACATAAAAATTAGACAGACGCATTTTGACAAACTTCTTCGAGATGTGTGCATTCATCTCACAGAGTTGAACCTTTCTTTTGATTAAGCAATCTTGAAACACTCTTTTTGTAGAATCTGCAAGTGGATATTTGTTGTGCTTTGAGGCCTACGGTGGAAAAGGAAATATCTTCAAATAAAAACTTGACAGAAGCACTCTGAGAGCCTCCTTTGGGCTGTGTGCATTTCTCTCTCAGACTTGACCCTTTCTTTTGATTGAGCATCTTTGAAAGACCACTTTTGTAATAAATGCAAGTGGACATTCGAAGTGCTTTGAGGCCTATGGTGGAAAAGAAAATATCTTCACATCAGAAGGAGACAGAAGCATTCTGACCAATTTCTTTGTGGTGTGTGCATTAATCTCACAGAGTTAAACCTTACTTTCCATTGAGCCATTTTGAAACACTTTTCGTAGAATCTGCAAGTGGACATTTGAAGCGCTTGGAGGCCTAGGGTCGAAAAAGAAATATATTCACATACAAACTAGATGGAAGCCTTCTGACAAACTTCTTTCTGATGTGTGCATTCATCTCACAGAGTTGAACCTTTCTTTTGATTGAGCAGCTTTGAAACCCTCTTTTTGTAGAATTTGCATGTGAACATTTGAAGCGCTTTGAGGCCTGTGGAGCAAAAGGAAATATCTCCACCTAAAAACTAGACAGAAGCATTCTGACAAACTTCTTTGTGATGTGTGCATTCATCTCACAGAGTTGATCCTTACTTTTCATTGAGCAGTTTTGAAACACTCTTTTTGTAGAATCTGCAGGTGGATATTTGGAGGGCTTTGAGGCCTCTGGTGGATAACGAAATATCTTCACATAATAACTAGACAGAAGAATTCTCACAAACTTCTTTGTAATGTGAGCATTCGTCTCACAGAGTTGAACTGTTCTTTTGACTGGGCAGCTTTGAAAGAGTACTTTTATAAAATCTGCAAGTGGACATTTGGATCGCTTTGAGGCCTCTGGTGGAAAAGGAAATAGCTTCACAATAAAACTGGAGAGAAGCGTTCTGACAAACTTCTTTGTGATGTGTACATTCATCTC
This sequence comes from Pan paniscus, assembly GCF_029289425.2. Lineage (NCBI taxonomy): Eukaryota > Metazoa > Chordata > Mammalia > Primates > Hominidae > Pan > Pan paniscus. The sequence continues at coordinate 14,161,368 of NC_073273.2, forward strand.
ACAGAGTTGAACCTTGCTTTTCATTGAGCAGTTTTGAAACACACTTTTTGTAGAATTTGAAAGTGGACCTTTGGATTGCTTGGAGGCCTATGGTGGAAAAGGAAATATCTTCACATAAAGACTAGACAGAAGCATTGTGACAAACTCCTTTGTGATGTGTGCATTGAACTCACAGAGTTGAACCTTTCTTTTGACTGAGCAACTTTGAAACACTCTCTCTGTAGAATCTCCCAGTGGATATTTGCAGTGGCTTGAGGCCTCTGACGGAAAAGGAAATATCTTCACATAACAAGTAGACAGAAGCACTCAGACAAACTTTTTTGTGATGTGTGCATTCTTCTCACAGAGTTGAACCTTAATTTTCATTGAGCAGTTTTGAAACACTCTTTTTGTAGAATCTGCAAGTAGTCATTTGGAGCGCTTTGAGGCCTTTGTTGGAAAACGAAATGTCTTCATATAATAACTAGACAGAAGCATTCTGAGAAACTTATTTGTGATATCTGCATTCATCTCACAGAGTTGAATCTTTCCTTTGATTCAGCAGCTTTGAAACACTCTTTTCGTAGAATCTGCTAGTGGACATTTGGAGCGCTTCGAGGCCTATGGTGGAAAAGGCAATATCTTCACATAAAAACTAGACAGAAGCCTTCTGACAAACTTCTTTGTGATGTGTGAATTTATTTCATAGATTTCAACTTTCTTGTGATTGAGCAGTTGTGAAACACTCTTTTTGTAGAATCTGCAAGTGGACATTTGGAACGCTATGAAGCCTAAGGTGGAAAAGGAAATATCTTCACATAAAAATTAGACAGACGCATTTTGACAAACTTCTTCGAGATGTGTGCATTCATCTCACAGAGTTGAACCTTTCTTTTGATTAAGCAATCTTGAAACACTCTTTCTGTAGAATCTGCAAGTGGATATTTGTTGTGCTTTGAGGCCTACGGTGGAAAAGGAAATATCTTCAAATAAAAACTTGACAGAAGCACTCTGAGAGCCTCCTTTGGGCTGTGTGCATTTCTCTCTCAGACTTGACCCTTTCTTTTGATTGAGCATCTTTGAAAGACCACTTTTGTAATAAATGCAAGTGGACATTCGAAGTGCTTTGAGGCCTATGGTGGAAAAGAAAATATCTTCACATCAGAAGGAGACAGAAGCATTCTGACCAATTTCTTTGTGGTGTGTGCATTAATCTCACAGAGTTAAACCTTACTTTCCATTGAGCCATTTTGAAACACTTTTCGTAGAATCTGCAAGTGGACATTTGAAGCGCTTGGAGGCCTAGGGTCGAAAAAGAAATATAGTCACATACAAACTAGATGGAAGCCTTCTGACAAACTTCTTTCTGATGTGTGCATTCATCTCACAGAGTTGAACCTTTCTTTTGATTGAGCAGCTTTGAAACCCTCTTTTTGTAGAATTTGCATGTGAACATTTGAAGCGCTTTGAGGCCTGTGGAGCAAAAGGAAATATCTCCACCTAAAAACTAGACAGAAGCATTCTGACAAACTTCTTTGTGATGTGTGCATTCATCTCACAGAGTTGATCCTTACTTTTCATTGAGCAGTTTTGAAACACTCTTTTTGTAGAATCTGCAGGTGGATATTTGGAGGGCTTTGAGGCCTCTGGTGGATAACGAAATATCTTCACATAATAACTAGACAGAAGAAGTCTCACAAACTTCTTTGTAATGTGAGCATTCGTCTCACAGAGTTGAACTGTTCTTTTGACTGGGCAGCTTTGAAAGAGTACTTTTATCAAATCTGCAAGTGGACATTTGGATCGCTTTGAGGCCTCTGGTGGAAAAGGAAATAGCTTCACAATAAAACTGGAGAGAAGCGTTCTGACAAACTTCTTTGTGATGTGTACATTCATCTCACAGAGTTGAACCTTGCTTTTCATTGAGCAGTTTTGAAACACACTTTTTGTAGAATTTGAAAGTGGACCTTTGGATTGCTTGGAGGCCTATGGTGGAAAAGGAAATATCTTCACATAAAGACTAGACAGAAGCATTGTGACAAACTCCTTTGTGATGTGTGCATTCAACTCACAGAGTTGAACCTTTCTTTTGACTGAGCAACTTTGAAACACTCTCTCTGTAGAATCTCCCAGTGGATATTTGCAGTGGCTTGAGGCCTCTGACGGAAAAGGAAATATCTTCACATAACAAGTAGACAGAAGCACTCAGACAAACTTTTTTGTGATGTGTGCATTCTTCTCACAGAGTTGAACCTTAATTTTCATTGAGCAGTTTTGAAACACTCTTTTTGTAGAATCTGCAAGTAGTCATTTGGAGCGCTTTGAGGCCTTTGTTGGAAAACGAAATGTCTTCATATAATAACTAGACAGAAGCATTCTGAGAAACTTATTTGTGATATCTGCATTCATCTCACAGAGTTGAATCTTTCCTTTGATTCAGCAGCTTTGAAACACTCTTTTCGTAGAATCTGCTAGTGGACATTTGGAGCGCTTCGAGGCCTATGGTGGAAAAGGCAATATCTTCACATAAAAACTAGACAGAAGCCTTCTGACAAACTTCTTTGTGATGTGTGAATTTATTTCATAGATTTCAACTTTCTTGTGATTGAGCAGTTGTGAAACACTCTTTTTGTAGAATCTGCAAGTGGACATTTGGAACGCTATGAAGCCTAAGGTGGAAAAGGAAATATCTTCACATAAAAATTAGACAGACGCATTTTGACAAACTTCTTCGAGATGTGTGCATTCATCTCACAGAGTTGAACCTTTCTTTTGATTAAGCAATCTTGAAACACTCTTTCTGTAGAATCTGCAAGTGGATATTTGTTGTGCTTTGAGGCCTACGGTGGAAAAGGAAATATCTTCAAATAAAAACTTGACAGAAGCACTCTGAGAGCCTCCTTTGGGCTGTGTGCATTTCTGTCTCAGACTTGACCCTTTCTTTTGATTGAGCATCTTTGAAAGACCACTTTTGTAATAAATGCAAGTGGACATTCGAAGTGCTTTGAGGCCTATGGTGGAAAAGAAAATATCTTCACATCAGAAGGAGACAGAAGCATTCTGACCAATTTCTTTGTGGTGTGTGCATTAATCTCACAGAGTTAAACCTTACTTTCCATTGAGCCATTTTGAAACACTTTTCGTAGAATCTGCAAGTGGACATTTGAAGCGCTTGGAGGCCTAGGGTCGAAAAAGAAATATAGTCACATACAAACTAGATGGAAGCCTTCTGACAAACTTCTTTCTGATGTGTGCATTCATCTCACAGAGTTGAACCTTTCTTTTGATTGAGCAGCTTTGAAACCCTCTTTTTGTAGAATTTGCATGTGAACATTTGAAGCGCTTTGAGGCCTGTGGAGCAAAAGGAAATATCTCCACCTAAAAACTAGACAGAAGCATTCTGACAAACTTCTTTGTGATGTGTGCATTCATCTCACAGAGTTGATCCTTACTTTTCATTGAGCAGTTTTGAAACACTCTTTTTGTAGAATCTGCAGGTGGATATTTGGAGGGCTTTGAGGCCTCTGGTGGATAACGAAATATCTTCACATAATAACTAGACAGAAGAATTCTCACAAACTTCTTTGTAATGTGAGCATTCGTCTCACAGAGTTGAACTGTTCTTTTGACTGGGCAGCTTTGAAAGAGTACTTTTATCAAATCTGCAAGTGGACATTTGGATCGCTTTGAGGCCTCTGGTGGAAAAGGAAATAGCTTCACAATAAAACTGGAGAGAAGCGTTCTGACAAACTTCTTTGTGATGTGTACATTCATCTCACAGAGTTGAACCTTGCTTTTCATTGAGCAGTTTTGAAACACACTTTTTGTAGAATTTGAAAGTGGACCTTTGGATTGCTTGGAGGCCTATGGTGGAAAAGGAAATATCTTCACATAAAGACTAGACAGAAGCATTGTGACAAACTCCTTTGTGATGTGTGCATTCAACTCACAGAGTTGAACCTTTCTTTTGACTGAGCAACTTTGAAACACTCTCTCTGTAGAATCTCCCAGTGGATATTTGCAGTGGCTTGAGGCCTCTGACGGAAAAGGAAATATCTTCACATAACAAGTAGACAGAAGCACTCAGACAAACTTTTTTGTGATGTGTGCATTCTTCTCACAGAGTTGAACCTTAATTTTCATTGAGCAGTTTTGAAACACTCTTTTTGTAGAATCTGCAAGTAGTCATTTGGAGCGCTTTGAGGCCTTTGTTGGAAAACGAAATGTCTTCATATAATAACTAGACAGAAGCATTCTGAGAAACTTATTTGTGATATCTGCATTCATCTCACAGAGTTGAATCTTTCCTTTGATTCAGCAGCTTTGAAACACTCTTTTCGTAGAATCTGCTAGTGGACATTTGGAGCGCTTTGAGGCCTATGGTGGAAAAGGCAATATCTTCACATAAAAACTAGACAGAAGCCTTCTGACAAACTTCTTTGTGATGTGTGAATTTATTTCATAGATTTCAACTTTCTTGTGATTGAGCAGTTGTGAAACACTCTTTTTGTAGAATCTGCAAGTGGACATTTGGAACGCTATGAAGCCTAAGGTGGAAAAGGAAATATCTTCACATAAAAATTAGACGCATTTTGACAAACTTCTTCGAGATGTGTGCATTCATCTCACAGAGTTGAACCTTTCTTTTGATTAAGCAATCTTGAAACACTCTTTCTGTAGAATCTGCAAGTGGATATTTGTTGTGCTTTGAGGCCTACGGTGGAAAAGGAAATATCTTCAAATAAAAACTTGACAGAAGCACTCTGAGAGCCTCCTTTAGGCTGTGTGCATTTATCTCTCAGACTTGACCCTTTCTTTTGATTGAGCATCTTTGAAAGACCACTTTTGTAATAAATGCAAGTGGACATTCGAAGTGCTTTGAGGCCTGTGGTGGAAAAGAAAATATCTTCACATCAGAAGGAGACAGAAGCATTCTGACCAATTTCTTTGTGGTGTGTGCATTAATCTCACAGAGTTAAACCTTACTTTCCATTGAGCCATTTTGAAACACTTTTCGTAGAATCTGCAAGTGGACATTTGAAGCGCTTGGAGGCCTAGGGTCGAAAAAGAAATATATTCACATACAAACTAGATGGAAGCCTTCTGACAAACTTCTTTCTGATGTGTGCATTCATCTCACAGAGTTGAACCTTTCTTTTGATTGAGCAGCTTTGAAACCCTCTTTTTGTAGAATTTGCATGTGAACATTTGAAGCGCTTTGAGGCCTGTGGAGCAAAAGGAAATATCTCCACCTAAAAACTAGACAGAAGCATTCTGACAAACTTCTTTGTGATGTGTGCATTCATCTCACAGAGTTGATCCTTACTTTTCATTGAGCAGTTTTGAAACACTCTTTTTGTAGAATCTGCAGGTGGATATTTGGAGGGCTTTGAGGCCTCTGGTGGATAACGAAATATCTTCACATAATAACTAGACAGAAGAATTCTCACAAACTTCTTTGTAATGTGAGCATTCGTCTCACAGAGTTGAACTGTTCTTTTGACTGGGCAGCTTTGAAAGAGTACTTTTATCAAATCTGCAAGTGGACATTTGGATCGCTTTGAGGCCTCTGGTGGAAAAGGAAATAGCTTCACAATAAAACTGGAGAGAAGCGTTCTGACAAACTTCTTTGTGATGTGTACATTCATCTCACAGAGTTGAACCTTGCTTTTCATTGAGCAGTTTTGAAACACACTTTTTGTAGAATTTGAAAGTGGACCTTTGGATTGCTTGGAGGCCTATGGTGGAAAAGGAAATATCTTCACATAAAGACTAGACAGAAGCATTGTGACAAACTCCTTTGTGATGTGTGCATTCAACTCACAGAGTTGAACCTTTCTTTTGACTGAGCAACTTTGAAACACTCTCTCTGTAGAATCTCCCAGTGGATATTTGCAGTGGCTTGAGGCCTCTGACGGAAAAGGAAATATCTTCACATAACAAGTAGACAGAAGCACTCAGACAAACTTTTTTGTGATGTGTGCATTCTTCTCACAGAGTTGAACCTTAATTTTCATTGAGCAGTTTTGAAACACTCTTTTTGTAGAATCTGCAAGTAGTCATTTGGAGCGCTTTGAGGCCTTTGTTGGAAAACGAAATGTCTTCATATAATAACTAGACAGAAGCATTCTGAGAAACTTATTTGTGATATCTGCATTCATCTCACAGAGTTGAATCTTTCCTTTGATTCAGCAGCTTTGAAACACTCTTTTCGTAGAATCTGCTAGTGGACATTTGGAGCGCTTCGAGGCCTATGGTGGAAAAGGCAATATCTTCACATAAAAACTAGACAGAAGCCTTCTGACAAACTTCTTTGTGATGTGTGAATTTATTTCATAGATTTCAACTTTCTTGTGATTGAGCAGTTGTGAAACACTCTTTTTGTAGAATCTGCAAGTGGACATTTGGAACGCTATGAAGCCTAAGGTGGAAAAGGAAATATCTTCACATAAAAATTAGACAGACGCATTTTGACAAACTTCTTCGAGATGTGTGCATTCATCTCACAGAGTTGAACCTTTCTTTTGATTAAGCAATCTTGAAACACTCTTTTTGTAGAATCTGCAAGTGGATATTTGTTGTGCTTTGAGGCCTACGGTGGAAAAGGAAATATCTTCAAATAAAAACTTGACAGAAGCACTCTGAGAGCCTCCTTTGGGCTGTGTGCATTTCTCTCTCAGACTTGACCCTTTCTTTTGATTGAGCATCTTTGAAAGACCACTTTTGTAATAAATGCAAGTGGACATTCGAAGTGCTTTGAGGCCTATGGTGGAAAAGAAAATATCTTCACATCAGAAGGAGACAGAAGCATTCTGACCAATTTCTTTGTGGTGTGTGCATTAATCTCACAGAGTTAAACCTTACTTTCCATTGAGCCATTTTGAAACACTTTTCGTAGAATCTGCAAGTGGACATTTGAAGCGCTTGGAGGCCTAGGGTCGAAAAAGAAATATATTCACATACAAACTAGATGGAAGCCTTCTGACAAACTTCTTTCTGATGTGTGCATTCATCTCACAGAGTTGAACCTTTCTTTTGATTGAGCAGCTTTGAAACCCTCTTTTTGTAGAATTTGCATGTGAACATTTGAAGCGCTTTGAGGCCTGTGGAGCAAAAGGAAATATCTCCACCTAAAAACTAGACAGAAGCATTCTGACAAACTTCTTTGTGATGTGTGCATTCATCTCACAGAGTTGATCCTTACTTTTCATTGAGCAGTTTTGAAACACTCTTTTTGTAGAATCTGCAGGTGGATATTTGGAGGGCTTTGAGGCCTCTGGTGGATAACGAAATATCTTCACATAATAACTAGACAGAAGAATTCTCACAAACTTCTTTGTAATGTGAGCATTCGTCTCACAGAGTTGAACTGTTCTTTTGACTGGGCAGCTTTGAAAGAGTACTTTTATAAAATCTGCAAGTGGACATTTGGATCGCTTTGAGGCCTCTGGTGGAAAAGGAAATAGCTTCACAATAAAACTGGAGAGAAGCGTTCTGACAAACTTCTTTGTGATGTGTACATTCATCTCACAGAGTTGAACCTTGCTTTTCATTGAGCAGTTTTGAAACACACTTTTTGTAG